>NC_044569.1:23017571-23344446 GCF_007565055.1 Rhinopithecus roxellana
ACAACTAAATGCAATGTGCAATCCTGGGTTGGATCCTGGACTGAGAAATCTGGACATAAAAGACATTTTTGGGATAACTGGTGACATTGGAATATGAACTATGGACAGTGGATTATGTTACATTTCCAGATTTCAGTACTTGTGCTACGGTTAGGGAAGAGCATGCCATTTTCCTTAGGAAATGCATGACAAAATATTTAGCGCTAATAGGATATGATGTATGCAACTTATTCATATATAAATATACACACACACATATATACACACATACACACATGTGTGTATATATGTATGTATTCAGAAATATTAATGAATACGTTACATAGATGTGTGTATATATATGTATTCAGAACTATTGATGAAAAAGTTGCTATACATGTGTGTATATATATGTATTCAGAACTATTTTCTCTCAATGTATAATATTTATATGTATTCAGAACATATAAATATCGTATATATAGAGAGAATTGTAAAACAAATGAGACCAAGTGTTAATAATTCGTAAATCTGGATAAATGATATATATAGTTCTTTTAAGTATTCCCACAACATTCTATACATTTGAAATTAATTACAAACAAAAATAGAAAAAGACAGACTTGATTTAATAAAAATTAAAATCGTATGTTTTGAAAGAAATAACCATATTTAAATGTCAAATGACAAAAGTGGAAGAACATTCACAGTAGGTACAGTTAATATTTATAACAAAAAAAGAGGAAGTATGAATCAATGAGAAAATATAAATTACTCAATTTTAAAAATTATTGATGGATACAAAGACACAGAAAAAGAAATAATCTACAAATGCCAATTAACATGATTAGATACTTAACTTATAACTAATAAAAAAATGCAATATAAAGCAAGGTGATTCCACTTTTTGCCATTTTTGGAAAGTTTATAGGAATTAATGTTAGAAGAAATTATCTTTCTTATAGAGAGAAGAGGACTTCCTTTTTTTCTATTCTCGTGAAAGAAGCACATATTGACTAATAATTCCTCTCTTTCCACTCCCCATCCATTTCACCCAATGAGGATTGGTTAGATTGGAGAGAACCTGATCTCTATTGGTCTAAAACAACTAATGTCTTTTGTTGAGAACATTTGTGTGCTAGGTACCACATGGTGTATTTTATATACATAAATTATTTCATTCACCTATCACAATAATTTGTTTTACAAATAATAATAGTCTTATTTTACAAATGTTTTAACTTTATCATATACATAAACTAACTAGATGGTAAGAGAAGCAATGCAAATCAAAGGAGGAGTTGGTAATTCATATAGTGCTGGGAACATTGGCTGGGTATTTAGGGGAAACAATTTATTTAAATCCCTACCTCACATCATAGAGCAAAATAAATTTTTGGTATACTAAAAATAAAAAGTTAAAAATAAAACCTAGAAGAAACTGAAGATGAATAACTATCTGCTCTCTGGAAGTGGAACAACTTTGTAAATATCAAATAATTAAATAAGTTATCAAGAAAAGATTAAATTTATCACACGAAAACCTATGTTGATCAGAATCAACTAGTACATCATGGACTACATGTCCAGCATATCTACATCATGGACTGATTGCCAGCAATGGTTTGTTTGGAGACAGCTAGGGCCCTGTGAAAGAAGTGGCCTGCAGAGATTGCAGGTTGTCACCGGGTGCACTCTGTGTCTCTCCTAATAAGCTACATGTTCCTCCAGGGAAGCTACTGTGTTCTTCTGATCTGTGTGTTCCTAGTTTCTTGCACTGCACCTAGTACACCTTGTGCACTGTGTTTTCAGTTTTGGTAAATCGAGTAAATGAAAGAATGTATTCAGGTGTGGCCAAAGGAGAATGATAGAAAAGCACAAAGGCATGTTCCTAGACTGACGACATACCAGGGGTAATGATAGAGTTGGAACAGTTTTATGCTTGAAAGATATTTTATTTAATTCTACACCCATATTTCTAAATTTGTTAGGAGTGTGGATAAATTATATGAATATTCTTTCATGCCCAATAAATTGTTATTGGAAGCTTGGGAGATGAAAACAAATCGGCGGAACTCTGACTTTCTAGGGAGGCAACTACAAACAAGCCCAAGTTTTAACACTATCTGAATGAAATTTTACCATATGGAATCCTTCTTGTGCATGGTTTGAAAAAACTCATAAAGGTTATCACATTTATTAATTTACACTTAATGACTAATCTTCAGAAACCATTTAATTACTGTTATTCAAAAATAGCATTAAGTCTTTGCACTTAGAGATGAGATTTAGAGCCTGAGGGAGCACATTTGGATCAGTTGGGAGTAGGTGGGACAGGTATGAGACTGTGGTGGGATGAAGGCTATGGTTGAGGCTTTTCTAATATATAGGAGAAATTCCACCAGATGCTAATTTTGGATCTGTCTTATTCACTTCTAGATGCATCCACCGTAGTATTTAATAGATGCTCAATGATTATTTGTTGAATGATAACTGAATGTAAAAATAACATGGAAATAAGATATGGAAGAACTTCAGGTACCTGGACTGGGTGACAGAGTCACAGAGTCTGCTGGAAGCCTTGATCTGTTGAAAGCAACATGTCTAGCACTTTTCTTAGAAAACTACTTTATTAAAATATAATTCACATGCAATAAAATTCACCCTTTTAAAGTGTATGACTCAGTGATTTTAGATAAATTTACAGAGTTGTACAGCCACAACCACAATAAATTTTAGAACATTTTCATCATCCCGAAACAAAACTCTCTATATTAGCAGTCCTCATTACCCTTCCCTCTAATCCTGGCAACTACAATAATCTACTTTCTCTGTCTATAGATTTGCCTATTCTGGATATTCGTGTAAATGAGATTGTAAAACATGTGGTCTTTTGTGACTTGCTTCTTTCACTTAGCATAATGTTTTCAAGGTTCATCTATGTTGTAGCATGTATTAGTACTTCATATTTTTAAAGGCCAAATAATATTCCATTGTGTGAATACACTACATTTTGTTTATCCATTTGACAGTTGATGGACATTTGAGTTGTTTTTCCTTTTTGGCTATTATGATTAATATTGATATGAGTATTTTTGTACAAGCTTTTGTGTGGATATAGGTTTTCATTTCTCTTAGGTTTATACCTATGAGTGGAATTGCTGGATCATATAGTAACTCAATGTTTAGCATTTTCAGGAACTGCCAGACTGTTTTCCAAAGTGGCTGCATCATTTTGTTTTCTAAAGTGTCTGCATCATTGTACATTTCCACCAGCTATATATGATGGTTCCAATTTTTCCACATCTTTACCAAGACTTGTTATTGTCTGTTTTTCAATTATAACCATCCCATGTGTATAAAGTGGTATCTCATGGTAGTTTTATTTTGCATTTCCCTAACAACTAATAATGTTGGGCATTTAAAAATGGTGGCCAGGAGTGGTGGCTCATGCCTGTAGTGAATTCTCCTTGAAAATTTCCCCTTTGTTTCTGGCCAATATATAAATGATGGGGATCCACCTGGGATGGCTGAGACCACCAACCTTTCTCTCTATGAGAAGAGAATGAAGGTTGCTCCCTGACCAGGGTTATTTCCTCTCTCCTAGCACTGTTTTCTCTCTATGACCATGACTCTTCTCGAGGTCTCCAGTAGCTATCATCAGCCACCATAGCCAAGGCCCTCCCACAGGCTCAGTCAGAATGGATGGGGGTTTGGAAAAAGAAAACACAGTCTCTATATGCCTGTACAACTTTTCAGTAATTCTAAAAGTGCGCTGAAGAAAATAAAGTCTATTCCACTTCCCCATGTCTCCTGAAAAAACAGAAACAAAATGCACAAAATTTCCATACTTTTTCCAGCAAAGCTGAATGAGCACCAGGAGGTACTGCATGCCCCAATGGTTTTATCCTCATTTCTCCAGAAGCGGGAAGAGAAGGGTTCTAGATACATGAGATAGGGGGCAGCAGAAGGGATGTGGGAGGATTGTTTCCTGGGCCTGGGTCAAGGAACTAATGTCTATTCCCTCAATTTATCAATCTATTCCCTCCACTCATCAGGCACCCCCCACCCCACCCCGCCCGCTTTCAAAACAAAACAAAACAAAACAAAACAAAACAAAAACAACAGCAAAATCTTGTCATTCTTTGTGGGCATGCACACCAGTGTCTGGCATGGTGGGGTTTGTCTAAAATGAGTTATATTCCCCAAGCACAC
The DNA here is from genome assembly GCF_007565055.1 of Rhinopithecus roxellana. NCBI lineage: Eukaryota > Metazoa > Chordata > Mammalia > Primates > Cercopithecidae > Rhinopithecus > Rhinopithecus roxellana. Next base: position 23,021,766 of record NC_044569.1, read on the forward strand.
TGGGAGGCATGGTATAGGGTCATCACTCTCCCAGAAACCCTCCTGATAGAAGGGAGAACCGACTGGGCATTATTTCCATGTATGCTGTTTCTTTTAGCTTCCATTTTGTGCACAACTTTTACCAAAGAAATTCAGTTTTTGAGGGTGATCTTTCTGTTTTTCAATGGTGTGTCCTATAGAAGTCATTGCTGGGTGCCACTGGAGACAGTTAGTACATGGACATAGAGAATTGCAATTGGGTGATAGAGTCACAGGGAAAGTAACACAAGAAAGGTAGGCTCCAACTTGTCTTTGGTGTTCCCCTAAGAATACTCAGAAACATTAGGTGGTTACACCCTGTTTCCACTCCGTGGTGAGAGACTAGTTTGAAGGATGCTTAAAACCTCGCTCAAATGAACTGTAGAATGTCTAGTCACTTGTCTGATTGTGCAAAAGAGTGATTTATGTTAGAGGAGTTGTACAAAATGCTGATCTTTTTCTTTCCTCTCCTGAAGAGAGTGGAGGTTGGTTACTAGGTTTTAGGAGAGGAAAATGGGATGAAAAACAAAATAGTGCAAAGGCAGTACATTCCATGCATTGCTGATAGCATCTCCCCGGAGTACAATTCAATGCGATGCATTCAGGCTTAAAAATGTTTGTGCATCAAGCCTGTAATCCCAGCACTTTGGGAGGCCGAGACGGGCAGATCACGAGGTCAGGAGATCGAGACCATCCTGGCTAACACAGTGAAACCCCGTCTCTACTAAAAAAATACGAAAAACTAGCCGGGCGTGGTGGCGGGCGCCTGTAGTCCCAGCTACCCGGGAGGCTGAGGCAGGAGAATGGCGTGAACCCGGGAGGCGGAGCTTGCAGTGAGCTGAGATCCGGCCACTGCACTCCAGCCCGGGCGACAGAGCGAGACTCCGTCTCAAAAAAAAAAAAAAAAAAAAAAAAAGTTTGTGCATTTTTGCATTTTTGTCCCGTAATTCAACACCTAGATATTCTATGCTAAGGGAATCATCCGAGATTCAGATAAACTGTTAAAATCCCACTGCTGATGGGATCTCCCTGAAGTACAATTCGACACAATACATTTCAGCTTAAAAATGCTCATGCATTTTCTCCAGTAATTCAGGACCTAGATAATCTATGCTAAGGAAATAATCTGAGATTCAGACAAACTGTTAAAATCCCACTGCTGGTGGGATTTCTCTGGAGTAAAATTCAACATGATGCATTCAAACTTAAAAATGTTCATGCATTTTTATCCAGTAATTTAACACCTTGATATTCTATGCTCAGGAGATCATCTGATATTCAGATAAACATATTAAAACCAGATATTTTAAAAATAAAACTGTGTATATAAATTAGAAATCACTTAAATGTTTAATTAATAGGAGAATGGATGTCATTAACATAGTCACTAAAATAATTCTTATGATCGGAATTTTAAAATATGAAAAAATATTTAGGTTTAAGTATTAAATGTTAAAAGGACACAAAATTACAAATTAGTATGAGCTCAGCTGTGTATAAAGTGTGTATAGAGAAAAGGAAATTGTGGATTTTGATGGGCTTACAAATTATCTTTACTTTTCTTTATGTTTTCAGTATTTTTCATATTGAAATATTTTCTCAAATGACATGTATTATTTAAAATTCATTTGCACTTGACTACCCCAAATTTTCTACCATCTCCTTAATTCAAAACTTTTATTGCTTTGATAATTATATTCTCAGTTATATGATTATTCCGTGGGTTAAATCTGGTTCATGGGAACCTAATTTCATGTTTGCAAGTTACATGCCACTCGTTCCCTCAGATTCTCTTACTACCTGGTTTATAGGTTAGGCGTTCACAACTTTAACACCCACAGCACTGTGGGGCTTTCTCATGTAGTGGGGTAGGGTCTTCATTTTTGTTGTTGTTTTTTTTTTGTTTTTGTTTTTTGAGATGGAGTCTCGCTCTGTCGCCCAGGCTGGAGTGCAGTGGCCAGATCTCAGCTCACTGCAAGCTCCGCCTCCCGGGTTTCCGCCATTCTCCTGCCTCAGCCTCCCGAGTAGCTGGGACTACAGGCGCCCGCCACCTTGCCCGGCTAGTTTTTTGTATTTTTTAGTAGAGACGGGGTTTCACAGTGTTAGCCAGGATGGTCTCGATCTCCTGACCTCATGATCCGCCCGTCTCGGCCTCCCAAAGTGCTGGGATTACAGGCTTGAGCCACCGCGCCCGGCCCGGTTTGTTCTAAAGTAGAGATAATCACTTTAACTTAAAATTCATTGAATTGATGGCCATAAATGCATGTCTTGTTTTCCCCCCATATGTTAATTGTCCTGATTCACAACCAGTATTTAAAGTGACAGAATAGCTTGCTCAATGTCTCTCCTTATAAGTTTTCACAGGCTGTAGGACTTGCCTGGTTCCTCCTCTGCTTGATTGATTTTTGAATTGACTTCATCAGAGCACAGACCTTAGCTGGGGACGGTCCTCACTGGCTTCCAGGTATGTGCTGGGAGGTGGACAAGCTATTGTTGCTAGAGATGCCTCTGGGGGCTAGTTGTCCTGGTAGTGAAGCTGTATGTGTTGCAGGTCTCCATTCTTGGGATCGGAGAGTCAGAGAGGTGCTAAAGTTATTCTGCTACTTTCTTTTTTTTTAACTTTTATTTTAGGTCTGGAGGTACGTGTGCAGGTTTGTTATATAAGTAAATTGCATGCCAATGGGGTTTGGTGTACAGATTACTTTGTCACCCAGGTCATAAGCACAGTACCCAATAGGTAGTTTTTCGATTCTTACCCTTCTCCCGTCCTTCACCCTCAAGTAGGTCCCAGTGTCTGTTATTCCTTCTTTGTGTCCATATGTTCTCAATGTTTAGCTCCTACTTGTAAGTGAGAACATGTGGTATTTGTTTTTCTGTTCCTGTGTCAGTTCCCTTAGGATAATGGCCTCCAGCTCCATCCATGTTGCTGCAAAGGACGTGATTTTGTTCTTTTTAATGGCTGCATAGTATTCCATGCTGTGTATGTGCCACAATTTCTTTTTTTTTTTTTTTTTTTTTTTTTTTGAGGCAGAGTCTTGCTCTGTCGCCTGGACTGGAGTGCAGTGGCCAGATCTCAGCTCACTGCAAGCTCCTCCCGGGTTTACGCCATTCTCCTGCCTCAGCCTCCCAAGTAGCTGGGACTACAGGCGCCTGCCACCTCGCCCGGCTAGTTTTTGTATTTTTAGTAGAGACGGGGTTTCACCGTGTTAGCCAGGATGGTCTCGATCTCCTGACCTCATGATCCGCCCGTCTCGGCCTCCCAAAGTGCTGGGATTACAGGCTTGAGCCACCGCGCCCGGCCCACAATTTCTTTATTTAAAGCATTCTGCTACTTTCTAGCATTATGATTATGAGCAACTTAAGGCCTTCTCTGAGTCCTTGTTTTCTTATTCGTCATATTGGGATAATCATGTCTCTCTTCCTGACTTATCAGGAATGAATGAGATAATGGGCATGGAAGGGCCTGTTACATAGTAGGTCCTTGAAAAATGTTTATTGTATCTAAATGCAAGTCATCTAATTGGACTGTAAGCTCCTATTGCATGAGGCATCATGAGTGCAGGGACAATGGCAGTCCCCTCTACTTAAAGGCTCCAACCCCAACCTGTGCCTTTCCCACTGATCCCCTTGAAAGGACACCCTCATGGTGGAACGCTTCATTCTAAAGGAGTGATAATGTAGAGATAATCACTTTAATTTAAAGTTCATTGAGTTGATGTATACTCAGTGCCTGACACATTGTAGGCACCTGATAAATAATTGTTCAACAAATGAATGTCTAGGCTGTTATTTTACTGCAATACTGAAGGGCATTAAGGTTTTGCTTGGGGTTAAGATCTAATCAAAACATACATTTTATTTATGTATGTATTTATTTATATTTATTTATTTATTTTTGAGACAGAGTCGCACTCTGTTGCCCAGGCTGGAGTGTGGTGGCATGATCTTGGCTTACCGCAACCTCTGTCTCCCTGGTTCAAGTGATTCTCCTGCCTCAGCCTCCTGAGGCAGGGATTACAGCCTCCCGTAGCTGGGATTACAGGCATGCGCCATGACACCGGGCTAATTTTTGTATTTTTAGTAGAGATGATGTTTTGCCATGTTGACCAGGCTGGTCTTGAACTCCTGACCTCAAGTGATCCCCTGGTGTCAGCCTCTTAATGTACTGGGATTACAGGTGTGAGCCACTGCGCCAGGGCAAAATGTATATTTTAGATTTAAGAAAATAGGTTTCTTGTTAGCATATTACAATATTTATTCTATGTAAATCGAGGTCATATATCTAAGGATATAAAAACTTCACAGGTTTTAAAAACCATGGTATTTCATCATTTAAAGCAGGGATCAGCAAACTTTTCAGTAAAGGGATAGATAGTAAATATTTGCAGCTTTGCAGGCCATGTGATTTCTTCTCCACTACCGCTGTTCAACTCTGTCATTGTAGAGCAAAAGCAGCCATAGACAGTAATAAATGGATGGATGTGTTTTGTTCCAATAAAACTTTATTTACAAAAACAGGCAGAGGGCTGGATTTGGCCTGTAGGCTGTAGTTTGTAAGCCATGATTTGAGGGATGAAGTCCTCATTTACAGTTTTGGAAGAAATAGATAATGTTATAAAGATTTGGCTAAGAAATAAAAAAAAGCTTTGTGAAAGACTAATTCTATGTAATTATATTAAAAACATGAATAGTTGTAAACACAGAAGAGCTTGGAAAACCATATTGTTATTTTTATTTTTTTATGGGTGAGAAAATTGAAGTTTTCATGATGTAGTTGCCTGAGGTCTCAGGCTAGTAAGATTCAGCCCAGGGTCTGCTTCTTCTGATTGTAAGTTTACTGCTTTTTCTGTGTGTTCTTTGCTGTCTCATAGCTTAGCCTGTCTTTGATCTCTGTGTGTCTGTCATATTGGGGTGGATATTTGCCTTTTTTTCAATCCTGGAGACATCAGTTTTGAAGCTGAAAGAACTAAGGCTTTTATGAGAGGGGTAATTGATATCTTAAGAGTGATTGCAAGTTTTGAAATGAGTTTGTGTTTTAGTCTTTATTGTTGTTTTAATAGATTTTTTTCCTCTTTTTATGTGTTATAAGACTCTTCAGTTTGGAGGATATAAGATGAACATCAGGAAAACTGTCTGCTTTAGATAAAAGATGCATTTTTTTCATTAGGTTGAAAGTGTCTATGCTGGTATTTTTCCTATAAACATGTTTTCTTTTCTCAATATTGGGCTGTAAAATTAAATGTCAAAGAGCCTCTTTATAATATTTCAAAAATACTGCCTTTATCATTAGGGGAATATTAATCGTATCATTTTGCATCATAAACTGGCAAAGACTTTGATTGTTGAATCATTCTGGCATCCTTAAATTTTTAATTCCAGGCAGAAAAAGCCTAATTGCTGAAAGATTGATTGGCTCATAATTCATGCTGAGGTGTAACATACCTAGGAGGAATCATCTAACTCTATACTTGATGAAGTAAACATTATTTTTACAGCTTGTTGACATAGAAACATAGAACTTTTTTTTTTTTTTTTTTTTTTTTTTTTTTTTTTTTTTAGCTTGCCTTGAATAGCACTGTCAGGCTAGTTGACCTCCAAAATTCTTTCAAACCCTAGTGTAATTCTCTGGCACTTGAAGTCACTGATACTAGAGAGGCTCGCTTTCTTCAGTCATTCAATGATAAATTACATGTGTAAAGTACCAAATGCAGCTGGGCATTTATTAAGTGCTCAAGAAATTCTCATCCCCTTGTTAGTGATTTATCAAACTACCTTAATGTTTAGCTACATTTAGTGTCAGATTTCATCATCGCTCATGGAGCAATTGCACCACACCAAATTTTTAGGCTTGTAGGGCACAATTATCTGTAGTTAGATCTTTGTTGAATGATTTGAGAGGATAAACAGATGCAACCCCAGATGAAAGATATTCAAACAAGTTTATACTCTTCTCAGGTACCCAGAAGCCCAGTGAAATTTGAATATTATCCCCCAGCAGTAATAGATGTGACACCTACTTCCAGGAAGCCAGGCAAGAACTCATCCTGTTCTGAATGTGAATGGTATATACTTTTGGAAAGGCTATCATGGGCAACATGAAGTAGTAATCAAAGACATAAGATACATGAATTAAATAATTCACATGTTAGAATTTTCCAAACTCTTACAAATCATAACCAATGACTAGACTGGTTTTTAGAATTTTGTGGAAGAATTTAGAAAAAATAACCATAATTATTTTCAAATGATCATGGAGTAAAGAAAACTAACAGCACCTTTCTTTTCTATGCTTACTATTGAGAATTCAGAAAAACTCTGGATACTTACTAATTTCCACTGGTCAATATCTTATAAAATGCTTTTTACTTGTTTTATTTATATACTAGCTACGTAAGTAGCTTATATTTTCCATAAAGGCCATCTCTGTATTTTAAAAAGTTTTCTTTTGAATTTCCCTACGCCTAATATATTTGTTGGGTCATGCTTCAGATAATACTGTTGTCTGACAACAAGTTAGAAAAGGAAGATAAAGGGCTCAGTAGGAGAACCAGGTCAGAGAGGAGCCCTCATTCGTCCTTAAGTCATGTCAGTTCCTGGAGTTTGACTCTTCCTAGCTTTCTCCTAGTTGCTCCACACTTTTTGCGCTATCCACGACCCTCATGTTTATAGTCAGTAATATAACAGGATTGTAGAGTGCTAGAACCAAAAGTAACATCAGAACATGCTTTGGCTAAGTTTAAAAAGTTTTGTGTTTTCAGTTGTAAAATATGTGTGTCAATAATCAAATAAGAATTCTCATCTCTGCCACACACCTACTGCAGGGAAACAAAACCTTTGAAGTAGCTTAGAGCACATTTTGCAAATCCTATGTAATAACTTACAAAGATTTTAGAATAATGCAAAAATTCAAATGTAAGAGATCATCCAAGACAATGAGTATTTGAAGTAAAATAAATTTCTGCTTCATGGTCTTCTGGTATAGAAATTTTAATTGAAAAGTGTGAGCCAAGTGTTGTTTTCAGGGCTCTATAAATTGGGAAGAGCAAAGAAAATATAAGCATATTAAGATAAATATTCAATTAGTTGAAAGCATAGCATTTGTTTTAAAAAGTGTATGCCACTCTTTTCTTTTCCCTTTAATCTATCAATGATGATTTTACTGTGGGTTCCAAAATGGCATTGGAAAACTGCCACAGAGGGAGGGGCAAAGTTGATATATTTCCATTCCTGACAGGGTGTGTCTGGAAGCTTACCTGACCAGCTGTTAGCAGCAACTCTGAAGGCAAGAAGGTAAATGCTAAAATTGCCTGATATAATTTTTAACAATGAACACTGTATTGGAAAACCATTTTAAAGAATAGAAACCCAAAGGAGATGTGATTGAAATAGAAGGATACACTTTTTTAAAAATTAAGTCAAATACTTAAAAAAAGAGAGTTAGTTTTATGATGTTCTGGATTTTCTGCAGATGTGGCAGTCCTCACTGGGAGATATTAATAACACTTGTCACCTCGCTCAGCCCCAACCACCTGGTCAGATGCCTGATGTATATGATTGATTTTTTAAAAATGTAGATGCTTGAATAACTTTTTAAACTTTCGCATACTTGACATATTGTATTTTATCTTTTAATGAATTATTTCTGAAACAGAAAATGGTATAATATTTAGAATATCTATATTTTTAACAATGTGAGTTTAGATTTTTTTTTTGCGCCATAAGTTGGAAAGCACTTTCGATGGTATCTTTCACAAGTATTTCTTTGTTTTTAGATATTGGTTATTATTTAGTTTGCTATAACCTGGTTTGAATATTTGTTCCAGCAGAATAGCATCTATTTGTGTAAAGTTTGAATTTCATTCTTGAGTTGTTAGCAGTTTTGTGGGAATTATAGAAATTATAAGACATGAAATATTTTTGGAGTGTAAATATTTTTCTTCCTACTATATATAGAAAAAAACAGTTTTACTGAGAATATTTTGGGTTGTTAGAATGTCTATCTTGTCGAAACCTTTACATTTTTACTATAAGGGAAAATTGTAATAAATGAGCTTTTTCTTATATAGTAAATGAACGTTTTCTTACATTGTAGTAAATGAACTTTTTCTAATATAGTAAAAATTAATAAAAAGTTGAATCTCTTATGCAGAATCTGTTAATTACAGCTGCCTGCAGAATGTATAAAGTTAATATGAAATGCTAAATAATCTTCTAGCATATCAAACATTAGGATTATCTACAATGAAAAATGGGCAGATGATAGCAAATCAATTCATAAATATTATGAAGGGCTCTCATGTGGTGCCATTGTGTTCTTCACTGATGGATAAAAAGATGAATTAAAAACACTGAACGTACCTTCAAGATAATTATGATTTGGAAGTAAAGACAGCAGTATAAAAAATAATTACCTTACAGTGTGATAGAGGAGTTAAGGGAACCAAATGCTATATGGTTATTGTACACAGTGGTGAGACTAATTAACTCTTTAGAGGTAGGGGTTGGAGGAAAGTGAAAGAAGGTTTTACATGTGTAATAAAGCCAGAAGGAAGGAAAACAAGCAAAATGGATCATTTGTTGATGCCTCAAACACCATAAAAACAGAAAAAAATACCTTTAAAAAATTAAAAATGCTACACATTCCAGATAATTAATATTTAAAAATGTATCTTCAAAGCTAACAGCATAAGTTAAAATCTTACAGGAAAGATTTTTTTTCTTATAAAAAATTGAAAGTAGATGAAGCTTTAAAATTAAGTTGAAAATACGTTACTTTCAAGGTTTTGAAGTGATAGAAGAGAGCGCCAGAAAATATTGACAATTTTAAGTAAATAAGAGTAAACACAATTCTATAATAACAATAAAGAAAATAAATAAAGGAGGGTATAACAGCTAGGGAAATTTTTTTTTTAAAGAACAAGTTTTGAAAACGTAAAATGTTTATATAATATGAAGAGTTCATAATGATCAATAAATAAATGATCAAGACCTCAATAGATAATTGACAAATCAATAAGAGACAGTTAATATGTGAGAATTAATAAAGAGAAAAGAACACGTGGAGAAACATTCAAATGTTAGCAAATATCAATGCCATGGAAATTTAAAAATAATACAATTTTCTTTTAATTTTTAAGTTATTAAGAATGACAATAATATCTGAAAAAGGTGATTATGATATAGCTGTTTCATCTGTAACTTTTGGTTGACAGTATGAAAGTTAAAAATCTTTATAATATTTGACCTAGAAATCCCATGTTGAAGAAGATACTCTGAAGAAATAATATAAAGTGAGATAAAAAGCTATATTTATGACAATGTTTATTGTAGAATCATTCATATTAAGAAAAACTGGGAAGTTAATTTAAATATCTAGGAATATGATATTAGTTTAAATGTTTAGATATATCAATATAATGAGATATCATAAGGCCATTAAAAGAACATGTATGAAGACAGTATTAGTGAGGATAAACACTTAAGATGCAATTTGAAGTGAAGACAAGTGAACGTAAAATGTTCATATAAACAGACACACACACACACACACACACATGAGTGCAGTGATTGAGAGATTGGAAAGCACATGGAAAAATAAAGGCAATTTATTTGTCAATATTATGAGGGCAAAATTCCTCATTACTATTATTCTGCCATCTGTATAACAAATTAGACCTTGAGACTAAAATTCCTTCTTCTGCTTCATTAGAGGTTAAGTCGTGAATCACTTACCTGGAAAACATTATAGGCAAAAATATGATAGTATTTGTATCGATATAAAATGAATTTTTTTCTTTTTCTTCTGACTAGGAACTGCTTATCATCTTTTTCCTATATAGCTGTGGTCAGTAGGAGGTGACACCGGGGATAGTACATGGGAGATACCATACAAGTCACTCCCAATTAGGCTAAGATTGTTTGCAGTCTTGAAATCTCAATCTATATTTATGACGCATTTGTACAGATTTCAACGCAATTTGAGAAGGATTTTTTGAGTAAATTTTCAGTCTAGAGAAGCAACCCCCATGAAGATTGTAGGAATCTTTGGAGGACAAACTGGAGCTTGAGAGGTGTGTTCCAGAGAGGGAGTTCGAGGCCATCCTGAGATGGACTCTCAGTGCTAGGGGGTCCTTTCTACAACCAGTGGCCTTGGTAAGAGACACAAACAAGACATGGACCTGCTGGTGGCATCTGCATTCCATAGAGCCACATGGTGGTCACTCAGGACATGGCCTTTGTGAGCGTAAGTGTTATCTGCTCCAGAGGGTGGCCTGGTGTAGGAGGAAGAGGGTGGCTTTGAAATCAGACTGAAAGAACTGATTTGCACACCACCTGTGCCACGTAGTGGTTGGATGTAAAATGAAAATTATTTCTAACTTACAGGATGTTTTGAAAAATAGAGACAGTATTTGTGAATTGCCAGACATATCACAAGCTGAAATTAAACAGTAGCTATTAGGACTATAATGTCATTGCAGGTGGAGTTAGCACCAATTACTCAAGCTGAATGAATTTTCGGGGACCTTACGATTTTAAAAGGTTATTTCAAGTCTGCTTGAAAATAATGATGACTGAAGTAAATTGCATACAAGTTTTTCAAGTTGTAGCTTACTAAGAGGCAGCCTGTGTGAGCAATTGCCTTTAGACTCAATCAAACAGTAACTTCTTTGTGTGGTGGATATTTTCCAGAGTAAACACCAAGTGCGGCCTGTGAGTGCTTGGGGAGCATTTCCTAAATGCATCTGGAGCCAAAATTTCATTGTGAAAAATTTCTCTTCCATTTTCCATATACAGTATTCTTAGCTATTGGGTTAGGCACTAACTTGCAATGTCTTAAAATTAACTGCCATGTTTAGTAATACATCTACAACACATTTTAAAATTAAACTTTATACATATATGCCTGCATGAACATCCCCCCACACGTTAATACGTAAGTGCATACGAAATAAGTGTAAGTTTAATGTGTAACCCACACTTCAATCAAAAAAGGAACCAGTACCAGCTTCCTAGAAGTCTCCTTCATGCCTAGTTTACTTCTGTGCATCTTTTCCCAACTCTGGGTACAATGGTGTCTTGTTGGCAGTTTGAAATTAACCTTAATGGGGCATTTACACCATAGAAATCAGCAAACATTGTGAATCATGGATTTTTGTTGACTTTTGTGTTTTGAGGGACAGTTTACTAGTCTGCTGCTGTCCCTACCTGTGGCTAACCACAGTTCTCCCCACCCATTCCTAAGGGTAGCCACTCTCTTGACCTCTAAAACTGCAGATTAATTTTGCCAGTTTTGGAACTTTATGTAAATGGAATCATACAGTATGAAAGTTTTCATGTATGATTTCTTTTTCTTTTTCTTTTTCTTTCTTTTTTGAGATGTAATTTCGCTCATTGCCCAGGCTGGAGTGCAATGGCATGATTTTGGCTCATTGCAACCTTTGCCTCCCAGGTTCAAGTGATTCTCCTACCTCAGCCTCCCAAGTAGCTGGGATTACAGGTATGCGCCACCATGCCCAGCTAATTTTGTATTTTTAGTAGAAACGGGGTTTCACCATGTTGGCCAGGCTGCATGTATGATTTCTTTTACTCAACATTATGTTACGATGTGATGTGAGATCCATGCTATTTGTTTATTCTGCTGATGATGTACATTTGTGTTGTTCCTGAGTTTTGGCTATTATGAAAGTGTTGCTATGAACATATTTGTACATATTTTAAAAAAAATTCTCAAAGTGATTTTGCTACATACCTTTGAGAAATCTCTCTTACAATTACATTTTAGTATTATAATATTTAGATCTCTGCCTTTTCTATTTCTTGCTAAATTGGTCCTATTTTGAATCCAATTGATTCAGAATTTGTGATTTAGTCATTACTGTTTTCACATTAGTGTCCATGTAAAAGGCACTATTGAAATGCCAGGGGTTTGGTCTATGTCCTATTGCTCACCACACAGAGAGGCAATCACTGAGACAAGTATTGCCAGGAAAGAAGGCCACGTCAGCCAAAGGGATGGGGGATAAATCTCAAATCATTCTCCCTCAACTTACTAAAATGGAAGGTTTATATAGTGGGGAAGAAACGTAGCTACATATGGGCAAATAAGAATTAGGGAGCAAAAAGAAAGCAATCAAGATGAGTGAGGGTTCTGCCATCTCTCTGCATGGCATGATGTAAATTTCAGTTGCTTGATACTCTCTGGGAGGGCTGCGGATGGGTTTCCTGAGGAAGGAATTCAGATAAGACAAATGTGAGTTTCAAGCTTTAAGACCAGGAGGGTCAATTTCTGTGTTTATTCATGAAGACCATAAACTCACTTCCATGGAACAATTAGGCTGATTTCAAAGGGATTTTTGATGAGAACAAAACAACTAACCTTAAATTTCTTTTTCTTTTCTTTTTAATTGCAACAACATAGCAAAACATGACTTTTACTAAGAGTCTAAGCTTATTTTCAATAAATAAAAGCAATGTTAAAAGCTTAAAACTATTTTTAAAGTGTTTTATTTTAAAATTGCCTATTTGAATCTGTGTTATTAGAATAATCAAATCTTAATGAGTGCTTCCTACAAAATACTCGTTTTCCTTTTCCATTTCATTTTATAAATTAATATCTTACTCTTCTATGCTTCTTAAACTCTACTCCTGAACCTGCGAATGCATTATCTGCTCTGTTAGGTCATAGATTTCTTGAAGGCAGAGATTGTGTCTTGTTCAGTTCATCCTTTTACTTAGAGTGACTAACCCAGTGGGAGAACTTCATAATTAGGTTGGTGTCAGATTTAGGCAGTTTCTAATGTAAAAAACTGATTCCTCCCAACCCCCCCGCCTAAAACCAAACAACCCTTCAGAAGGTGGTTAGCAGATGACATTTTAATCAAGTCGTTAAATGTTCATTGTTTGCTATATTTCAGAATTGTATGTAAAGTCAGGAAAGATCTTGCTATTATAAGTGCTTACATACAGTCATTAAACTTTAACAGCAACTGTCCAGCGGGTTTTTGTTGTTGTTGTTGTTGTTGTTTTCTGTTACTATTGTTCTCTCAACTCCCTTGGAAGGTGAGGCAGCATTAAAGCTGCACACAACTGTAATGAAAGCTTAGAACCAGGTAACACTCAGAAAAGGGAATTGTTGCTGGGGTGAGAGCATCACAGTACTCCTGGAAAGTAGTTCACAAAGTTTATAGAAGCTTGATGCAGAAACGGGCAGAGAGCGTTTTGGAGAGTTCTGTAGCCCACAGAGTGAGTCAGTGTAGTGCCAGAATTAGAATGGAATGGAATGTGAAAAACTGTGTAATCTAGGAGGAAGCAGCCTTAGGCATGAGGAGGTCTTAGCCTTGCTTTGCTTCTGGACAGCTGCGTGATTGTTGCAAGTCACTTCACCTCATTTGACCTCAGTTTTTTTTTTATCTTGAGAAGTAGGGAGTTGGCCTCCATGAGTAGTCATGTCCTTTCTAAAGAAGGCAAGACTCTGATCATTCAGTTCTGGGAGTGCTCATGCTAGAAGACAGCAGGAGTGAAGCTAAGTGATTAACTGGAACATTTGAAGAGCCAGGTTGGGATCATTCAGTCTTTCTATCCAATCCCTTCTTTTCCTTCAATATAGTCAGGCTCTAGTCTTCTTTTAATAGCGATGACCAAATGGCCAGAATGCCCTTTACCTTCTCCTCCTTTGATGCTGAAGATTTTGATCAAATATCAACCTAAGTTATACAACAAAGGTTTTAAAAAATATTAGACTACGTTTCACACAACATTTTATCATTAATCAAAAGCCTGTGAAATCCCCCCAACTCAAACCACCTTTAGTTTGTTGGTTTTCTTTTCTTTGTTAGTAGACTTGTTACTATATGGGTAATGTGAGCCATGTGTAGAGAAAATATGTTGGACATCAAGATGTTTACCAACATATGCAAGGATAGCTTTCTGAGACGTGAGGCATTATTGAATTTTCAGACACATCCAGGACATCCATTACTCAAAAAACACCCACCAATTAAGGCATAATGCTCCTGAAAACACTCTGGTAGTCTCTGATTACCCTGAAATTCATTTGAAAATACAAAGTATGTCTCAAACCCAGTTCACAGATGCAAGATGAGAACTGTGAGTCAGGTACAAACTTGGCAGAAATAAAATGTAAGAATAAAATGGACTATAAGCTGAATAACGCGGGAAAGTACCCACATAGCAGGCATGCATTTGATCATCTATCATCAGTTGGGGGCAAGTTAGAAATGGTAGATACAGTAGAAAGAGCACTAGTTAGTTTTGGGCCAAATGTATGTGCTGTTTGAGTCTGCAGTTTTCTTTTCTGAAAAAGAGGGAATGAATGATCACATTTACCTTGCAGATTGTAGGATTAAAGCTAACATATGTCAGATATTTAGCACACATTAGACACATTTTTTTAAAAGTTACATAATGTTATCTTTTTGAATTAGGTTTTATAGGCTAAAAAAGTCTATTTTAACTGTCTGGGAAAGTGTTAAAACAAATTACACCATTCCATTCAATGCAGCAATATTTCTTCATGCTTATGGTGTGCTGTATCTGATGATAAAAGCACGAATAAGAGGATTTGCATTTCTATCTTGGAAGTACACAATATCCATAAGCAAAGAGACAAAAGAAAAGGTATTTCATTTGAGAGGCATAGGTCAGTGGTGAGATCTACATATTCTCTTGATACTCTGGAATAGATTGGGTGGGGAAGGCAAGATACCTGTTCTTAGGAAGTCACTGTCTTACTTTGGTTCTATATTATCTGTGGTTCTACACTGTCAAAGAGGACATTGAACCTGGTGATATGGTTTGGCTGTGTGTCCTGACTCAAATCTCATCTCACATTGTAATCCCCATAATCCCCACGTGTTGAGGGAGGGACCTGGTGGGAGGTGATTGGATCATGGGGGCAGTTTCCCCCATGCTGCTCTCATGATAGTGAGTGAGTTCTCACACGATCTGATGGTTTTATAAGTGTGTGGCAGTTTCTCCTTTTCTCTTTCTCTCTCCTGCCGCCTAATGAAGAAGGCACTTGCTTCTCCTTCTCCTTACGCCATGATTGTAAGTTTCCTGAGGTTTCCCCAGCCATGAGGAACTGTGAGTGAATTAAAACTCTTTCCTTTATAAATGACCCAGTCTCTGATATTTCTTTATAGTAGTGTGAAAACGGACTAGTACACTTGGTGACATCAAAACTCCCAGCATCATTCAAGATTTATTGTTTCTTGAACAATATGAATGATTGATTGAAGTGCCTCAAGTTCTGTAGTTTGCTTGTGGGATGAGTCAAAAGGGCGTGAGAATGTTAACAAGGGACATGACTCATGGGAATTTGCTGGGCATATCCTCAGTCACAGAGCAATGAGGAGAGAGTACAGGCAAAAGGTGTAAGCTGAACCAGCCACAACCTGTGGAGAAGAATGAGATGGGATGATGTTTGCTTGGCTGCTAACTTGATAATAAAGAATGTTAGCCTTTGGGTTCATTTTGCCTGAATAAAGGGAGTTCTACCACAAAGTGGGTAGGATTGTGTCCCCTCAAAATATAGTTTAAGTCCTAATCCCTCTACCTGTGAATATGACCTTGTTTGGAAATAGGGTCTTTGCAGATGTAGTCAAATTAAGATGAGGTTGTACTGGCTTAGGATGGGCCCTAATTCAATGACTGCTCTCTTTAAAAGAAGAGGGAAATTTGGATACATACATGGATGATAAAGAGAAGAATGTGAAGATGGAGGCAGAGATTTGAGTGATTTGTCTACAAGTCAAGGAATGTCAAAGTTTGCTGGCAACCACCAGAAGCTGAGAGAGAGGCGTGAAACAGATTTTCCCCGAGAGTACCGAAATGAACCAAATCTGCCGACATCTTGATTTTGGACGTCTGTCCCCCAGAACCATGGGAGAATAAACTCCTGCTATTTAAACCGCTCAGTCTGTGGTAATTTCTTATGGCAGCCCCAGGAAACAAATTCACACCACTAAATGAAAATAGATCCCTGTCTATCAATATCAATATCAATAAATATCAATATCAACACCAATATTTATATACAGGGAAGATAATGACCTTAGTTTTCCAGTTCTTAATGGCATACTGAATAATTGTGCATGATTGCATTTCAGGTATGTAAAATAATAATTGTTTGTTCACTTATTTTCTTCCAATCACCATTTTCTCCTTCTCCTTTTTTTTTTTTTTTTTTTTTTTTTTTTTTGGTTTTAGATCATTATAGGTTTTACAATGGACTCTCTTGTTGCAGCAAACACCAAATTTTGCTTTGATCTTTTTCAAGAGATAAGCAAAGATGATCATCAAAAAAACGTATTTTTCTCTCCCCTGAGCCTCTCAGCTGCCCTTGGTATGGTCCGCTTGGGGGCTAGAAATGACAGTGCACATCAGATTGATGAGGTATGTGTCCACTAGGGTGCTACACAGGGTCCTAAACTCTGGGTCCACACTCAAAGTCAGATGCTAATCCCACTCAGGCAAGCCAAGGTGCTTATTGCACCGTGGGCTTGGTCAGAACCCATCCCAGTCTCTGAGTCTTTATTTGTATTCCCCCCATCTTACTTCCTCTTCGATCCTACCATCCTTTTTTTTTTTTTTTTTTTTTTTTGAGACGAAGTCTCGCTCTGTCGCCCAGGCTGGAGTGCAGTGGCTGGATCTCAGCTCACTGCAAGCTCCGCCTCCCGGGTTTCCGCCATTCTCCTGCCTCAGCCTCCCGAGTAGCTGGGACTACAGGCACCCGCCACCTCGCCCGGCTAGATTTTTGTATTTTTTAGTAGAGACGGGGTTTCACCGTGTTTGCCAGGATGGTCTTGATCTCCTGACCTCGTGATCCGCCCGTCTCAGCCTCCCAAAGTGCTGGGATTACAGGCTTGAGCCACCGCGCCCGGCGATCCTACCATTCTTAAAATCTCACTTAGACTTCTACCTTCTTTAGGATGCTCCCCAACCTCATGTCTGGCAGCTTTTCTCATTCATCTCTATCTTTATCTCTGTATGCATGTCTGTCACTCTTTTATTCTATAATTACTAATACCAATATTGCCAGCAATTTTCAGTATGTGTATATGTCTTCTCTCTCACTCATTTCATTAAATAAATATTTATTAAGCACCATAAATGGTTTAATTGGCTAGACAGCTTGGTGTCCTCCTGGACTCTTTCTCTCTCACTTTATACCACCTTTGTTAGCAAATTCTGTTGGCTTTTCTTTTGAAATATATCCATAATCCAGGCCCTTCTCCCAGTCTCCTTGAGGTCTGAACCACCATCATCTTTTCTCACCTGGATACTGCAACAACTTCCGGGTGGGCTTTCCTGTTACCACTGGCAATCTATCCTTTGCACAGCAGCCCAAGAGACCCTTTTAAAACTTGAGCCAGATAATATTTCTCATCTGTTCAAAAACCTGGATTTCTCATTTCACTTATGATAGAAGTTCAAGTCCTTACTTGAACTGAACTTAATGGAATAAGAAAGTAGTGCATCAAATCTAAGTAGATGAATAAAGCAGAATGACCCCAGAAACGCATTCTGTCTTAATCCATAAATTCTCCTGCTCCATGTTCAGGGGAAACAGCCTGATTTGTACTCACAAGGATTTGTGCCACAAGGATCTGGAGATCTGAATCCCAGATAAGCCCTGTGACTCCATCTCTCACTTTCATCCCTCCTCACTGTACCTGTCACACTGGCCTCCTGGCTTCCTTGGGTAAGCCATGCCCATCCTATCTTGGGGCCTTTGCTCTGGGTCCCTTTGTCTGATGGCTCTTTCCCCTGGTAACTGACCTCAGCTCACTTTCTTCTTCAAGACTTTGGTCAGAGTTTATCTCCTCTACAAGGCTTACTTCAACCTCCTAATCTAGTGCTGTATCCTGACCTCCAACCCCTAAGGGATACTTTTTTTCATGTGGCATTTTCCACTGTCTAACATACTGCATACAGTAATTAATTACTGTGTGTCTTGATTTTTGTATGTCTCCTCCACTAGAATATAATCTCCTAGAGGGCAGGGATTTTTGTCCTGGAACAGTGCTTGGCTTAGAGTAGGCACCTAATAAACATTTCTAGAATAAATAAATGAAGGTGATAAGAACAAATTCCCAAATAAACTACAAGTTCCCGTGGTTGGCCTTATATTTCCTCGGATGTAACACATAGTGCAGGGGTTATGCACAAATCAGGCTGTTTCCCCTGAACATGGAGCAGTAGAATTTTTGGATTAAGACAGAATGTGTTTCTGGGGTCATTCTGCTTTATGCATCTACTTAGATTTGATGTATTATTTTCTTATTCCATTAGCAAAACTTAGCTTTAGAGTGTAGTTGGCATCTTGCAGGACAGAATTCAGATGTTCTTTCTTAGGCACTTGAGGGCACCTGCTGACCAACTGGGTCTGAGCAGTGCAGGATGTGACACCTATCTCCTACCTTTCTACCAGGCTCTGGATAACTTGTCTTTTGCTGTCCTCACTCCCTTGATTCATGTGAAACTCTAGATCAGCACTGTCCAACACAGACATAATGAGAACCACATAGTAATTTAAAAATTCTTAGTAGCTGCATTACAAAAGTAAAAAGAAACAGGTGGGACTAATTTTAATAATACTTTTTTAACCCAGTATATGCAAAATATCATATCCACATATAATCAATATAACAATTTTAATGAGCTATTTTTTTTTATACTGTATTCAAGATCTGGCGTGTAGTTTGCACTTACAGTCAATTCAGATTGGGTATCTATGAAATGCTCCATAGCTACATTTAACTTGTGGATACCTCTATATTCTTTTAGTTTGGTTTTATTTATTCATAAATGTTCTCCCAGGGTAGCAGTTGGTTCTTCTCCTCCATTCCACCTCCCAGCCCAAGGACAGAAGCACCCACTTTCCTTTAAACCGTTGTTGATTGTTTTGTTTGACTATGTAATCATTGTTATTGTCTCACTATGAAAATGTTTCTGAAGTTTTTCAGTCTTCCCTCTGTTCATACTGTCTGAAAGAGCCCATCCCGTTATCATGCAGGTATTACACTTCAACGAATTTTCCCAGGACGAAAGCAAAGGACCTGACCCCTGTCTGAAAAGCAACAAACAAAAAGTGCTGGCTGACAGCTCTCTGGAGGGGCAGAAGAAAACGACAGAGCCTCTGGATCAGCAGGTGAGCTGCCACCCTAGTAAACTCTTGCCCTTCTTATTTATAAACTGCTCATTCTGACTGTAGGATATTAGGTGATAGTTGCTTATCCCCAAACATTAGACTCTGGATAACATCATCAGCAATGACCTCATGTGATCTGTGATTCCTTTCTGAGTATGGATCTCAGATGTCCTTGGCTATGAGCTAGTTTCCTAAAGAGTAGGATCTGGTATCTTCTGCTTATGATAAGGAAACCTAGATCATCACTGTGTCACTCATCTGCTTCTGCAGGCCACAGGGCCCCAACATAGAGCATGGTCAAAGATAAAGGTGGTAAGGGGTAGGGTTAGCTGTGGAATTCTTACTGTCTCCCTCCACCTCTGCTTGTTCCATTTCATGCTGAAATCTGCACTGACAGACAAAACTTTTATTGGGTGCCTCATGCCAGGAGGAGGAAACATATTCTCCAGGGTATGCATCCCCATACCTTAGAAAGTTTAAAAGGAGGGTAGAGAGATGATTGTTTTTCTTTCTTTCTTTTTTTTTTTTCTGAGATAGAGTCTCGCTCTGTCGCCAGGCTGGAGTGCAGTGGCGCGATCTCGGCTCACTGCAACCTCCGCCTCCTGGGTTCAAATGATTCTCCTGCTTCAGCCTCCAGAGTAGCTGGGATTACAGGCATGAGCCACCATGTCTGGCCTCTTTTAAATATAAGGAAAATCAGGGTGTGTCAGTCTGAAATATAGTGAGCACTGCTGAGTTCCCCAGATGTGTTTTTCCTGGATGATCTTGATATAGATGCGGGAGCCATAATTTTCCACTGGGACTGCTTCTCACCCTCCATTCCTCTGCTCTTCCCAGCTCACTTCCCCTGCATGGTAACAGAGACAACTGACATCTTACTAAGAAGCTCTATCTTGCTTCTGTACAAAACACGCATCCTTTAGTTGTGTTTAGCTCTTCTGATAGACGCAGTGAAGGTCACATTTTGTTTCTGCTTTCCTTAGGCTGAGTCCTTAAACAATGAGAGTGGGCTGGTCAGCTGCTACTTTGGGCAGCTTCTCTCCAAATTAGACAGGATCAAGACTGATTACACACTGAGTGTTGCCAACAGGCTTTATGGAGAGCAGGAATTCCCAATCTGTCAGGTGAGTTGCACACAAATCGTGACTAAAGCTACCATGTAGCATACTATTTAAAAATCAGGGAGTAGCTGGGTTACTCACCTGCCATCTAGAACACAACCTCTTTGACAGGATGATGCGCTGTGGACTGGTGAGGTGTCCAGGACCTCCTTCTTTCAGTCCCACACTTTTGTTCTCTTCCCAGTGTTGAACGTGAGCATTGTGGGTGGAATAGAGTGGGTGAAAAAGGGTTGTGTGAGTAATGGAGACTTAGGAGCACGTGTGGGCTTGGTAATGGTATCCTCTCCTGACTGTCTTCCCCAGTCAAGGTGCCTGGTTGCTGCGTTTTTCTCTCCCTTATCTGTTGGGTGCCCCCAAGATGTTTCTGTGGAATCTCCTTTTGTGCCAGGATCATGCTACCCCTGCAGTGCAATTGTGTTCACTATGCTCTTTCGAGAGTGGGGTAGTAGAGGAGTGGAGGAGACTGCATTTTGGCATTTGGAGCTGAAAGGCACAGAACTTGTCTCTCCTAACCAGCTTTGTACCTAGAGCAAGCTGTGTCTCCATCTGGGCTTCAGTTTCCTCTCGAATTACTAGAAGGAGCCATGTACTAAACAATAAATGTGGGGGATACGACCAATGGTCAAGACATGACATGGCTGGTTAGTGAGGGACTAGCCAGGGGTCGGGTGGCCTTCTTTGGCCAAGATAAGTGTGCTCCCTTGCAATGAAAGTAAGATTTTTCATCCTGGATTTTTAAAAACTAGCTTTTTTTTATGAGCCGTAAATTCACATATTAAACAATTCACCATTAAAAGCATACAAACCAATGGGTTTGGTATATTACATTACTGATTTTTTTAAAAATTATGGTAAAATACATATAAAATTTACCATTTTAACCATGTTTATGTGTACATTTAAGTAGCATTACTTACATTCACAATGTTGTGTAACCATCACCTTATCTGTTTCTAAAACTTTGTTTTTCATCACTCTAAACAGAAACTCTGCAGCCATTAAGTGGGGGTTTAATTCTTATAAACAGAAGCATTTTCCAGCCAAGTCTCTCAAGTTACTTGATATTTACCTTGTGATGGCTCCACAGATGGGTTGTTGAAATAAAAGGATATCCAGTAGGAAAGCCTTATCCTGTTGTAACTATAGACTGTTCATGAATAATGTTCAATATCCTCATTTGCAACTACAAAAACTGAAATGTCTCTGGCTAGTTTAAGACTGGGGATGACTAGAAACTGTCAGGCCTGTCCCTGCAATGTGAAATGACCAGGCTCATCTTTCTTGGGAGACTTCTCAGGAGAGCCTCACTCCTATGAGCATCGCTGCCTGATTTTATTACACTATTTCCCTTTTATTCCAATTGAACAGGAATACTTAGATGGTGTGATTCAGTTTTACCACACGACAATTGAAAGTGTTGATTTCAGAAAAAACACTGAAAAATCCAGACAAGAGATTAACTTCTGGGTTGAATGTCAATCTCAAGGTAAGAAAGCCAAAAGCACGGGAGCTGGTATTGGTTTCCATTTAAAACAAAATTGGTCTGCCTAGCTTTGCAGATTGCTGGTCTACTGGGGGCCAGAGGTTCACATACGTGGACTGTGTTCAAAGCATGGTTTGCAGAATGAGACACCATCTCACACCAGTCAGAATGACTATTATTAAAAACTTAAAAAACAACAGATTCTTTCAAGGCTTCAGATAAAGGGGAACACTTATACACTATTGGTGGGAATGTAAATGAGCCATTGTGGAAAGCGTTTGGAAACTTCTCAAAGAAGTTAAAACAGAGCTATCATCTGACCCAGCAATCCCATTACTGGGTATATATCCAAAGAAATATATATCATTTTACCAAAAAGACATACGCACTCATATGTTCATCACCACAGTATTCACAATAGCAAAGACATGGAATTAACCTAAGTGTCTATTAGTAGTGGGTTGCATAAAGACAGTGTGGTACATATATACACCATGGAATACTGCACAGCCATAAAA
This sequence comes from Rhinopithecus roxellana, assembly GCF_007565055.1. Taxonomy (NCBI): domain Eukaryota; kingdom Metazoa; phylum Chordata; class Mammalia; order Primates; family Cercopithecidae; genus Rhinopithecus; species Rhinopithecus roxellana. The sequence continues at coordinate 23,044,077 of NC_044569.1, forward strand.
CAGAATGAAATCATGTCGTTTGCAGTAACGTGGATGGAAATGGAGGCCATAATCCTATGAATTAACACAGGAACAGAAAGGCAAACGTTGTGTGTTCTCACTTATAAGTGGGAGCTAAACATTGAAGACACACAGGCATAAATATGGGAAGGAACAATGGACCCTCCAGATACTAACTGGGGGCAGGGAGGGAGAGAGGAGTGGGTTGAAAAACTACTTATTGGGTACTATGCCTACTGTCTGTGAACAACATGCCCATGTAACAAACCTGCACATGTACTCCCTGTATCTAAAATAAAAGTTGAAATTAAAAAAAACAAAACAAAAAAGCATGGTCTGTACAGCATCAAACAGTTAAACTGCTTGGATATTGCTGTTATTTATTATTGCAGTTTTGGTCTCTGGTCTCGCTGGCTCTGGGTGGGAAAGAAAGGAAGACACCAGCCTCATTAGGGCTGATCTTCTAGGTGAGGTTTACAGAATGCTCTCTTCTGCAGGTGCCTGTGTGAATTTGAAAAACAGAATAAACTCTTCCCTCCAGGCACAAAGTTAGTGACTTGAAGGGTCAGGTCAGGCTGCTGGACACAGATTAGACCCCTTTTTGATCACTGCTGTTGGGCTGGGGAAGATGTTCATGTGCAGTGAAAAGTTTGGAGTGCATGAGAGAGCACAGGTAGTGCATTGCGTCTGCTGCCTTCAGTGAGACCATGACCCCAGGCATTTGCATACATTTTGAGTGGCTGGAGGCTGGGAAATGATAGTTGACTTATTTTAGGCTGTCCTTGGTACCAGAGTGACACTTTCGGTTCCTCCCTTCCATTTGGTGGCTTTCTCTCCCTGTCTCCTCTTTTTCTTACACTGACTTAGGGATGGGATATCCCTGCCTGGCCTTTCCTTGAGAGAAGTCTGTAAATTCCAAAATTATGGCTTCTTCCTTCTTTCATATGCCACAAAAATGACCATTCTTTCAAGGCTCTGCTGAGCTGTCAAAAGGAAGCAATTCATTAACAAAGTTCATATTAAGGCCTGAATATGTACTTTCCCTCTAGTGAGTTAACTCCTCCAGAGTATTTTAAATGTAGATGATGTCAACCTAATCTATTATTATGGGATTTAAGTAGAGCTCTTCTTGAGATGGAAGATCTTTTCTTCTTAAGTCATCTGCAGACATTCAAGTAACTGGTGATTTGGTAGTTTGAGGTAGAAAAGGGTGTGTCACGAAGACGGGCCATTGCCTGCTAGCCTGGGGCTTTTCAAGTTGGGCTTAGGGCTGTATTATTGTGGAAGGAGTCCCAGAGCTGAGCTTAAAGATGGAACGCCTGAGGACCCATTCCCGCCAGTCTTACTGCTTCTTGACTGTGTGACTTCAGCTCTCCCTGGATGCAACTGATTCTTCTATGAAGAAGGGATAACGATACCTCCTTGTAGTGGTATGGATCAATTAATTGATTAATGTGGGATGGCATGAGAAAGAGCATGTAAAAGTATCTATAAAATAGGTTTCATATCATGGCCTAGCACATTTATGTGTATTTGTATGTATATGTAAGCATATATCTTATGCTATGTTGAGTGCTTGAGACAGGAAGTTTATATTGTAGTTCTTTGTTCTCAAGGGAGCTTATCATATTGTCAGATGACTAACTATATAATTTGAAAGATAAACCATAGTATAAGATGTCTACTGACAAGTTCCAAACACAAGCAATATAGGGAATCAAAGGAGATTCCTTCTGTTACAGTGCTGTGATTGGACCCCCTGCAAGGTCGAGTGAGAGGGTTTCTCCCCCGCCCTATCACCGCCTCTCTTACCTCCAGCCAGGACTGTGAATTAATCTTCTTGGGTTAGTTCTTGAATGAGACACTCCCTAGTCTTGGGGGTGATAAGCTGCATTAAAAAAAATTATCAGCCGGGCAGAGTGGCTCACGCCCGTAATCCCAGCACTTTGGGAGGCTGAGACGGGCAGATCATCTGACGTCCAGAGTTCAAGACCAGCCTGGCCAACATGGCGAAACCCCGTCTCTACTAAAAATAAAAAAATTAGCCAGGCATGGTGGCACGTGCCTGTAATCCCGGCTACTCGGGAGGCTGAGGCAGAAGAATCGCTTGAGCTGAGAAGGCAGAGGTTGCAGTGAGCAGGGATCACGCCACTGCACTCCAGCCTGGGAGACAAGAGTGAAACTCTGTCTCAAAAAAACGAAAATTATCTATACAAATACTTTTGATGTAATTCATACTCAGGATATTCTCTGGGATCTTTTCTTAGGTAAAATCAAGGAACTCTTCAGCAAGGACACTATTAATGCTGAGACTGTGCTGGTCCTGGTGAATGCTGTTTACTTCAAGGCCAAATGGGAAAATTATTTTGATCATGAAAACACAGTGGATGCACCTTTCTCTCTAAATGAGGTACTGTATCAGAACTCATGGTTTTCTAGCTATCCAACTCATAATTTGCACTAGGAATGATTTGCAATCTGTATACTCAAAAAGTTACAGCTTACATTTACAATAAGAACATTTTTCATTGATAAGAACCAGTACCTGAATTTCATTGAGTGTTTTTGTGCCAAGTGCTTCCTGCACTGAGTAGTTTTCCATTTGTTATTTCATTTGTTCCCCTAAAGAGCATTATGAGATGGGTGCTATTAGATTTCCACTTAAGATTTGAGACAAAAAATGGAAAGGCTAAGTTAGTTAGCCAGATTCATGCATTAGGATTCGATCTGTGAGCATTTGCCCCAGAAACCTGTGTTCTAAGCTAGTAGATTTAGAAACGAAGCGTTGGGTCCCAGCCACTCACTTGTCGGTTGGCTAGCTTATTACCGGAGATGCATTTTTCTCTCAAGCACCGAATATCCCCATCTGCAGGTTGATGATCCCTCACCCACCACCTTGAGGTTATTGTGAGATTTAAGGTGCCTGGGGTTGCGCCGTCCCTCTGAAGGAGCAGGTGTTGTTATTTAAGATGGAGAGGATTCTCACTTAACGATAGCTGCCCTTGGTGCTGTGGTGGGGTCATCTAGGCCAGCTGGCATGGGGTGGTGTGAGGCCAAGAGGCTGTGCTGGGGCAGGCCCTACAGTGGGACAGCTGGCAGGGCGTGTTTCTGCTGACTTAACAGTGGAGATGCTTTGACAGTAAGTTTACCAATAGTCATCTTGGGAGCTGAAGAACTGATTAAAAAACATGGAAAGGGCCAGGTGAGGTGGTTCACACATGTAATCCCAGCATTTTGGGAGGCTGAGGAGGGAGAATCACTTGAGACTAGAAGTTTGAGCCTAGCCTGGGCAACACAGGGAGACCCTGTCTCTACAAAAAAAAAAAAAAAAAAAAAAAAATAGCCAGGTATGGTGGTCCGTGCCTGTGGCCCCAGCTACTCAGGAAGCTGAGGTGGGAGGATTGTCTGAGCCTGGGAGGGCACCACTGCACTCTAGCCTAGGTGACAGAGCAAGACCCGGTCTCAAAAACAAACAAGCAAACACCCCCCCATCCCCGTCACTCCACAACAAAAAAAGACACTGAAAGATAAAGTGTTGGCAAAGTAAGGGCCACTGATGAGTGGGCAGACTCTTGCAGTCTGGATCCCTGGTGTGGCTCAGGACTTCTGCAGGACCTTCTCATCTTTAGGAACCCCTGTCCTCAGTGAAGCGGGGACCATATGAATTTGGGAGCTTCCCATAGCCATCCTGTGCCTTCCTACCTTGACCACTACAGAATGAAAACAAGAATGTGAAGATGATGACGCAAAAAGGCCTCTACAGAATTGGCTTCATAGAGGAGGTGAAGGCACAGATCCTGGAAATGAGGTACACCAAGGGGAAGCTCAGCATGTTCGTCCTGCTGCCGTCTCACTCTAAAGATAACCTGAAGGCTCTGGAAGAGGTAAATCTTCATTTCTACATCTCTACAAAATATTTAATGATAGATCCTTAGAGAACAACATTGTCTACTATCTACCATCTTGAGGAAATACAGTACCTCAGCTGTCAGACATCAAGGAATGTATAAGAATCTGCATTAGATTAGATATTTATCCTCATTTGTTTAGAATTAAACAACAAAAGCCAGGAATATTGGGACTGGAGTTTCTTCTTTAACCTCGTAGCTCTCTGCCACTGTTTTAGCAAACCGAGGAATCTGGGTTCTGAGTAACTTGAGAAGTTTTTAAGCTTTTCCTTTTCTCCGAATATCCTGACTTCTGGCCTCTTACTCATACCATTTTTCTATAGCTCAGTTAAAGAATTAACTGAATCCTGTTTTGGGGAATATGTACCTTGACAGAAGCGTAGAGAGTGATGCCAGAATGGATTGCTTGCGAGGCAGGAATTAATAAAGGCTGGAGAAGCTCAGCTACAGATATTGTCCAAGGAGGTAAAGAGATAAAGATAGAAACAGAGAGAAAGTGAGAGAAATACCAATATAGCAGGTATAGTAGTTACAACATCAGTAACAACCATTATTCAGAATTTGCTATGCACTATCACTTTGTTAAGTACTTTATACACATGATTTTGTTAATGCTTGCAAGAACTTAATCGTATTATCTCTGTTTTATGGAAGAGGAAATTTAACTTCAGAAAATTAGGGCTTGGCCACAGCACCCAACTACTCGACTGAGCTTTGCTGTGCTTTGAACATTTGTCTGTCAAACACCAAAGCACACTGGAACCTGAGTTGTCCCCTAACGCTTTGCAAAGAGGAAAGATATTTGCTTGAAGTTTTTTTTTTTTTTTTTTTTTTTTTTTTTTTTTTTTTTTTTGAGACGGAGTCTCGCTCTGTCGCCCAGGCTGGAGTGCAGTGGCAGGATCTCAGCTCACTGCAAGCTCCGCCTCCCGGGTTTACGCCATTCTCCTGCCTCAGCCTCCTGAGTACCTGGGATTACAGGCGCCCGCCACCTCGCCTGGCTAGTTTTTTGTATTTTTTAAGTAGAGACGGGGTTTCACCGTGTTCGCGAGGATGGTCTCGATCTCCTGACTTCGTGATCCGCCCGTCTCGGCCTCCCAAAGTGCTGGGATTACAGGCTTGAGCCACCGCGCCCGGCCTTGCTTGAAGTTTTAAATGAAATCAGACTATTCTCTGGCTTAGAGAAAGGCCTTGAAGGTCGTCACCCACCACTGAAATGGACTTAGGCACCTTGAAGTAATTGGGGCATTCTTTGCGGTCCCATAATCTGACGCTAAATATTATTTCCTTCCTCTTGTAGCTTGAAAGTAAAATCACCTATGAAAACATAGTGGCCTGGAGCAGCTCAGAAAACATGTCAGAAGAATCGGTGGTCCTGTCCTTCCCCCAGTTCACCCTGGAAGACAGCTATGATCTCAATTCCATTTTAAAAGACATGGGCATTACGGATATCTTTGATGAAACAAGGGCTGATCTTACTGGAATCTCTCCAAGTCCCAATTTGTACTTGTCAAAAATCATCCACAAAACCTTTGTGGAGGTGGATGAAAACGGCTCCCAGGCAGCTGCAGCCACTGGGGCTGTTGTCTCAGAAAGGTCACTACCATCTTGGGTGGAGTTTAATGCCAACCACCCTTTTCTCTTTTTCATTAGACACAACAAAACCCAAACCATTCTCTTTTATGGCAGGGTCTGCTCTCCTTAAAAGGGAAGCATTGTCTAGTACTTTGGAGCTGGAGGAAAATATCAGTACAATCTTCCCCTGGCATAAGATGGGCATTTGAGTTTTTGGTAATATCTAAACCATCCCCTTCATCCTCCAGCCATCAGCCTGTGCTTATCTTCATCTTTCTGTCACCCTGTAGCTTATTTTCATCTGAGTCTGTTAGTATTGAAGGGCTATTGTTCTCTACCCTAAACTTTCAAGTGTATACATTCACCCTTTGTGACCTGAAGGTCAACACAATTCAGAACAGTACCTACCTCCTTTTGAAGGAATCCTAAAAGTTCAGGTCATTAGACCATTTCTAAGAGACAGCAAACTCAGAAGCCACTTTAACATGGGCAGCAAGAGAATGTGTTTGACTGGAATGTGTTTGGAAACTCAGCTCTCTTTCCGGGGTAGTTATGATTGTGGTCATCACTGGGCAAGATGCCCTGTTTCTTCCTTTGACAGCTACTGCATGGAAGATGTCCTGTGGGGTCTTTTCACCTAGGAGAAGGTAGGGCTTGGGTGTATTTAAGTGATAGATCAAAGACGTATGAATGCCCCAACCAGCACTCATTTTGCACAGAGCAGGGGAATGATATTTGTCTTGTGATTTTGATACTGACCCAGGAAAGTCGCTAGTGGATTTAGAGGAGGCTTATCTCAGTTTTCCTTATTGGGTTCCCCAACATTATCATCAAACACTTCCCTCTGTCTCTCCTCCCCCTAGCTCCAAGAATTCCCACCTGTGGCTAGTTCCTCTTATGCACCCAGCACAGGCAGGTGTGGAGAGGAATGCTGCTGCCATTGTGGATGGCTGGCCTCCTTGTGCTCCTCTCTCTGCCTTCTGGCTGTGTGGACTTCTGTGTCTTCCCAGAGGTCTCATTCCAGGCCACATGGTGAGAACAGGCTTGAGCCCGGGCATGGTGTCCATAGAAATGCTTGTTGGCTGGGCATGGTGGCTCATGCCTGTAATCCCAGCACTTCTTGGGAGGCCAAGTCAGGTGGATCACTTGAGTCCAGGAGTTCAAGACCAGCCTGGGCAACATATTGAGACCCTGACTTTACAAAAAAAAAAAATACAGAAATTAGCCGGGTGTGGTGGCGTGCACCTGTAGTCCCAGCTACTCGGGAGGCTGAGGTGGGAAGATCACTTAAGTCCAGGGGGTGGAGGCTGCAGTAAGCTGAGATGGCGCCACTGCACTCCAGCCTGGGTGACAGAGTGAGACCCTGCCTCAGAACAAACAAACAAACAAAAAAACCCAAAAAGCCAAAACAAAACCTGAAATTCTTGTCAAGAAGGCCATTGGGCTCATCTCAAGCTCTAGTCTACTGAAGGCCTGACCCCTGAGTGTTCGTCCTTGCGGACTCAGGGCCTCTGTTCTCTGGTGTGGTAATGTGAGTTCCTCATTTCTGTCTTAGCTGAATGTTCTGCCGTGACCACTGACATGTCTGACTCACATCTTTTGGAGTCAGTCTCTTTCCTATCGAGGTGGGTTTCAGGTCTTGCTTGTGGCTCAGTTTCCTTGGCCCACCTTGTGGCTGTTCTCCTCCCAGCTGCCACCAAGTTACTCAGTGTGGCCGCAGCAATTTTTTGTGGGAGAAGGCAGGTGAACCACACCTGCTCCCATGCTAGCCTCCTCTCCCTTTTCTCACCTACCCCAGTGATTTCTTTGTGCTCTGATAGACAAGTTCCACATTCTCCATACAACCTTCTCATTGTTGAAGCTCATGACCTAAAACAATTTGTTGTTGGTAATGTGAGGCAGTTTGAGTCAGTGCCTTTTCCAGAATGCGTGTCCCGTGGGTCACATTTATTTCAGATAACCAAAAACTTCATGTCCCCTGTGGTTCCTTTTGGGGTTGACATTTTGGGGTCTGTTTCCATGTCTGACTTGGCATCACTGCCAGACACCGAGCTGGAAACCATGACCTGTATATAAGCCTGCATTGCCCGGCATTTCTTTTGTTCTTATTCTTTGACTTGGTAAACACATTTTTTTTCATTTATATCGGGATTTCTCATATTTTAAAGCATGAGAGGGAGAATGTATCCATTTACAATAATGAGGAAAATTAAGAATCTTAAATTTTTATGTAAATCATAAACATTCTTTACTAACTTGTGATTTATTAAAAAGTTTCTTCTGAATGAATAAAGCACTTTTATTATTAAAATATATACAATGTGTTGCCAACTGATTTTTTCAGGGATATGAATCTAACTTCAAACTATTTCATCCAAAAATATAAAAATACATAATCTATGAAACTAACAATTCATTTCAGTTACACAGGAAAAATACATTTTGCCCCAGTAATAGTTTCTCCCAGCTTTCCATCATAATTACCCTATGAAGGCATATAAAACAGATGAAAACTGACAATGCTAAAACTGGAGTGATAGCCAGCTGATCATCAGAATATAGAAGAAATTTCTGCTGACTACAGGTTTTTCCTTTTTTTTTCTTTGAGATGGAGTCTTGCACTGTTGCCCAGGTTGGAGTGCAATGGTGCAATCTTGGCTCACTGCAATCTCTGCCTCCTGGGTTCAAGTGATTCTGAAGCCACAGCCTCTCGAGTAGCTGGGATTACAGGCACCTGCCACCACGCCCAGCTAATTTTTGTATTTTTATTAGAGACGGGGTTTCATCATGTTGGCCAGGCTGGTCTCGAACTCCTGACCTCAAGTGATCCACCTGCCTTGGCCTCCCAAAGTGCTGGGATTACAGGCTTGAGCCACCACACCCGGTCCCTGCTGACTACAAGTTAACGAGTCTGGGCAGTGAGGCATTGTTGAGGGGTCATCAGCGTCTCATTGCCAGTGAGTGATCTGCCTGTTTCCTCCCATTGCTGCCTTCCTCGGAGTTCAGAAACATAAGCTCTCTCCCAACTTGAATTCTGGACGTCTATCTCTTTACTTTGTACTTGCTGCTGTCCTTCACCCTCTGTCTTTCTTACAAGTTAGTTAGTTTTTTTTTTTTTTTTTTTTTTTCTGCAGCCGTTTGAAGACTGAATGACTTCCCAATTATGATTTGGAAGAAGGTGAGGACAGGCATTTGTTCCTTCCATCCTAGGCAGTTTAGTCATCAGAAATAAAATACTTTTGGTGAAGCCAAGGACAGGAAGAGCCTTGGTGGCAGTGTTCTTGGATAGTTTATCTACGCTGTCTGTTTAAAGTGTCCCAGACCCAGACTATACAAGGAGGAGAAGATTAACCTGAGCCCAGCAGAACTACACTAGATGGAATCCTTTCAGACACTGGAAATTATGCTCCAAACAGGGAGATCTTGACTCTTCATTTTTCTTGCACCAGCAAGATTGACCCAGCAATATGGTGCCCAGGGGTAGAAAGAACATACAAGTTGGTAGGCCGATATAATTGCTGGAAAGCCAACCAGAGAATGATTTTAAATCAACAAAAAAATGAGCTCCCCACTTCCTCAGTTTAAGGTTTCCTCCACATAGCAATGTTGACAGGTAGAACACATGAGGAATATAGATTCAAAAACAATTGTTTCACTTATGTTGACTGTAAATATTCTGGTAAGAGACACATGAACATATAGTACTCCACAGGCTCCCTAATACATCCAGAATCTGTATGTTCAATTGCATTTCAAGTCCTCCTTAGAACTTCATACACTGTCTAGTGCATACTTCTCAAACTCCTCTGTAGTTTTTTCCCTTGAGCTGGGACAAGCCAGAACATGTGTTGCTTCATTCCTAATTGCTGTTTACAGCTTTTGCATGCTGGTATTTTTAAAAATTACAGTGTCATTAACCCGAGGCAGAGGTCCAATTGGAGCAGCAGGGTGAGGAAGCTTGTACAGTTGTCTCAGTGGATTTCTTTGCTCCACACTTGAATGCTAATTCCAGATATGTTCTTGATCCACACCACTCATCTGGCATTCTTAGTTTCCCAAATCTGTTTTATTTTCTCCTTACTCAATTAAAAGAATCCAAATCCTTTTTTTACCCAATAAAAATAGAAAAATCCCCAAAAGTGCATACTTAGGTATATTAAGCATATTAATATATGTATTAAGCATATTAAGTAATACTTTATTCACAGTATTTATATGAAGCATAATATGTCCTTAATATTTAATTTATAAATGCTCATATTCTAATACAATAAATTTTCCATTTAAATAATGTTTTCCTTCATGTGCATCAACAAAGTTTTAGCTACAGATAGGTGAAAAGGATTTAAAAAGCAACCCAGTGCACAACGGTGGGGCTGAGAAATTTGCACACCCCTTGTTGACACTCATAGGTTCTGAACAGATCATTCTGTGTTCAAGATTAAATAAGTGGAAACAAAAGTATAAGGTATGAAAAAAATAAGTGCCAAATAAGAAGAGATATATCATGTTATAAATGAGAGAGAGAGAGAGAGGGAGGGAGAGAGAGAGAAAGGCTGACTTCATAAAATGATATACAGCAAGAACTGGAAGAAACTTTTAGAAAACTTTTGGGCATAATAGGATTTAAGAAGACACAAAATCTATGGAATAAGAGTGCAATGCTGCGAAGATAAACTCTGATAAGATGTGAAAAAGCTAAATGAGATACAAACAGACCACTAGGGAATGAAAAAATGCAATAGATGCAATAGAAGAATTTAAATAGACTTTAAAGGCAATAAAGAAGCAAAACTGAGACACTGGAAACTGTAGTTAGTGATGAATAGGGTGTATTTGAGTGTGTCTCTTAGAATGTATGGGAAATAATAAGAGAGAAGTTGGTAGATATAAAGAGAGAATAGAAAGTAAACCCAACAACTATGGTGTTTCTCAGGAAAAAAGAAGACTAATTGGCATGGAGTCAACAATCCAAGACATGATGGAAGAGAATCTTTTTAACTTGGATAGTCACAGGATCGTACTCAATGATTCCCTTTCCCCCTGCAGAGCAAAAATAGAGATGCTAAAAACTTTAAAAGATTGAGAAAGTAATCCTATCAGCATTTGGGCAAAAAAAAAAAAAAAAAAAAAGTTACAATGTATAAAGGATTAAACAAAACAGATGAGCATCAAACTTTTGTTTTGTACAAAATTTCTGAAGATAGTGAAACTTAGTGTGCAGGTCTGAGGGAAAATACATGATTAAATAATTTCGTATCTAGGCATGTTGGCTTTTTTGTATGTATGAAACAGAAAGCCATTCTCAGATCTATTTTGGTGTATGTGAGTGCAGATATACTTTATCTTTAGCTCCTGACACCATGATGTAAACATCACAGGAATTAAAATTAAATGCATGTTGTTTTGAGTGGCATCCAATGCAGTCAAAGCCTCGGAAAGCTAGTGTATTAATCAGTTTCATACTGCTAATAAAGACATACCCAAGACTGGGTGATTTATAAAGAAAAAGAGGTTTAATGGACTCACAATTCGACATGGCTGGGGAGGCCTTGCTATCATGGCAAAGGAGGTAGGAAGGAAGTCAAAGGAGGAGCAAACTTATGTCTTACATGGTGGTGGGCAAGAGAGCATATGCAGGGAAACTCCCCTTTATAAAACCATCAGATCTCATGAGATTTGTTCACTATCACGAGAACAGCATGGGAAAGATCTGCCCCCATGATTCAATTACTTCCCACTGGGTCCCTCCCATGACCCCTGGGGATTATTATCATTCAAGGTGAAATTTGGGTGGGGACACAGAGCCAAACCATATCAGCCAGTAAAAAAATTCCTTCAGTAAAACTATGACCTCAATTGATAATCAATGGAAGAAGACAAATTCCTCATTTAGAATTCTCACTATGCCCAATAATTGTTGGCAGCTGTGACTTTTCCCCTTAGCACTGGATTTTTTTACAATGTTGGGTTCAGGCATGGAATGAGTTTCAATATCCAGAATAAGACTGCAATCATGAAATATCTGAACTGGGACAGTAATAACACTAATACTTTTTGTGCTTATTGTATGCCAGCTTTGGTCGAAGACCTTTATGTGCTCTAGTCCATTTAACGCTCTCAATCATCCTAAGAGGTGGGTTATTATTATTATCCGCCCATAACAAATGAGGAAACTGAGGCACAAAGAGATTAAGTAATTTGCCTAACATCCCTCAGATAGCAAATGGTTGAACTAGCATTTTTAACCAGGCTGTCTGGCTGGATGTTATACAGAAGATGTATCACCACCACTCAATAAAAGTATCAAGAAGTAGAAGTTCCCAACAAGGTTTGTAACCACTAATATGCTTGCCCCAAAGCACATCCAGGCCATACCACCCTGAAACTGCCAAGGCAAGTTGTGGTAAACCCCAAAGCAGTATTCATAGATAGTTTAATGAGGAATCTCAAATACAAAGAGAAACCTACAACCCAGATCTCTCACATGATTGTAGAGAATAATCACATGAAAGAAGGGTATCAGCCTCAACAGGGTTAACAGGTCAAGCAAGAGATTTTTAAAAATATATAAATATATTAAATTGATACTTGATAGCATCCATACATCAAGAACAGAGTATTATTAAAAATATTCATTTAGAGTTTCTGGAAATAAATTTGATTATTACAATTAAGTAGATTGAATAGTGGAAAGAAAATAACTGGAGAGTTAGCTGGTAGATTGAGCTGTGGAATTGTACAAAATATAGAATAAAAGGATAAAGGGATCAAAAGTACTTAAAAATGTTGGCCGGGTGTGGTGGTCCATGCCTGTAATCCCAGCACATTGGGAGGCCGAGGCAGGTGGATCACCTGAGGCCAGGAGTTCGAGGCCAGTCTGGGCAACATGGTGAAACCTTGTCTCTACTAAAAATACAAAAATTAGCTGGGTGTAGTGGCACGCCTGTAATCCCAGCTACTTGGGAGGCTGAGGCATGAGAATCACTTGAATCTGGGAGGTGGAGATTGCAATGAGCTGAGATTGCACTACTGCACTCCAGCCTGGGTGACAGAGTGAGACTCTGTCTCACAAAACAAACAAACAAACAAACAAACAAACAAACAAACAAACACCTTAAACATGTTAAGAATCATGTAAGGTAGTTTAAAGGGTCTCAACATTCATTAAGGGGCATTTCAGGAAAAAAGAACAGAGAGATAACTGAGGACCAGAGGAATAGAAATAGAAATACTCAAAGAAATAAGAAAAAAAATGTACACAATTGAAAACAGTCATGCATTCTCATTTTGAAAGGGCCCGTTCAGAACCCACACTTCCACACTGTGGCAAAATCAAAGAAGATCAATGCAAAAATAATATATTCTAAAAGCTTTTTGTGTTAAAAGGTCAAATTTATAAACTGGAACGAGAATTATATAGAGTTTAGCTTTCTCTTTGTCCTACAAGAAGACACAGAACAGTATTTTGAGTTTCTGGCAGAAAACAACACTGTAAACTGAAATATTTACCCATAAAAACTTTTATTCAAGTGTGATGGGAAAATGCAGGAGCAAGCACTCTAAGTTTTACTATCTGAAAACTTCTACCTAAATGAATGACTAGAAGTTCTGCTCCAAAAAATTTTAAAAAATGAATTGGCTAAAAGGTATGGAATATAAGTAGCAGTGATGCAAAAAAGAGAGTAAAACATGATTGAAGATTAAATTGGAATTAATAACTTAAGAATTAAAACTCAGATGATCTCACATTGAGAGGTAGAAGATAGTAGGCTTGAGGAGTGCAAAGGGAATTATGGAGAGAGAATGGAAGGAAGGAAATAAAACCTCTGCGGTTCTTGTTCTTTTCAGGGGATGATGGGGAAAATAGTTTAACCCTGGACATTAATTATGTACAATATTTGTGTTAAACTAAACTATAACCAGTTGAAGATTGAAGTGGAATGCATAATCTCCAAAACAGTAGAGGAAAAAAAAAGAATGAAAAATACTTGAAAAAAAATCAAAGGAATGTAAAAAAAAAAAGAAAGTAAGAAAGCATAGCATGTACAAAGCATAAAACAAGACAGCAAATAAGTACAAATATGACCAGTCTCAAGAAATGTGGATGTTTTAAATTGGCCAGTTTAAAGAAAGACTGTATTAAAAAGACAAAGATCTACTTATGGACAATTTATAGGACACAATTCTAAAACAGTAAAAACAAGATTAAAATAATGATAGAGAAAAACAGACACTACAGAAGTATTGAAAAGAGAAAAGCAGAAATAACAAGAATAACACCAAAAAAGTTCTACCCAAAGTCCAAAACAGTAATAAGAACAAATATAAATATTTCAGTTTGATAAAAGATGCCATGTGTTAAAACTGAAAAATAGTATCACCTAATAGCATAATTCGAAAATACAGGGAGGTGTAAATAAAAGAAGAAATGGAAACATTTACAAAAATAGTGAATAACTTTAACACACCTTTTCTAGTGATCAATCATTTAAGTAGAAAAAATTACACAGAGAAAAAATTAAACTTTTATTTTATTTATTAGAAAACAGAAAATAATTAAAATGTGTAAATTGTTTTATTCCCCAGAATTTTGAAAAAAGAAGAACACACTTCACAAACCCAAATAAAGGTGAAAATAATAAAGACAAAAGCAGACATATAAAAAGTGAAAGACAAAAGCTTAAAAAAATTAGAGTTATGATAAAAAGAATAATGACACTAACCAACAATTTAGGAACAAGAAAGGGATATATGCTATTTTGTATTTATGGAGGTATACCTTTAGGGTAAATTCCTAGGAGTTGCATTGCTGAGCCAAAGTACAATTGCATATGTAATTTTCTTAGCTATTGCTAAATTCTGGTTATAAGGATTACACCATAGCACTACTATTAGCAATAATTTGTATCTGCCTATTTCTTCACAACCACACCCACAGAATGTCAAAAGGCTTTGGGTGCCTGCCAAACTGATAGATAAAAAAATACTATAGTAGTATATATTCAATTTAAATTTCTCTCGTTTTGAGTGAATTTATGAGCATGCAATCACATGCTCTGTCATTTATATATCTTTCCCTGTGTTATGTCTGTTCTTTTTTTTTGACATTTATATAGGTGCATTTCTTCTTGATTTTTAAGAGATTTGTATGTGTTGGAAAGACTAACCCTTTGTATTAGAATTAGCATAAACCTTTTCTCAGTTTGTCAGTTCTCTTTGACTTTGCTTATTAAATCTACTTAAAAGTGTTTTATAAGCTGAATATACCAATCTTTTCTTCTACTGCTTCTAAATTTTTAAAATCAGGTTTTCCCTAGTTCCAGGTTTTAAGGTATTTACCCATACCTTTTTCAATTACCTGTATATTTTCGTTTTTAAAATTTAGATCTCAGATTCAATTGAAGCTTATTTGGCATGAGATAAATATGAATGCTATTTTAATCTTTTTCCAAATGTCTATTCTGTTGTTCCAATATTACTTATGAAAACATCTGTCTTGGCCACGCACGGTGGCTCACGCCTGTAATCCCAGCACTTTGGGAGGCTGAGGCAGGCAGATTAATTGAGGTCAGGAGTTAGAGACCAGCCTGGCCAACATAGCGAAACTTCATCTCTACTGAAAATACAAAAATTAGCTGGGCATGGTGGTGGGTACCTGTTTCCCAGCTACTCAGGAAACTGAAACAGGAGAATCACTTGAACCCAGCAGGTGGAGCTTGCAGTGAGCCGAGATCCCGTCATTGCACTCCAGCCTGGGTGACAAGAGTGAAACTCCATCTTAAACAAGAACAATAACAACAGCAACAACAACAACAACATCCATCTTTCCCTTTGGGATTTGAGTTGCCACATTTATCATGTACTCAATTTCCATACGTGGTTAGGTCTGTTGATGGATTTACTAGCCTCTTCCTTTGGTCTGTTTATTCATGTGCCAACATCAGTGTTTTAATTATGGAAGTTTTGTTGCTTTTCCTTTGCAGTGTTTACCTATTTATTCTTGTTTGTCTGTTTTTCCATATGAACTTTAGAATCATGTTGTCTTGCTATTTTACTATATTTTCTCTCTTTAATTTTTCCTTGTGATATTTAGGAAAGTTTGTATTTTTGTTCTAGACATTATTTTTATGCTGTATTATGACCTAATGGCCTCACATTACTTTTATTTACTTAGGCTTTTATCATTTTTAAGTGATATCTTTTGACGCCCATCTACTGCCTGAGTAATAATCAACAAATTTATATTCTACCTTCTAATTTCTTGCTAGCATTTCCTCTCACGTTTTTTGTCATTTTTTTTAACTTTGGCAGCACATATAAAACATAGAACATGTATATATTACTTTCCTACTCTTATTCATGTGTTTGCTTTAGTCTTAGAGCTATAATAAAATGTATTTGTGCTATCAGTCTTTTGCTAAAGTTTCTTCAATTTTTTTTTTTTTGTTACTGGATGCAGCTCATCCTCTGGTAGATTTCTCAAGAAGGGCTAACAAGTACAATATTCTCTAAGTTCTTGACTGTTTAACGCAGTTTCTTTATGGTCATGAAAGACCATTCATGAAGGAGTACTTTTTGGTATATAAAATTCTTGGTTTGGATTGAATTGAATTGGTTTGAATATCTTTATTGCTCCACTGGTTTGTATGTTGTTCTCAAGAAGTCTGATGTTAACTTGCTTTCTTTACTTTATATTGACTTGATTCTCTCTCATTCTCTTTCTCTCTTGTCTTTCCCTCTTTTTCTCTTCTCTGCAGATATTAAGACTGATTTTCCACAATATGTCTTAGACTTCATCATTCAGGGTCAATTTTCCTAGGTACATTGTAGGCCATTTCAATACACAGGTTTGGGATTTGTTTTATTTTTGAAATGTTTTCTTGGATTATAGCTTTAAATATCATTTCTACTCCACTGTTTTATTTCTGTACTTGAGAGACTATGGTTACACATATTTAGATTTATTTGCCTGTCTTTATTTCGTTCTTTTATCCTTTTACTGTTCTTTATTTTGTTTTTGTTCTCTAGGCTATTTTTTATTTCTCTTCTCTATGTTCTTTATTGTACTTTCTCCTGTAGGCAACTGGTTGTCTAGGCCCATTTCTGAGATGATTTTGTTATTTTTATTATTTCTATTTAATTCAGACATATCTCATTACAGTACTTTCTTTCTGTGGTTGTTTTGTTATTCATATATGTTCTGAGTTTTTAAAATTATGACTTGAAGCATTCTTCATGTTCACAATCTCTTTCCAAACAATATTTAGTTTATAAGGTAGTGTTACATTGCAGCTTTATGCTCCCTCATGATTGATTTCTTGGGTAGTATCTCCATGAGCTAAAAGTTTTGATTTTCACCATTTTCTTTGAATAGTAATTTTACATATTTGTTGGGTACTTTTTCTTGTTCATACTGAAATGTGCAGGATTTTTGGACTAAAAAGGACAGGCAACTTTATGAAGAATTGGGTGCCATACTCTGTTTTCTTGGTGCAAGAGTGCCCTCTTCTGTCGGTACAGTTAAGTGCAGTTTTAAAATGGTGCCTTACTGCTACGCTTGTTTATCTGAGTTTTGTGCAGAGAGATTTGAAAGTAGGTGTCCTCCATTATACTGAAGAATAGTTTCATCAGAGGAATAAATATTGGTAAAAAGAGGCCAAACAATTATTCAGAGATTTTATGAACATCTTTCTAGAAAATCAAAGAGAATAAGCTTATAATTTACCATAAAAGAATATTCTTCAAGATGGTTTGCTAGATATCCAAAATTTTTTTCTTATACTCCAGTAATAATTATTCACCAACACAATGCCTTATTCAATTCATGGCACTTAATTCTATTTGAGATTTTCTTGTTTTTGTTTATTTATTGTTTGTATCACCCCAATAGAATGTGCATTTAATGAGAGAATGGACCTTTTACACCTACATCTTATTACCTCAGTACCTAAAGCAATATCTGGCAAAGAGTATATGCTCAAGAAACACTTGTTGACTGACTGACTGAATGAATGAGTGGAAAACCCAAAGACTGTATTCACAAGAATATAAAAATGATAAAATATCTATAAATAGATTGAACAAATTTATTTTTCTTGTGACGAATAACACAAATATGGAAATATTAAAATGTATACATATAGCTCAATAAATTATCACAAAGTGAACAACCAGGGAAACACCACCCAGATTAAAAAAATAGAACATTACCATTGCTCCAAAATTCCTCTTACATCTCTTTCTAATTATTACTTTCTTCATCCTCTTCGATATGTAACCAATATGCTATTTTGCAGCACTAGACAGTTGACCCTCAAACAACACGAGTTTGAGCTGCATGGATCCACTTGTACTCAGAGTTTTCTCAATAAATACACTGGAAAATATTTCTCAATAAATATACTGGAAAAATCTTGCAGATTTTTCAAATCACAGATTTTTCAAATTGCTGTGTAGTCTAGAAATATCAAAAATACTAAGAAAAAGGATGTCATGAATGCATAAAGTATATGTAGGTACTAGACTATTTTATCATTTACTCCCATAAAATATGTACAAATTTATTATAAAAAGTTAAAATGTATCAAAACTTATGCACACGAATACTTACAGATGGTCATGCATGGTGCTATTTGCAGTTAAGAGAAACGTGAACAAAAGTAAAGATGTAGTGTTAAGTCATAACTGCATAAATTAACTACAGTACATAGTGTATTACTGTAATAATATTGTAGCCAACTCCTATTGCTATTACAGTGAGCTCCAGTGTTGCAAGTATCTGCTTGAAAGAGTGTGAGGACAATGATCTCTGTGTGAGCAGCTCATCTGTCCAGTAAGTTGTGTATCACAATAAAAAGTGATCTCTCACAGTTCTTGATTTTTCATCATATTTAGTGCAATACCATACAACTTGAATAACATCATGGGACCTATACGAAGTGCCACCAGCGATGCTGAAAGTGTGCCCAAGAAACAGAGAAAAGTCATGATGTTGCAAGAAAAAGTTGAATTGCTTGATACCTCTCATAGATTGAGGTCTGCAGTTGCATTTTCCTACCATTTCAAGATAAATGAACCCAGCATCAGGACCATCGTAGAGAAAGAAAAGGAAATGCATAAAGCTGTCTCTGCAGCTATAGCAACAGATACAAAAACCTTGCACTTTTTGAGAAACACATTTTCATTTTATATTGAAAATGTGGCTTTTATATGGGGGCAGAATTACTATAAGAAGGCATAAGAAAGGCATACCTATAGACTCTAATGTGATTAGAGAAAAACCGAAGTCATTGTATGACAAAGCAAGAGGAAGGTGCAGGATCTAAAGTTGGAGAATTTAATGCCAGTAAAGGATGGTTTGATTATTTTAGGAAAAGATTTGGCTTAAAAAATGTCAAGATAACATTTTTTTTAATGACCAAGAGGCAGCAAATTCCCAGATGCCATTAAGAAAATAATTGAGGAGAAAGGATACCTATTTGACCATGTTTTTGAAGCAGATCAAAGTGCCCTATTCTGGAGGAAAAAAAGGCCGCAAATGACATGTGTTAGTAAGAAAGAGAAGAAGGCATCAGGACTTAAGGCAGGAAGGGATAAGCTAATGCTACTGTTTTGTACAAATACAGTTGTGTTATATAATCAAAATTGTCTTTATTGATAGCATTAATCTCCAACCCTTGAAGGGAAAAGATAAACACCAGCTGCCAGTCTTTCGGTTGCATGAATATGAGAATATGAGAGTCCTTTTTCTGGATTGATTAATCAGTGGTTTGTCCCTGAAATCAGGAAGTGCTTTGCCAGAAAGGGACTGACTTTTACAATTCTTTTGCTATTGAACAATGTCCCTGGTCACCCAGAACCCCATTAGTTCAACATCGAAGACGTCGAAGTTGTCTCCTTGCCACGAAACACAGCATCTCTAATTCAGCCTCTAAATCAGGGGGCCATAAGGATCCCTGCTTACACACAGTACTCTATGGAAAGTATTGCCAACACTATAGAACAGAACCCCAGTGGAAAGAACACCATGGAAATCTAGAAGGATTATACCACTGAAGATGACATCATTGTTATAGAAAAAGCCATGACAGCTGTCAGGCCCGAAACAGTAAATTCCCGCTGGAGAAAACTGCATCCAGATGTTGTGCGTGACTTCAAAGGATTTATGACAGAACTGATCAAGGAAACTACGAAAAAGATTGTGGATGTGGTGCGCGCGCGCGCGCGCGCACACACACGTAGGGGATGAAGGATTTCAAGATCTGGATCTTGGGGGAATTCAAGAGCAAATAGATTCCACACCACAGAAATTAACAGAAGACAATTTTATGGAGATGAGTACTTCTGAACCAGCTCCAGATGGTGAGAAAGAAGGCATAAGAGAAGCAGTGCCAGAAAACAAATTGACATTAGACAATCTGACAGAGCGGTTCTGATTACTCAAGGCTGCTTTTAAATTCTGTTTTGACATGGACCCTTTGACGACACAGGCATTGAAGCTAAAGCAAATTATGGAAGCAGGATTGGTACCATGTGGAAACATCTTTAGAGAAATGAAAAAGAAAAAAAAGTCAGAAATGATTATGTATTTCTATAAAGTTAAACCAAGTCTATGCATCTGCTGCCTCCCATTCCGCCTTCTCCACCTCTTCTGCCTCTGCCACGCTTGAAACAGCCAGGCCAACCACTCCTCTTTCTCCTCCGCCTCAACCCACTCAATGTGAAGATGATGGGGATGGACTTTACTGATGATCCACTTCCACTTAATGAATAGTAAATATATTTTCTCTTTTTTTATCTTCTTAATAATTACCTTTTCTCTAGCTCACTTTATTATAAGAATATGGTATGTAACACATATAACATACAAAATGTGAGTTAATAGACTATGTTATCGGTAAATTTTCTGGTCAACAGTACGCTATCAGTCATTAACTTTTTGTGGAGCGAAAAATTACACGTTGGTAATCTTTGTCTTTGGTTGTAAACGTGACTTTTTTGCCCTCTTTATGCTTCCTTTGTTTTCTACAAGTTTTGTATATTATGAACATGTATTCTTGTAATCAAGGACAAACATTTAATAGCTTTATTAAAATATTATTGTGAAGGGTAAAAAATATATATATATACACAAGCTGGGCACAGTGATGCATGCATGTAGCCCCAGCTACTCAGGAGGCTGAGGTGGAAGGATTGCTGGAGGCCAGGTGCCCAAATCCAGAATCTAACCTGGACAACATAGTGAGACCCTATCTCTAAAAAGAAAATTATAAAAATAAAAAATTATACCTGGATTTTCAACTGTGAGGGGTGTTGGCATCGCTACCCCTGTTGTTGTTCAGGGGTCAACTGAAGTTTAGTTTTGTCTGCTTTTGTACTTTATATAAAAAGAATCATACAGTATGCATTCTTTTAGATTTGGCTTATTTTGTTCAATATTGTTTGAGATATTTATGTGTTTTTTTTTTCTGTAGCTTTAGTTCATTCATTGTCATTGCTGTGTAGGATTTCATTGTGTGAACATATCATTATTTACATGTTATGTTGTTAATGTACATCAGTATTTGGCTATTATGAATGTTGCTATGGGCACATGTCTCTTGGTGCCCACGAGCACACATTTATATTGGGTAAATATCTGGGGTGAAATTATTAGGTCATGGGGTATATCTGTACATATCCAACTTTGGATATATATAGCTCTCCAACTTTGAAAGTGTTTTTTGATTAATAAAAGCTTTTAAGTTTTGTGTTGTCCAGTTCACTACTTTTTGCTATTATTGCAAATGCTTTTGTGTGTTTCAGTTAGCTCTGCGATCTATTTGGAATGCAAATCTGTATATGGTGTGATGTAGTAGTTAAGATTCCTTTCTCCCCCATGTGATTATCCAATGAACTCAACGTAATTTATTGAAGAGACCATTCTTTCTCCACTGCTCTGCAACAAACTTGAAAAAAATCAAGGTGCATACACGCATCAGTATTTTTCTGGGCTTCTGTTCTGATCTATCGTTTGCCAAAAGCCATGCTGACAATTAATAATAAATCTTGCTATCTGACAAAGTAGGTATTACCTCTTCCTCCTTCTCTTTCGACAGTGTCATGGCTGTTGTTAGCCCTTGGCTATTTCATATAAATTTGGAATCAGATGGCCAATTTTTTGAAAAATTAACTTCCTGATATTTTGATTGAGATTGCAGTGATTAATTTTGAGAAAATTGACATCCTTGAAATATTGAGTCTTTCAAATCACAAATAAAATATACTCTCCATTTACTCAGTCTTCTTAATCTCTCTAAGTTATGTTTAATCTTTTCCTATATGTAGTCTTAAACATCTTTCACATTTACTAGTTAGGTGATGGTTTTTCATTATTTAAAAAAAATGGACATAAAATTTTATGTATTTGTTACATACAAGATGTTTTGAAGTACAGAACATTGCATAATGACCAAATCTAGCTAATTAACACAGTATTACCCCACATAGCTTATTATTATTATTATTATTATTATTATTTTTGAGATGGAGCCTTGCTCTGTTGCCCAGGCTGGAGTGCAGTGGCGTGATCTTGGCTCACTGCAACCTCCGCCTCCTTGGTTCATGCAATTCTCCTGCCTCAGCCTCCTGAGTAGCTGGGATTACAGGTGCCTGCCACCAAGCCAGCTAATATATCGTATTTTCAGTAGAGATGGAGTTTCACTATGTTGGCCAGACTGGTCTCTAACTCCTGACCTCAGGGGATCTGCCTGCCTCGGCCTCCCAAAGTGCTGGATTACAGGTGTGAGCCACCATGCCCAGCCTCACATAGCTTTTTTACACTCTTTTATATTATATATATTCAAAACGTTTCTAACTGTGTGTTGCTAGTGTATTAAAAACACATGAGTTTTTATATTGACCTTGTGTTCAGCAATCTTGCTAAACTCACTTTTTAATTCTCATAACATTTGCCTCAATTCCTCTGTGGATGATTCTATTTTTCTTTTTAAATTATCTTACCTTTTAAATAATCATCTAATTAATCAGTTAATCAATTGCTTTATTGCACTTGCCAGGGTGTCTGGTTCAATTTTGAGTGGAAGCAGTGACGGTGAGCATACTTGTTTTGCTTTTCATCACAAAGAGAAAACTGGTTCTCTCTCTCTCCTTTGTCTCTCTCCCCATCATTTCTATTAACTATTGAAGGATATGGAAGATGATCATACTACTTGCTCATTATGTAAAGATGACAGTTTTTCCCATTTAACATATTAATTCTAAAGAGTCCCAATCTAAACCTCAAAAGTGTTTTTCATAGGTCTTGATAAACCAATTAAAAATTTTATCTAAAGAGAATATATGCAAGGTTGCAAATAAATTTTTAGACAGCAAAAATAATGAGGGCTTGGGCTAGATATCAAAACACTTTTGTCATAGGTTTGGCACCCTAGCAGCAGAGCCAAAGACAGGGACTTTTCAGGTAATTTTGGCGGGGAGTGTGATGGGGAGGGTGCTTGTTTGAGAGAAGCAGAACAAGGCAAGGGGAAATGTTAATTAATCATGTGATTTCTGCTAAAGACTGGTTTCAGTCTAATTTCGTGGGGGAGGTCTGGAGGAGAAGTGGCACTATAAAGTTAGTCTTACCCAGGTGGCTGTCTTTTTTTTTTTTTGAGGTGGAGTTTCACTCTTGTTGCTCAGGCTGGAGTGCAATGGCGTGATCTCAGCTCACTCCAATCTCCACCTCCTGGGTTCAAGTGATTCTCTTGCCTCACCCTCCTGAGTAACTGGGGTTACAGACATGTGCCACCATTCCCGGCTAATTTTTGTACTTTTAGTAGAGACAGGATTTCACCATGTTGGTCAGGCTGGTCTCGAACTCTTGACCTTAGGTGATCCACCTGCCTTGGCCTCCTTAAGTGCGGGGATTACAGGCATGAGCCACCGCGCCCAGCCAGGGGCTGTCTTTTTATGACCTTATGCCAGTGAGTCATGCCTGAAGTGTGCCCTGGTGAGGGGGATGGGGTGGTACCTGGCTTCCCAGGTAGGTAGCTCTCCTTTAGCTGAGAAAATTATAAGGCAAAACAGCAACTGGGTAACAGGCATGCTGGTAGGTTAAGGAAATCTGGTGGGAACATCGGCAGCATCCACTATGAGATTATATGCTTGGAGAAGAAAAATACTACATGTCAGTGTCAGTAATGGACACACAGAGGTTGGAACAAAACTGTGAGCTATGGAACAGGGTTGGGAACCTATCAATACCCTGCTTCAGGGGATAACTATTTCTTCTCCTCACTTGTCAGCACAGAAATCATTTTTTAAATGGTTCTTGATCATCAACATATTCTACCTCTGGGGCAGTTTTGATCCTAGAAAGGAGAGACGGATAAAACAGAACAGGGAGGAGTCCTGTGATAAGAGGTAGGGAAGGCATTGAAAATTAGGTTTAGACAGAATAAGGATGAAAATCTGTCACCAGATGGAGGTACTTGAGTGTTAAACAAGTGCAATTCCTGGTGTGAGTGGGCTACTTTAAGAGAGGGAAGGTGAAGGTCCGAGAAGTGAGAGGCGCTGGCAACAGGAATGGTAAAGGTGTACAGGGTGGCAGTAGCAGCTGTGGACAGGAGGACCATATGCAGAGTCCTGGAGGGGCCCGTGGTTGGGAACAGAGCAGCACGGCACTATGGTCTAAGTTTCCAAAGGGGAACATTGGAGGTGACTGAAGGAAGAAAGACTTGGAAGAAGAGGGAGTGCGAGGGAGAATAGGAATGGTGACTTTGCTTTCCCAAGATCTGAGTGGCCATTCCCAGAAAAGACTACGGGACGTAGTAGTCCTCAGGAAAAGCCAGGTTTCCTGGTGAAAGCAGGTGGTAGAAAAAAAGCTTTAGCAAAAAGCAGAAGGTCTGTGGAAATGGCTGGGCAATAGAACAGAAAGTCTAGGGGCCACAGAGAAAGAAATGAGAAGATATAAACTGATAGGGATATTAAAACATAAAGCATTATGGCTGACTCAGAGATTTTATGCCATTTAAAAAAAATGAACATGTGCATTTCACTGGCATCCTGGGTTAACTAAGTGTTAATTCTTTCTAAACCTTACTCAATTTGCAAGATTCTCAGTGCCCATTAAAAAGCAAATCAATTAAACATGGTTTTGAGTTTGCTTAAAGAGTAGCAATTAAAATATTTTGAAAAAAGTAAATTGTGAGTATGGAGATTGGAACACACATGACCCATATGCCCTTTGAGCCTGTGTATCTAGGAGGTGTTCTTCTAGGCAGAAGGAAGAGCTAAGCTGCTGCCCAGCAACGATGGCAAATCTCCAAGCCCTTTACTGAAGATTAAAGCTGAGACTAATCTAAGCAGTTTCTTTTAATGAACTGGTAGGGCCAGTAGAAATGCTGCAGGGTTGGCAGGAAAAACTGGAATCTGGGGGTGTAATTTCCTGTTGAGGTTTTTTGGTAGTGTTGTTTTCCTGAAATCAGTGAGGGTATTGAGGGCTTATGAATTATTAGCGTTAGAGACAGTACCTGGTACATAATAGACTTGATAAATGTTTATTGAATGAATTAAAATGAGATATTTTATAATTAATGGATGGAATAATTGAGAATAAGAATAGGTGTGTGTGCGTGTGTGTGCGCGTGCGCGTGCACTCTTGCTTGTATGTGGCTGCCTACCCGAACTTTTCTTCTTCCTTTTTCTTGTTCTTTTCTAGCAAGATAGTTTTCTTTCATTTTCTTCCTGGCATTTGGCACTCCTAAATAATGCAACTGCAAAAATAACTCTGTTACAGAGAATGACTTGTCAGGACACAGCTCTTTCCATCCGTGGTAAGTAAAGTATGCGTTTAATGTATGTCTTCATCAGGCTATATACCTTTGGTTCCCAGCGTTGGTTGTACGCTGTAATCACCCGGGGTGATAAAAATTCTGATGCCTGGTTTCCACCCGAGAGATGCTGACTCAGTTCGTCTGGGGTGGGGCTTGAGCATAGATTTTTTTAAAGTTCCAAGGAGATTTTAAGATGCACTCAAGGTGGAAAACCACTGCTGAAGCAGATGTGGAGAACTATAAATTAAGAATCCCAGCTACTTAATTGACATATGCTTCCTAGTTCCTTGCCCAGCCACTACTGTCTCTCCAAAAACCCGAGGTAAGTTCTTATTTTGGCTCCAATTTAAGACCTCTGTATTTTGAGAACGATGATGTTTGTTGTTTGAAAGGATTACTTGTATTGTGCATGGACTTTCTGGAGGTAGTTTTATTTAATTCGGTTCCTACGTGGCCACGACAATGTATCATCTTTGACAGTAAATTAATCCATTTTATTTATTAGTTAACCTGTAAAGAATCCCTGCAAGAAAACCCGAGGTTGAAATGGAAGTTTTGATATCGATGTGGGATGCCTTAGCAGGGATGGGCCCTTGAGGGCAAAAGGTCCCAAAGTATGTGGGCTTTAAAAATCTTTAGTTTTCGTTAATCTTATTTTTGTTTTAGGATTTCTCCTAAAGCCTTTACTTACTAGTTATAAAGTAGCTGATAATAAAGCAAACATAAAAACAGTTCTACCTATTTATTTTTGGCAAACATTAATTGCTCTTTAAAAATTATTTTTGTGAAATGACAAAAGTAATGCAAGCTCATGTACAAGCCTAAAACAATACAGAACAGTATAAAAAAAGAAAATCCTTTCATCTCCACCTAATAATTCATGACCAGAGATATGTGGTTTCTGCTTCAGAAAAATTCAGCCCAGAGTCAAGTTTTTATGCAGTTAGGGAAAGGGGTTTAAGAGATTTAATCAATCCTGGCACTCTCTGGGCTGAATTTTGAATCCATTGAGAAATAGTATCAGATAAGGATTCAAGTCTTGGCTTTATCATTGCTAAGGTTGGATCAGAGAGCGCTGCTTGAACGTGAGGCCCGTGGAGATTCTTGTGCCTACCCCACTGCCTTATCATGGACCCCACATCTGGACAAATTGGTGTTGCCTGGACAAGGGCTGGGTCTACCTGGGGCAGCTTTCATGAAGAGGAGGCTGTGGGGAGGCAGAGGCAGGCAGGTTCAGACAGGGAACAAGGGAATAAAGTCATTAAAACATGAACCCTGCTCCCCGGGGTAGTAAGAACTGAGCACCACCAGATGATGGAAGACTCCAGCGGATTGACTGATGTCTCCTAGCAAGAGAAGGCCAAGAGAGGATGTGAGAAGCAGGCAGCAGCGACCTTTCACCAAGAGGGTGGAAATCCCTATATTCTGTATCAATGCAAGAAGAGGAATGGAAGCAGGAAGGGTTCCCCTGACACAGAGTAATTCAAATGTTCAGTTTTGACTGTTGTTCTTGCTGTTCTAGATACCGCTAAATCATCATGGATACACTCGGCACCATCAGCACTCGATTTGGGTTAGATCTTTTCAAAGAGCTGAAGAAAACAAATGATGGCAACATCTTCTTTTCCCCTGTGGGCCTCTTGACTGCCATTGGCATGCTCCTTCTGGGGACCCGAGGAGCCAGCGCTTCCCAGTTGGAGGAGGTTGGGCGCAGTCGGGGGGCTTCTGTGTTTTCCATGCACAAATTCATTCTGGGGGTTGTTCAGCCCTCTTGCATTATCTTAAAAATATGCTCATGGTGGACCAGGAAGCAAAGACTTTCAAGACAGGGAGCAATTTCAGGTCTATCAGGAAAGCCCTCTTCCCTTTCCAAATACCGTCTCCCTACCTGCTCCCAGAAGCTTGAATTGTTTTGAGTAGGGACTGGTTGAGTGACCTCGTCTAAAGCCATTGCACTAATAATTAAGACAAAGCATGAAAAGCACTTATGGAAAAAGTGACATAATCCCCACAAGGGTAAAAATAACACATCCAAGATGAACACAGGAACATATAAGCCAATACAAGCTCCTTAGAAAAAGGACAGGTATTTTTTAGTAGAGACGGGGTTTCACCATGTTGGCCAAGCTAGTTTCGAACTCCTGACCTCAGGTGATCTACACGCCTTGCCTCCCAAAGTTCTGGGATTACAGGCATGAGCTTAGCCGGGTGTGGTGGCAGGTGCTTATAATCCCAGCTGCTCGGGAGGCTGAGGCAGAAAAATCACTTGAACCCAGGGGACAGAGGTTTCAGTGAGCCAAGATCATGCCACTTCACTCCAGCCTGGGCAAAAGTGCAAAACTCTGCCACACACACAAGAAAGAAAGAAAGGAAGAAAGGAAGAAAGAAAGAAAGAAAGAAAGGAAGGAAGGAAGGAAGGAAGGAAGGAAGGAAGGAAGGAAGGAAGGAAGGAAGGGAAAGAGAGAAAGAGAGAGAGAGAAAGAAAGAAAGAAAGAAAGAAAGAAAGAAAGAAAGAAAGAAAGAAAGAAAGAAAGAAAGAAAGAAAGAGAGAGAGAGAAAGAGAGAGAGAGAAAGAAAGAAAGAAAGAAAGAAAGAAAGAAAGAAAGAAAGAAAGAAAGAAAGAAAATCAGAGGTAAACACAGACCTTTTCATGATTTTGCAAGGAGAGAAGGACACCTCATATACCACCGAGGTTTCTTTCACAAGCGTCCACTCTCCCCCGACTGATTCTGTGTGAGGTTTTCTCTTCTCTAAGCACCACAGTAATATTTTCTATTTCTTCCAGGTATTTCACTCTGAAAAAGGCATGAGGAGCTCAAGAACAAAGGCTGAAGAAAACAAAGTGGTGAGAATAAAGGCTGAAGGAAAAGAGGTGGGGAGATGTGTTTTACAAACTTCAATGGAGTTGCATTTTAGGCATGGGCTCTCTGGGGAAAAGGGCTGAGAAAGGCATGAAAGCAATATTATTTCTTTATTATTTACCAATAATAATCACGGTAGACAAATAATGTTGTAAGGATTATACAGCAGTAATAACTCCTTAGCATTGAGAAGAGACCTTAGGTATAATGGACAACACCGCTATGATAGAACTGGTAAGGCTAATAGACTGAAAAGTTCCCATAGCAGAGTGGATGGGTTTTGGAGTTAAACAGACTTAGGTTCAAGTCCTGGCTCGGTCACTTAAGAGCGATGCTACTTTGGGCAAGTTATTTATCTTCTTTCAGCCTCTGTAAAGTGTCCAGTAGGGGCATCTGGTAACTGAGCCAGCGGTGGTGGCCTTAGCAGCAGTAGGTGATATTATTACTAAACTCCACTCATATTTTTAACCCCGTGCTGATATTGTATTTTAAAAGTTAGTACAGGCCCAATGACTTCCTGAGGTCTTTCCCAGCTCCAGTGTTCCTGTATTCCCCATCCAAAGGAGAGTCTACTCAAACACGGGAAAGGAATAAGCCCATTAGGTCAGGACTAGGATCAGATGTTAGCAGTCTCAGGAAGGGCACAGCTGCTCTGACAGTAGTCATAGTGCAATTCCAGACCCTCCTAAAACCATGGCTCAGATCACCCAGCAATATGAGCTGCTCATTTCACAACCCCAAAAGGCTAGGTCATGTGGGTGGCTCAGTTGCACCTGTAGAGAGTCAGGCTTCCTTTCAGGGTTGGCACAACCAAGTTGGGTCACATGGCCACTGCAATGTCCCCTCAATTGAGGAGTGCAGTTGTCTTCAGAGCACATTCTTTCTCACCATGATAGCCCATGTAGAACTTTTGTGCAAATTAGAAAACAGCTCATTCTTTGGGGTAGCTGCCCTACTCCTATGTAAAGGGCTGGATGACTCGGGTGGGAACTGAATTTCAGCTTTGTGTGAGGCACAGCTTACACATACACGCTGTCTAGCAGCTTTGCCCATTCCCCAAAATTTTCCTGGGAGCCACAGAGGTATGAAGAGAATAGAATTACTGACGGAAAGGATATTAGGACTGGAATACATCTTGAAGGTCGTCTACTCCAATCTCCTCGTTTAATAATTTGTCCAGAGACTGGCTTGCCAGGTACGCATTTGATTATTATGTAAATTCAGAGTATTCTCAATCTTGCTTTTAAAAAATGCTGGTAAAATCTCAAGACATATATATAAAAGGTATAAGGAAAAATGCAATAAACACCCTTTAACTCCTCTTTTCAGTGTATGAAATAAACCATGATCAAATCGCTGATGCCCCTTAGGCTGATGTATAATACCTTCCTTGAGCACACCCCCATCCTCTCCTGAGAGAGCAAGTCCCACTATTGTGGATTAGGTGTTTATGATTCTCATGTATTTATTATTTCATTACATACCATATATTTTTGTCATTATTCTTTGGAACTTGGTTATTTTTGGCTTAGCATTATGTTTATAAGATTCATCTATTTTAAGTGGATACTTGTAGCCCTATTTAATTCATTTTTATAGCTATTTCCTCATTTATTCTGTTGATGGGGCCTTCCTTTCTTCCTTCCTTCCTTCCTTCCTTCCTTCCTTCCTTCCTTCCTTCCTTCCTTCCTTCCTTCCTTCCTTCCTTCCTTCTTCCCTTCCTTCTACAAACAATGCAAAAATGACCTTTCTAATACAAGCCTTCTAATTTGCCTGGGTGAGAGTTTATCTAGTCCCCAGCTATCCAGTATGGTAGCCACTCAAGTGGCTGTTGAACACTTGAAATAGATCTAGTTTGAACTGAGATGTGCTATAGGTGTAAAATGCATATTGTATTTCAAGAACTTAATATGAGAAAAGAATACAAAATATTAATTTTAATATATTATTTTTGCTGAAATAGATATTATATATATATAATTAATATTGATTGTATTGACATGTTGAAATAATGGCATTCCAGATATGTTGTTAAGGTAACATAGAATATGAAACCTTCAACCAGAAAGCTGATGGGTCCTACACAAAATATCCAGAAAACATTTTTTTTTTTCCCCCTGGAGACAAGGATAAATCTCACTTCAGCCCAATGTGGAGTGACTCATACCATTAGGAGTCACTCTTCTTATTCACTCTGGAAAAAAATTTCCAAACTTCAATAGATAAGAATTGTCCAGGGAAATCATTTACTTTCCTTGATGCTTAGAATCTTGTGAGGAGCTAAAAACAAGCTTATTTAACATTTAGTGAGCACTTTTATTTGAGACCAAAAAAACCCACAACTTGAGTTATAAAAGCAAGATCTGTGATGTTGGGCTGGCAGAGAAGGCTTCTCTCTGGAGCTCAGATTGGTCATAACTTACATTTACCATATGACTTGGGTAAAGGCCACCTGGTATCCAGGGGCCACATCAAACACAGGGATCACCCTTGGGGCTGACAAACTAGGGGAGAGACCCAGCAGCCGCATCCTCTTAGGGGAAAATCTAGGCTTGCTTTTGCTAAGATAACCTGTTGAGATTTTGTTTTAATTTTCAAGATTGAGAAGACAGAAGCAATACATCAACAATTCCAAAAGTTTTTGACTGAAATAAGCAAACTCACTAATGATTATGAACTGAACATAGCCAACAGGCTGTTTGGAGAAAAAACATACCTCTTCCTTCAAGTAAGTTTGCGGTGCTACCATATCTGTGAGTGGTATTCTGGAATGGCCAAGGGACTCTAGTAAGACTGTGGGTCCTGAAGTCAGGCTGCCTGGCTCTGGTCATATCCCTGTGGTGCTTTTCCATCCTGATCTACAGATATTCAGAACTGCAGGGAGCTTCTTTATAGTCCTGGCAATCTGAGCCTGATTTTTGCCTCATCCCCAGATAAGCTGCATAAAAATGTGCATGCGGGTACTCAATGTGAGATGCCCAGGACCTTACAATTTCTCTTACTGTATTAGTCATCCCAATGTATACATAAATTTATTTAGAGATGTTGGCAATTGATAAATTGACTTTTTAACCTCTTTTTATTCCTTCCTTGTTTCTCCTAAAGAAATACTTAGATTATGTTGAAAAATATTATCATGCATCTCTGGAACCTGTTGATTTTGTAAACGCAGCAGATGAAAGTCGAAAGAAGATTAATTCCTGGGTTGAAAGCAAAACAAATGGTAGAGTATGGGTGGGTCATTCATTGCAAAAAACCAGAAACAAACAAACAAACAAACAAAAAACACTTCTTGACAATCTGCTGTGAGTGAAGCCCTGGACTTGTCACTGCGTGAGGTGCCATGTAATGCACAAGCTTTGGGAAGGGACTTGAGGTAGGTTTTGCAGGGTTGGAAGGGCAAGCCTGGGCCTAGGAAGTAGGGAGGGTACTGCAGATGGTAGAGCAATTTCAGCAAATGTGGAGAGGCCAAGGGGAGCCAGCGGGGGGACTGCATGAAGCCAAATGCATGGAAACGCTTGCTGGAGAACTGTTTACACATAGCCATGGATCACAATGTCTTGGGGGTCCCGAAAATGGGATGATGCCTGTCTTGGGTTTACATTCTTTCCTTTATATTGGAGCCTTTCTTCCTGAGTTTTTCTCTGTGTTAACTGAGAAACACGCAGCTCTCCCATCAAGACTTGTTCCCATCCACAGCTGGGGCCACCTGGTCTTTATCTTTACTTAAGCATTGTTCAGGGATAATGACAACCAGCAGCCCTCCCCACAGCAGAGGATTTGACAAGTTTCTTATCCCATTTTTCCTTTCTCATCCCCTAGTATGAGAAATCCACAGAGAAATATTAATGTGGAAATTCACCTTGGGGAGCAATAGCTGATACTTTAGCGGTAGAGTTTCAGATTCCATTTTTTATACCAATTATCAGAGACACCTTTGTTACTTAGAATGTGTTTTTTTTTCCCTCATCCTTGGCCTGAAGAAAGGAAATAAAAGAAGCAGAAAAAATAGGATCTTTCAAAAAGCTGGTTGAACAGTATTTTTTAGAATTTATGTGGGATGGGCTGAACTCAGACAAAAATATCAACTCCTTCTCCAATATAATAAGTAATCCCTCAATCTCAGGCAGTAACTATTTTGAATGGTAAGCATAATAGCTAACACAGAGTGCTTATTATGTGTGAGATGGTGTTCCAAGAGCTTTACATGTGTTGAATCATTTGCTCCTTTCAACAACCCTATGAGGCAGATTTTATTCCTATTTTACAGATGTGGAAACTGAGGCACAGAGAGTTTAAATAACTTGCCCAAGATTCCTCAGCCGATAAGAGGCAAACTGGATGCTAACAGAGGCATCTGACCCCAGAGTCCGGACTCTTAATCATGAACCTCAATTTATCCAGTGGGATAAATAGGCGATGGGCAAAATGAGAACCTCCTTGCCGATTCTGCCAGCGAACCCTTTGTCAGCAAGGCCCTCAGGTGCTGACCTGGCTGGTTTTTAATGATCAGTCAAGTCCATCTGCATCATATGTGTCATGCATATTACTTGTCATTTGGAAGATGGGCCAACCTTTTTCTGTTTCTTCATTTACAGAAAGAATCAAGGACTTGTTCCCAGATGGCTCTATTAGTAGCTCTACCAAGCTGGTGCTGGTGAACACAGTTTATTTTAAAGGGCAATGGGACAGGGAGTTTAAGAAAGAAAATACTAAGGAAGAGAAATTTTGGATGAATAAGGTATGCTCCTTAATTTATTTTTGTGATGTGCTTACACATGGAATATAAAATCTAAAGTCATGGCTGGGTGTGGTGGCTGACGCCTGTAATTCCAGCACTTTGGGAGGCCAAGGTGGGTGGATCACGAGGTCAAGGGATTGAGACTATCCTTGCCAACATGGTGAAACCCCATATCTACTAAAAATAAAAAAATTAGCTGGGTGTGGTGGTGCGCACCAGTAATTCCAGCTACTTGAGAGGCTGAGGCAGGACAATCGCTTGAACCCGGGAGGCGGAGGTTGCAGTGAGCCAAGGTCACACCACTGCACTCCAGCCTGGTAACAGAGTGAGACTCCATCCCTCACCTCCCCCCCGAAAAAAAATCTAAAGTAATATTTGAGCAAATGCATACTGGTAGATAGTAAGTGCTCATTCTGAGACTCTGATATTGGGCTTTATTTTAGATTGAGCTAATTATTTTGATGAACTAACTTGGTTGCCTTAAAGCCTTTGGTCTTACGTCCTTTGATATTGTGTGCTCTGTTAATTTGTTGCAGAGCACAAGTAAATCTGTGCAGATGATGACACAGAGCCATTCCTTTAGCTTCACTTTCCTGGAGGACTTGCAGGCCAAAATTCTAGGGATTCCATATAAAAACAATGACCTAAGCATGTTTGTGCTTCTGCCCAATGACATCGATGGTCTGGAGAAGGTAAACACTTACATCTCCTTATTCTTGCTTTCATCTCCTAAGGTTTTCTGTCTCAGGGCTTCTGAGTAGGAGCTGGTGGCCAGCAGTGTCAAATAGAAAGTGTTTCTCACTCTCCAGCAGCTATAGATGGATGTCTACTGGGGAGCATTAAATAGTACGGGTCAGGCTTATTGAGAAAAACCAATCCAAGAATGTTTGGGATGAACTGAAATGAATAAGATTACATGGGAGTCATAAAGATCATCCACCATTCTGAGAAATGGTTGATATCTACGGACCCCTTTCCTGGAAAAAAAAATTCACATATGTGTATATACAACCAATTCTGCACACTGTACAGTAGGCTCTTGGAGCTTTTGAATTTCTTTCTTACACTCTTAGTCTTGGAGCATTTGAATTTCTTTCTTACACCCTTACACCATTGATTTACTCTCACCCATTTTGCAGTTAAAAAAATTATGTGGCTAGTGTCCTGTATTTTGAAAATCAGGAGAGCTTTGTTTCAAATCCCTGTTTCTCTAGTGGCTTTCTGACCCTTGAAGCTTCTTAACTTCCTTGAACTTCAATACTTTCCCATCTCTAAAGAGGGCTCCATGGTGCTTAATGTGTAGCAGTGTTGGAATGATTATAGAATTGTAGACTAGAAGGGGTCTAAGACATAGAAAGCACTCGACAAATGATAACTGCTATCTTCTTATATTATCAGATGCTGTGCTACTTCTGTGAAATATTGCTAGTAGCATTTTAAGTTAGAAAATATTTTGGGACAGCAAAATGGCAGTATGTCTGAGAGCTGTAAGAGTATTTATATTCTGATTTAAAAGCCCCAGTTGTGGGAATTACCCTAAAGAAATAATGTAGAAGAAAAAGATTGCTTTTCTGAGTCAAATCAGTTATTTTGGTATTAAATACACTGGAATGCCTGGTTTGAAATTCATCATAATTATTATTTTTGTATCCCTAGTAACTATCAAATCTATCACAATGCCTGATACAGACTAAATGTTTGTAAAGTGCATGAATAGCTAAATCTTGGGAAAAATTTATCAACTTCATAAGAATATTATCTAGCTGTTTGAAGATAGAGATATGCAATGGTGTGAAAAACTTTACTTTTTATCAAATAAAATGGACATTCACTGTGATTGCAACTATGTAAATATATATGCATTCAAAGACTAGGGGAGGTAGTTAAAATGAATTATATACTCAGTTGATAAAAGAAGAAATGACTTATTTTTAATCTTTAAAAATGTATTCAATGCTATGGTATTTCCACATATAAGCAGATAATTTACACAGAGAAATATAAGACGACCACCTGCAGTATAAAGGCAACAATCTGGTGAAATAAAATTTCCACTTTTAATATTACTAAAATTAATAACTTCTGACTGATACAAATCAGTGTTATACTGTTTTAGATTTTTATTGATAAGCATACCATTCTACTCTTCTTTTTTTGAAAATAGATAATAGATAAAATAAGTCCTGAGAAATTGGTAGAGTGGACTAGTCCAGGGCATATGGAAGAAAGAAGGGTGAATCTGCACTTGCCTCGGTTTGAGGTGGAGGACAGTTACGACCTTGAGGCGGTCCTGGCTGCCATGGGGATGAGCGATGCCTTCAGTGAGCACAAAGCCGACTACTCGGGGATGTCCTCACTCTCCGGGTTGCAGGCCCAGAAGTTCCTGCACAGTTCCTTTGTGGCGGTAACTGAAGAAGGCACCGAGGCTGCAGCTGCCACCGGCATAGGCTTTACTGTCACATCCGCCCCAGGTCATGAAAATGTTCACTGCAATCATCCCTTCCTGTTTTTCATCAGGCACAATGAATCCAACAGCATCCTCTTCTTTGGCAGATTTTCTTCTCCTTAAGATGATCGTTGCCATGGCATTGCTGCTTTTAGTAAAAAACAACCACCAGTGTTGTTCATATGATTATGAAAATCGTCCATTCTTTTAAATGTTGTCTCCCTTGCATTTCCAGTCTTGGCCACCAAATCAATGATCTAATGATCCCAATAGTGTACGTGTTTGTAACCATTCTTGAAAGTGAAATATCCTTTTCTTTGTGCTATGCATAAGGTGAGTCAAACCAAACCTCATTGATAATCTCCCCTTGGTTTCTTTTGAAAGGAAATCGGTATCTTGTAGTTTTGTGCACTAAAGGAGAGAAAGTCTCTCCAGTAAAGAGTATGAACTAGTAATTTTGAGGAGGTCTCTCTAATTCTAGTATTTTGACATGTTATAACACACAAGTAAAATAAAACAATAGTTTACTCAGCTCATGTTACTATTCCCCAACAGATATTGTGGCAAATTGCACATAGGAAAGAAAATTTAGGAATACAGTAGCAAAACATAAATTAAAACTCAAATGCCGGGACAACATAAAACAATATACCAGATGGAGAGGATGTCCGTATTTTCATCTTCCATTCTAACATTATCCATTGTTAGATGCATAAGCATTTTGATATTGTGTAATAAATGTGGTATTTGAGAAGATAAATGATGTAGTTGATCAGTATTCCTCCTCTATCATCTTTTTAGACTTTATAAGGTAAATATTTGGAATAACTTTTAGAAGAGTTCCCTTTCTTTTTCTCCATTTACATTTTTCTGGTTATTTTTTGAGTGAGGTAGGAGTATTACTGAATGATATTTTCTGAAGATGCTTTATGAAAAGCTCTGAATCTATTCTTAATGCTCTTAATTATTGGCTTGTTTCACTTTTTTCCTCCAGTTTTTAACAAGGTCACATAACTGGCTTACTTTTTAACAGCTTTGTCAAACTACAATTTACATACCATAAAATGTACACACTGTAAGTTTATAATTTGTTGACTTTGAGTAAATTTCTAGAGTTATGCATCACCACAATCCGGTTTTAGAATATTTCCATGACCCTAAGAAGTTTTCTCATGCTTATTAATATTCGCAATCCTAGGCACCACTGAGTTGTTTTCTGCCTTTACAAGTTTTTCTTTCTACATCTTATGTAAATGGAATCATACTACACGTAGTATTTTGTGTCTGGCGTCTTGCACTTAGCATGATGTTCTTGAGGTTCATCTGTTGTAGTATGTATTGATACTTAATTTTTTTTATTGCCGAACACTATTCCATTGCATGGAAAAAACCTATTTTATTTATAGGTTCACCGATTGGGGGACATATGGATTGTTCCCACTTCTTGGCTGTTAGGAATAATGTTGCTCTGAACATGTAAATAAAAATATTTGTGTTCACATACGTTTTTAGGAGAGAAATTGCTGGGCCATATGACAAATCAATAGTTAGCTTTGTAAGAAACTGTCAAACTGTTTTCCAATGTGACATTTTACATTCCTGCCAGCAATGTTCAAAACTAGCGTCTTCAAATCCTCACCAACATCCAGGATTGTGTCTTTATGATTATAGCCATTTTTGTAGGTACAAAGTGGCATCTCAGGGTGGTTTTAATTTGCATTTCCATAATATCTAATTAGATTGAGCATTTTGTATGTGCTTATTGGCCATTCGTTTGACTTCGTTTGGTGAAATGTATACAAACCATTTGCTCACTTTTAATTTGGGTTTTCTGTCTTGTCTTCTCATTTTATTGAGTTAAAAGATTTCTTTTTTTTTTTTGAGACGGAGTCTCGCTCTGTCGCCCAGGCTGGAGTGCAGTGGCCGGATCTCAGCTCACTGCAAGCTCCGCCTCCCGGGTTCCCGCCATTCTCCTGCCTCAGCCTCCCGAGTAGCTGGGACTACAGGCGCCACCACCTCGCCCGGCTAGTTTTTGTATTTTTTAGTAGAGACGGGGTTTCACCGTGTTCGCCAGGATGCTCTCGAACTCCTGACCTCGTGATCCGCCCGTCTTGGCCTCCCAAAGTGCTGGGATTACAGGCTTGAGCCACCGCGCCCGGCCAAAGATTTCTTAATAAATGCTGGCTTACAAGTCCTTAATTTATCAAATATATGATACATGGACATTTCCTCATAGTCTGTGGTTTCTTTTAATTTTGTTATTAGTCTTTTTAGAACATATATAATACTTTTTAAAAGATATAATTTAATACCATAAAATCTGCATATTTAAAGTACAATTCATTGGTTTTAGTGTATTCACAGAGTTGTGTAGACACCTCCACTATCTAATTTTAGAACATTTATAACACCCCAAAAGAAATCCTATACTTATTAACAATCACTCCCCATTTCTCTCTTCCCCAGCTCATAGAAATTAATATTCTGTTGTCTAGAATAAATTAATATTCTATTCTATTGTCTGTCTCTATGAACTTGCCCATTCTGGACATTTCATATAAATGGCATCATATAATATGTGGCCTTTTGTAACATGATTCTTTCACTTTGCTTAACAATTTTAAGTTACATTCAATTTGTAGTATGAATCAATACTTCATTCCATTTTTGGCTAAGTAACATTCCATTGTATGGATACGTTAGACTTTGTTTATTCATTCATTAGTTAACAAACATTTGTATTTGACTTTTTGGCTCTTATGAATAATGTTACTGTGAATATTTTGTGTGGAACAAGTTTTTGTGTGTATATATATCTTCATTTCTTTTGGGTACATACATAGGAATGGATTTGCTGGGTCATATATTACTAGTACCTTTGTCTTTATTGCTTTGAGGAAATACTAAATTGTTTTCCAAATCAGCTGTACCATATTACAATACCACAGCAGTGTATGAGAGTTCCAATTCTCCACATCTTAGCTCATACCTATTCTAGTCTTTTTAGATTTTTGCTATCCTTGTGAATGTGAATTAGTATCTCCATAGTTTTGTGGGATCTTTCATAGGGTGATTGGAGTTCAGCTTATCATTAATATCTTTTTTTTTTTTTTGAGACGGGTCTTGCTCTGTCGCCAGGCTGGAGTGCAGTGGTGTGACCTTGGCTCACTGCAACCTCTGACTCGTTGGTTCAAGCGATTCTCCTGCCTCAGCCTCCCGAGTAGCTGGGATTACAGGCATGCACCACCACACTCAGCTAATTTTTGTATTTGTATTTTTATTGTTAGCATAGGTTGGGTTTCACCATGTTGGCCAGGATGGTCTCGATCTCCTGACCTGGTGATCCTCCCACCTTGGCCTCCCAAAGTGTTGGGATTACAGGCGTGAGCCACCGCGCCCAGCCCATTAATATCTTTTAAGATTCAACCTTTTGATATCAAATCCGAGAATATTTCCCTAAGGATTAGTCATGTTGAGCATTTTTTAATGTATCTGTTGGCCATTTTGTATGTCTTCTTTAGAGAAATGTCTATACAGGTTCCTTGCCTGCTTTTAAAATTGGGATTTGTGTTTTCTTATTATTGTTTATTTTTATATTTTGGATAATAACCATTTTTTTCCCTTCAACTTTTATTTTAAGTTCAGGGATACATGTGCAGGATGTGCAGGTTTGTTATATAGGTAAAGCATGTGCCATGGTGGTTTACCGCACAGATCATCCTATAACCTGGATACTGAGCCCAGCATCCATTACCTATTCTTTCTCCCTGTTAGAAGTGAGAACATGTGGTATCTGGTTTTCTGTTCCTGCATTAGTTTTCTGAGGATAACAGCTTCCAGATACATCCAGGTCCCTGCAAAGGACATGATCTTGTTCCTTTTAATGGCTGCATAATATTCTGTGGCATATATGTACCACATTTTCTTTATCCAGTTTATCATTGATGGATATTTAGGTTGATTTCATGTCTTTGCTATTGTGAATAATGCAGCAATGAACATACATGTTCATGTATCTTTATAATGGAATGATTTATATTCCTTTGGGTATATTCTCAGTAATGGGATTGCTGGGTTAAATGGTATTTCTGCCTCTAGGTCTTCGAGGAATTGCCACACTGTCTTTCACAATGGTTGAACTAATTTACACTCCTTCCAACAGTGTAAAAGTGTTCCTTTTTCTCCACAACTTTGCCAGCATCTGTTGTTTTTTGACCTTTAAATAATAGCTGTTCTGACTGGCATGAGGTGGTATCTCACTGTGGTTTTGATTTGAATTTCTCTAATGACCAGTGATGATGAGCTTTCTTTCATGTTTGTTGGCTGCCTGTGTGTCTTCTTTTGAGAAGTGTCTGTCCATGTCCTTTGCCCACTTTTTAATGGGGTTGTTCTTTTTCTTGTAAATTTGTTTAAGTTCCGTGTAGGCTGTGGATATTAGACCTTTGTCAGATTGATAGATTGCAAAAATTTTCTCCCATTCTGTAGGCTGTCTGTCTGTAGGCTCTGATGATAGTTTCTTCTAAACCGTAATTAGATATATGACTTGCAAATATTTTCTCCCAATCTGGAGATTGTCTCTTCACACTCAGAACCATTTCTCAAAAAGATGATTCTTTCTGCATTGAATTGTCTTTGTATCTTTATTAAAAATCGGTTGACAATAAATACAAGGATTTTTCTTATTAAGCTTATGCCTAGGTATTTTGATTTTTTTTTTTTGCTGTCATGAAAATACATTTCATTTTCCAATTTTTTGTTTGTATATATAAAGGTTATTAATTGTTGTAATTGTAGTTTTATAAGCTATTATCTTATAAAATTATTTTATTGCTTGTGTAGTGTTTTCATCAATTATTTTGTGTTTTCCAGATATTTAATTATATCACACTATATCAGATATAGCACACAAAATTTTCACACTGATTTTTATCTCTTCCTTTCTACTTCTGAGGTTCTACTTTCTTCCTCTTCTCTGATTGCATGGCTAATACCTCTAATAATATGGTAAATAGTAGTAAAGATAGTGGGCCTTCTTGTCTATATTCTGCATTAATGGTTCTCATATTTCCCCATTAAATTAAAAAAATATGCTGGCTGTCAGGTTGCGTATATAAATGTTCTCTTTAGTTCAGAAAGTATCCATGAACTCATGATACATGTGTTTTTTAACATTAATGGGAATTGATTTTTAAAAAAATGCTTATTGTGCATCTAAATAAATGACCATATATTCTCTTTGGCTCATTAATATGTATATTTGTTTTGTTGAGTCCATTTAAAATTCTATTCAACTTCTGACTATTTTGAGTATTCAGTTTACATTGGCATTAATTTGGAAAGTCCCCTTCCAGATAATTTCATCTAAAATTGTACCTATATTTTGTAAACTTCCGATTTGTTTGTTGGTTTTTCCCTAGGCTTCTCTGACATTTTTTATTCTAAAGACTTATAATTAATATTATAGAACTTTCTAACACTGAATTGATTCTAAAAACAGAGATTGTATGCACCCATGTGGCCACTGTTCATTTTTGTAATGTATTTTTGTGGTAATCAGTTTGCTTGATTTTTTTTTATCTCCATCTCTTCTTTGAAAGGGTTTAAGATGGCAACATTTTTAAATTTACCTTTTTTAAGAGAATATGTGAACATGATTTTCTAGTTTATATCATTCAATTTTTTTATCCTAAAATGATTGTGAGTTGTCACTGTCGATTTTCAGAAAATGAAATTCTCCAGTTTGTTTCCATTGAGGTTAGTACAAAGTCTAAAGCCATGGCCCTAAGAAAATCCCCAAGAAGTTCCCAAACTATTTTGAATAATAAAACTAACTTGAAGCCATCAGTTCTCATTTTTCATGTTTCAAATGAGTACTCTTGTTAAAATCTCAGAGGGCAGTGGAGGAATACTCTAAGGTAGAAGGAGAGACTTTATTCTTTTTTTCTTCCTTTTCTTTTCTTTTTTTTTGAGACAGGGTCTTGCTGTGTTGCCCAGGCTGGAGTGCAGTGGCATGATCTTGGCTCACTGCAGCCTCAACTTCCCAGGCTTAAGCGATCCTCCTGCCTCAGCCTCTTAAGAAGCTGGTACTACAAGTGTGTGCCACCACGCCCGGCTCATTTTTGTACTTTTTGTAGAGATGAGGTCTCACTGTGTCACACAGGCTGGTCTCAAATTTCTGGGCTCAAGTGATCTGCCCAACTTGGCCTCCCAAAGTGCTAGGATTACAGGCATGAACCACTGTGCCCAGCTATATTCTGTTTTCTTCCTGCTCCTATCTCTATCTCTAACCTCACTCCAGCAAGGGTTCTTCTCTCCTGGAAGTGTAGGTAGTTCTAAACTCTAGCTTGGTTTTAGTCCTGCTAAACTTATTATGACATTTTAGATACATCAGCATTAACTATGTAGTGCCCTTTCCTCCAAAATCTGAGTTCTAGATCCATAGAGATCATCTACCAAATTTCTAGGCTCTGATGTTCCCAACATTACAGTTTGTTCCCTCACCATTAGAGTGGTCATTCTTGTCTACAGTTACTTTGCTTTGTTGCTTCAGGGTTCCCTAACACCTGTTTGTGAATTCCTCATGTTAAATTCATTCTGTTGCAATACCTGGTATGAGTCCTTTTTTTCCAGCCTAATCCCTAATTAATGCACATATGTTATTTACAGTATTTTAGCACAATGAAAATTGCTCTTCTCAGTTCCTTTTGACATTGCACAACGTCAGCTCCTTGAATATTATTTTTGGAATGTTTTTATATGCTGTTTATTTAAAACATTTTCCTCTGCCTGGTAACAATTAAAAATTATTTTTAGCTATAAATATTTCAGGCAAACAGAAACAAGTAGAAAATAGTATAATCAGCAGATTCAACAGATAATTACATTTTGCCTATTTGCTTCAATTTCTCTTTTCAAAGACAGGAAATGTTACATATACAGCTAAACCCAATTCTATACTTTTTCTCTTCCTCAATATTGAAGGTTAATCACTGTTCTGAAGATGGTTTTTGTAACACCAGTTATGCTTCATGCTTCTGAGGTAGGAGGCTGGACATGACTCAGCAGGCAAGACTTAACTTTGGCAGTGGGGCTCAGACATTAGAGCAAATTGAGGACTAGCTAAAACAGGGAAGAGTTGGAAGCACCTCTCCATAAGACATGCCCACCAGCGTGCCATATCAGTTTACCCTTGCCATGGCTATATCCAGAAGTTATCACCCCTTTCCATAGCAACAACCTGACAATCCAGAAGTTACCACCCTTTTT
This sequence comes from Rhinopithecus roxellana, assembly GCF_007565055.1. Taxonomy (NCBI): domain Eukaryota; kingdom Metazoa; phylum Chordata; class Mammalia; order Primates; family Cercopithecidae; genus Rhinopithecus; species Rhinopithecus roxellana. The sequence goes on from NC_044569.1 coordinate 23,086,688, forward strand.
CTAGAAACTTCTGCATAATCCACCTGTTAATTTGCGTATAACTAGAAGTGGATGTAAAATGACTGCAGAACTGCCTCTGAGCTGCTACTCTGGGTACACTGCCTATGAGGTAGCCCTGCTCCACAAGCAGCAGTACCTCTGCTGCTGCTGTACACTGCCACTTGAAGAAAATTTGTTGGCACTACTGGCTCATCCTTGAATTCCTTCCTGGGTGGAGTCAAGAACCCTCCCAGGGTAAGCCCTAGTTATGGGGCTCACCTTCCCTGCACTACTTCTAGAATATATCTACATGTACTTATAGAAAAATGTATAATTTTGTGTTCTTAAATTTTTATATGCATCTTTTCTTCTGCATTTTGCTTAAGTTATTTGAATCTCTATTTCAAATTTCACCACATTGGCAAATAGAAATTTAGCTTAATTTTTGTATGGCATTTCCTCATAGAATGGACAAGTAAACTTACAAGTACCTTAATGTGTTCCTTGTAGTGTGATATAAAATAGGTCTATCCTTTGACTCATGTAAAGTTAACTAAAGAATGAATTGTATATTATGGTTAATTCGAGCACTTTGTTGATCATTTTTATTATTAAGCTTTTAGCTGCTTGTGGGCTAAATATTTGTAATTTACTGAAAGCTGTTTGCAAGGTGAGTACTGAGCGCCTTATCCAGGTCTGTTACTAGCACAACCACTCGATACCACAGCAGCACCATTTATGATTTCCAGCACCTAGAGTTTAGTCTCACACAGCATTTTTCACTAAAAGGAATGAGGATTTTTTGGAAGATAGCTCTTCCATGTACTGGGCAGGAAAAAATTAGAAGGGATTTGTAATCTGATGTTGTTATAAGAAAAATTGGTGATGCTAAAAGGATGAAGGAGCCAGGTTAGGAGGTTCTCATGGCCAAATTGTGACAATCTGGTCATGTTTAATTTTGCAAAATATCTACAGTTAGTTGAAATTGGTTGCATCTTTAGAGGTTGTATATTTATTATTGGTGTGAATGTAGACTGGTGCAGTCATTGTGGAAAATAGTATGGAGAGAAATTAAAAATAGTACTACCATAAGACGCAGGTATCCCTTTTCTGAGTTAGTACCCAAAGGAAATGAAGTTACCACCTTGTAAAGATATCTGCACTTCCACGTTCTTTGTAGCATTTTTCACAATAGCCAAGATATGGGCACAACTGAAGTGTTCATCTGTGGATGAGTAAAGATATGATGATATCTATCCATCTATCTATGAAGATTCTCCTTTCTCATGGCTACCATTAATAAAGAAGGAGGTCCTGGCATTTGCCATAACATGGGTGAAGCTGGAGGACATTATGCTAAGTGAAATGTCGTACACAAAAAGTACTGTATGATCTCACTTGCATATGTAGTATGAAAAAGTTAAATACATAGAGAAAGAGAGTAAAATGCTAACTATCAGGGATTGGGGAGATGAAGGGAGAGGGAGAGAAAATAGAGAGCTATAGGTCAAAGGATCCAAAGTTGAAGATATGTAGGATCAACAAGTCTAGAGCTCTAACGTACAAGACAAGGATGATGGTTAATAATAATGTATTATATATAAGATTTTTGTGAAAAATAGTAGATATTAGGTGCTCTTGACACACATACAAAAAGGGTAACTATGTGAGATGATGGATATATATTAATATATTTCACCAGAGCAACCATTTCATTATGTACATGTATATCAAACATCAGGTTGTATACAGAGATATAAAATAAAAAATAAAAAAAGATTGTGTGTTTGAAATGATATTCAAAAGAGGACATTTAAACAAAAAGGAGTTAAAATAATAAAAAAGCATCAATACAAAATGTTTTAAGGGAATTTAAAACGTGGGGAAGTATTAATTTTCACGGGCATTTTGTTGAGTGACATTATCTCTGGTGCTCAAAAACTGGAGAATGAAGCTCAAAGCTGGAACAAAGAGGCTTTAAGTAGCCCACATTCATAAAACCCCTGAGTATTGTGACCAGATACCTCAGGCTTAGGATGAAAAGGCTAAACCTGCTCTTCTGCTTCCAACTGGTTAGGTGGCCACCCCCTTCTCAGTCTATTAAAAAAGGAATGAAACAGTGGAGGTGATTCATCTGAGTTGTGAGTAATAAGCCTTTAGCAAGTGCAGTGAATGAAAATGCAGTAAAGATGGGCCACAGGTAAACAGATAGAGCAGGAGTGTTACTAACCACAGGTACAATTCAGAGCCTTCATCAGTGCTTCCCCCACCAGCTACAGATATGGGGCCCTTCATTCCACACTCCCTTGACCGAATATTCAAGGTCTCTTTCTTTGGGTTTACAAGTGTCCACAATGGAGCTGGGCATGTCCATAAGTGGTAAAAGGAGGATATCAGGAAACAGTCAGGTGATATAGTTGAGCAGTATTCTATCTGGCAAACAGCAGAGGAACACCTGCTTAAACCCTCTCTTGGTGCCACTTGGCACTAATCTGGTAAGGTTGCTAATCAGTTCCAAAGGACCTCGACTGGTCACATGGCTCAGTCTTGGCCAATCACTGTCCCTGTTCAGCCACAGTAGTCTGTCTAAGGGATGAGAATGTGGCCTTGGACTTCATATAAACATGATGGGACTGAAGCCCTCTTTCCTTGGGGTTACTAGATGACATAAATTAATCTAGGTATTTTCTGAAGTCATATACTGTTCTTCTCATGGTGCAAGAAGCTTTCCCTTATACAGTAGAAGTTGAGACCAATACTGAGAAACAGTGCCAAGGGATGAATCTCATCTTCCCCACCCACTGACACACACACACACATGCATGCGCACGTGCACATGCGCGCACACACACACACACAGAAAACCTGATCCACCCTGTTTCACAGTTCTACCAGCCAGCAAATGTCTGTAGTTGGTTAAACTAGTGAAAGCTGGGCTTCAATTCTGCGTACCTGAAGAAGCCTGAGGAATACACAGCATCTTTAGATGAAAACTTATTAATAGCAGCCAGGTTGGAATCTGTTTCTGGGGGATGGCTGGAGTCCTAGTTATTTTGGGGAATTGACTGAAAGATTTTCACTTGTTTTATATTTGAGGGATGGGTGCCAATGGCACAGCTACTATATTTTTAGAGAATATAAATTTTGCCTTATAGTTTGCCTAGATAGAAAACCATCGATTACAGGGAGAATAAGAAAAGTAAATCTCAGAGTTAAACCTTAAAAATTTTTTTTCAACTTTGGTAATAGTTTTGAAATGAATCTCTTGCTTCTTGTTTACATCTGAGAGATGGTTTATGACCTGTGTAATTCACATCTCCTTCAAGGTAGGTTGGTAATATTTCAGTAGGCACATTATTGTAATTGCTCAAATCCTATGTGATTTGTTTTTTCTAAAGACCACCGGAGCGGGCACAAAAGAACCAGCGAGTAGGCAACGGCAGGAGCAAAACTGCAAATTTATTTTTGGTCACCTAGCTTCAGGGAAGAAGGTGGGCAGGGAGTGGTCTGTCGGCCTCTGGCAAAGGAGGCCAAGAGAGTCGCCCGGTGAAGCTCTCCGAGGAAGTTCCTGCAGTCCTGACAGGAGTGGGGACTAAAGAAGTTCCCGCGGGGCGTCTGCCGGGCGCGGCTTTTCTAGGAGTGGGAGGGCAATAGGCGGGGCACGGGCGCGTCCGGGGGCGTTCTGTAGGTGAGACCAGGTAAATCTTGGTCTCTTCGGATTGGCGTCACCTGGCGCATGCCCAGTTGGTCTGCACCCTCCCTGGGCGCTGGCTGCATTTTCGCGCGCGCGGGAAAAGCTGGTGATGAAGAACCTGGAAGTGCGCCATCTTGCCTCCGTTCGTCCAAACACTATGGCTAAGAATTTTTTTTTTTTTTTTAATAAACAGAAGCTCATCAGAATGAGCTCTGAGCATTCTTTTTTGCAAGACAATTTAGGGCAATGTTGTGTTGGCTTCTATGGTGATAATCACATTTACAGAAGTATTTGGGTCAAATATAAATCACTGCCCATGTTACATTCTTTGGAAGCGATCAGCTTCTGAGGAAAGACAGAGTGGCTGGTGTTGTGGAACACGTGGAATATGCATGACAGGTCCGATGGGGAAATGCTTCCAAATGCGGACTCTGGAATCGGATTACCTGAATTTGATTTCTAGCTTCACCACCACTTAATAATGTGACTCTGAGTAAGCCATAAAACCGTCTCTATCATAATTTATTCATCCATAAAATGGGGAGATCACCCAATAAAGTAATGCCTTATAGGGTTGTTTTTGAGATTAAATAAGATTTTCTATACGAAGTGCTTAAGAAAATGCCTGGCACTTAAAACATTCTCAACAAATGTTAGCTGCTGCTTCTTTTTCCTTCTCCTTTTCATCGTCATCCTCCTCCTTCCTCTATAATTGTTTGTAGTAATTGAATGCAGTAATTCTATCAGTTTGTGTCCCAGCAGGAAAGAGATGATGTATTTAACTAGGTTTTTAAAAGAGAATGTTCTTTATGTAAATTTTTATTTGGAGTCATTTTAGATTTACAGAAAAGTTGCAAAGATACTAGAGTGAGTTTTCATATGCCAGTCACTCAGTTTCAGTTTCTGCTAATTATTGTAGTGCATTTATCAAGTGTAAACCAACAGTGGCACATCACTGTGGCAAGCAGAATTATAAGATGGCCCTTAAGAATCAAGGCCCCTGGTCTATGCACACCTTCTACTAGTTATTCGATCAAATGATCCTGTGGCTGTTGCTGTGAAGGTATTTTGGAGAAGTAATTAAGGTCCCAATCAGTTGACCTTAAGATAGATAAATTGTTAGAGTGGACCTGACCCAATCCTATGAGCCCTTTAAATCTTGGTGAAGAGGTGAGAGTCAGGGAAGTCAGGGAGATGCACAGCCTGAGAGGGTTTTGACAAGAGTGACATTCTCATGCTAACTTTGAAGATGAGGGTGCCGCTGGCAAGACTCAGAGCAGCCTCTAGCTGCTAAGAGACACCGTGCTGACAGGCAGCCAGGAAATGGGGAGCTCATTCCTGCAATAGCAAATAAATGAATATGGGAAGCAACTCAGATGAGCTTGGCAGTGTATTCTTCTTCAGAGCCTCCAGGAAGGAGCACAGCCTGGTTGATACCCTAATTTTAGGTTTGTAAGACAATGAACAGAGAACTCCCTCATGCTGTGCCCAGATATCTGATGAGCTAATCAATGCACACAGCTATGCAGGTGTGAGTTAATAAATTTGTTGTAATTTGTTATGCAGTAATAAAAAACTAATAAAATTACTATTAGCTAAACTCCAGACTTGATTTAAATTTTACCATTTTAAAAACTCAATATTGTTTTCCTGTTGTAAGATACAGGACAGGGTATAACAATGCATTTAGTTGTCTTGTCTTAATCTCTTCTGATTCCTGGATCAATGACAATTTCTCATGCTTTCCTTGTTTTTCATGACCTTGGCAGTTTTGAGGGACACTGGGCGAGTGTTTTGTATTTTGGGCTTGTCTGATTTATTTTCTCATGATTAGAAAGGGTTATGGGTTTTTGGAAAGGATATCACAGAGGTGAAATGTCTTTTTATTTTGTCATATGAGGGGGTCCCTGATATCTACATGACGTCACTGGGGTGTTAACCTTGATCACTTGGTTAAGGTAGAGTTTGCCAGGTTTTTCCAATGTAAAGTTCCTATTTTTCCCTTTCCATACTATATATTATTTGAAAGCAAGTCATGAAGCTCAGTCCACCTTCTTAGGGGAGGGCTTAAGTTCCACTTTCTGAAAGGGAGAATACCTATATTTTTCGGTATTTTCCTGTAAGGAAAAATTCAGGAGTGTGTAAAAATATTAATAATCAACATTGTTAAGATATAATTTATATCTAAGAAAATGTACCCATTAAAGCCTATGATTTGATGAGTTTTGACAAATGAATACAGGAATGAAAACGCCACAGTGACTAAGATACAGAGCAGCATCCTCCACGTTCACTTGGTCTGCTTCCCGGAGAACCACCCATGCAGCCTTGGCCCAGCAACCTCTAGTCTGCTTTTCATCGCTGCAGAGCAGATTTGCCATTTCCAGGTTTGTGTGTTTTCTGTTTTTTAACAGAGACAGCATCTTATTCTGTCACCCAGCTTGAAGCTCAGTGGTGCAATCACAGCTCACTGTAACCTCAAACTCTTGGGCTCAAGGAATCCTCCTGTCTCAGCCTCCAGAAGTGCTGGGATTACAGCCACATGCCATCACACCGAGCCAATTTTCAGGTTTTATACAAAGGGAATGATAGAGTATGTAGTTCCTTGTGTTTGACTTCTTTTGCTCAGTGATATGTTTTTGACATGCATCAATGTTTTGGGGATGTCAGTAGATTGTTACTTTCTATTGGCAAGCAGTATTCCATTATGTGGAAAAGGATATTTTGTATATTCATCGGTGGGCATTTCTGTTGTTGCCAGTGTTTGGCTATTATGACTAACTACTATGAACATTTGTGGGTGTAAGTTTTGTGTGGGCTCATGTTTTCATTTCTTTTGGGTAGATACTTACAGTGAAATTGCTGGGTCATATGATAAGTGTAAGCTTGAATTTATAAGACACTACCAAAGTGTTCTCCAAAGAGGTTCTATCATTTATATTCCTATCAGCAATGCACGAGCAGTCCAGCAGCTTTGTGTCCTCTCTAATATTTAGTGTGGTCAGCCTTCTTTGTTATAGCCATTCTACTGGCTATAATTTAAATAGCATCTCATGTGGTTTTAATTTTTACATTTCTTTTATGACTAATTGTGTGGAGCATCTTTTCTTATGCTTATTGGCCATATGCATATCTTATTTTGTGAAATGTCTGTTCAAATCTTCGCCCATTTTAAAATTACTTTGCTGATTTTCTTATTGACTTGTAATTGTTTTTTAATGTATGCTAAATACAAGTCCTGCGTGAGATGCAGAGATTGCATCTTGAAAATGTTTTTGAAGACCGGTTTTAATTTTCCATGAAGTTTAATTCTTTAACTTTTTATTTTATGTTTTCTACTTTTCTGCATCTTAAGAAATATTTGCCAATTTTAATTTTGCTGGGACTTTTATCCTTTTTTTCTAGAGGTTTTATAGTTTTAACTTTCATATTCAGGCCTATGAGTTATTTTGAGTTAATTTTTATAAATAAGTGTTGGTATTAACTGTTTTCTATACAGATAGTCCATTGTTTTAGGGTCATTTGTTGAAAAAACTCCTTATTCTAATGAATTAATTATCTTGAACCCTTTGTGACATGTAAGTATACAGGCTATATCTGAATTCTTTGTTTTTCAACTAATGTATGTCTATCATTATATCGATACCACACCATCCCTGATAATAGTCCTTGTCCTGAAATTTAATTTGTCTGATATGACTGTAACTACTGAAGATTTCATATATTAGTGTTGGCACGGTATTTCTTTTTGCATGTTTGATTTTTATCTTTGAGGTGCCATTACATTTAAAGTGAATTTTCACATAGACATCATATATTGGGATGCTATAGTCACATCACAAAGATAGGATAGATCCCCCCACCCACCTAAAATCGGTTGAATGCTGTGGCTGCTGATGCTACACATGCACCAGGAGGGTATGAAGAGATTTATTACTCATGTAATGAGGCCTTCTGGGGAGAGCAGAGAAGAAGATTCCCAAGAAGGCTTGAGAGAGTCAGGAGGGTCAACTGGCTTTGGCTTTTATTGTGGTTGGGGGCTGGGGCTGGGGTGAGGGTTTCTGTGATGGTCAGGGCTTACTTGGTTTGAACTTCCCATAGGTACCAAGGGAGGAGCCCCAGGGTTTTCTGCCCAAGCAGATGTGGATCAGAGGGAGAGAGAGAAGGTGGGGTTTGATGCTGTCAGCAGTCAACCATCAAAAGTGGAGCCAGACTCCAATACATTGGATCTTGCTTTGTAATGTAGTCTGACAGTATTTGTCTTTCAAATAGAGTGTCCAACAACATTTACGGTAATTATCATTGAGCTTGGGCTTGAATTTACCATATTGCCATTTATTTTTTGCTTGTCTCATCTGTTCATTGTTACCCTCTTCTTCTTTTCCTGACTTCTTTCTATTTTTAGTATTCTATTTCATCTCCATTCTTGGCCTTCTCGTGACTGCTTTACAGGTCACAATATTCACATTCAACTTATTAAAGGCTACCTTCAAACAATATTATTCAACTTAATTTTTAATGTGACAATCTTACCACAGTGTGCTTCCATTTCACCCTCCCATCCTTTATGCTATGGTAGTCATTGATTTTATTTCTACATTTCTTATAGCCCCTGTAATACCTTTCTATTCCTTTTGCTTCAATTAGTCACCTGTATTTTAAAATTGAGCAAAATATCTTTTATTTTTATCCACGTATTACCATTTGGTCAGTCTTCATTCTTTTGAAGTTTCTATTCGTACAATTTTCCTACTGCCTAAAGAAGTCTTGGGGGAGGCCAGGCATGGTGGCTAATGCCTGTAATCCCAGCACTTTGGGAGACTGGGGTGGGTGGATCACGAGGTCAGGAGTTCAAGACCAGCCTGGCCAAGATGGTGAAATCCTGTCTTTACTAAAAATACAAAAAACAACAGCAAAAACAAAAACAGAACAAAACAAAACAAAAAACAAATTAGCCAGGTACAGTGGCAAGTACCTGTAATCCCAGCTACTTGGGAGGCTGGACAGGAAAATTGCCTGAACTGAGCAGCAGAGGTTTCAGTGAGCCGAGATCGCACCACTAAACTCCAGCCTGGGTGACAGAGTGAGCCTCTGTCTCAAAAAAAAAAAAAAGTCTTAGGGGAATTCCAACAACTCTTTCACTGGAAGTATAGAGGTGACCTGACCCCTCAGCATAGATATGGTGCACCCACAGGAACACACAGTTGAAATTATATTATTTCACCTTTTGAGTCTCTGAATTTCTCAATAGAAAGATGTAACAGAAAGCAAGCATGATTTTTAAACCTGTGCTGTTCAATAGGGTAGCCCCCAGCCATATGTGGCTACATTCATTGAAATTAATGAAAATTTGAAAATTTAGTTTTTGTATTAGTTATCTATCGGTGCATTTAAAATACCCCAAAATACAGCAGCTAAAAATGATAAACATTTCTGATCTCACATTTCCTGGGGGTCAGGAATCTCCCAGAGCTTAGGTGGGTGTGTGTCCTGTTTACCTTTCTTTGCTTTGTGGTGTGCATGTGGTGTGAGCATGGTGTTTTGTCTAGAGGAAACATGGGGCACAAAGTAAGCCCACCTCACAAGGAACTATGTTGAAAATTTTCAAAAAAAGGATTTAAGGGAGACTATGGAGTGCTATGACACCAGGAAAATTTAAAACTGTGTGTAAGATAGACTGGCCAGCATTAGAGGTAGGTCGGCCATTAGAAGGAAGCGTGGACAGGTCCCTTGTTTCAAAGGTATGGCACAAGGTAACCTGTAAGCCAGGGAACTCAGACCAGTTTGTTTTAGATCCCCCGCCCCCAACACATGGTGGTTGAGAGAACAGCAGCATAAGCCACTGGCAGAGGCAAAGAGAGAGAGAAGAGATGGAGAGGAAGAGACAGACAAAGAGGGAGTCAAGGAGAGACAGAAAGAAGCAGAGAGACAGAGGAAGAGACAAAGACAAAAGGAAAGTCAAAGACAGACAAAGTCAAAGAGAGAAAGAAAGAGAGAGAGATATACAAGTAGTTAAAAAAAAAGTGTACCCTATTCCTTTAAAAGCCAAGGTAAATTTAAAACCTGTAATTGATAATGGAAGGTATTTTCCGTAACTCTATAACACTCTAAAATACCACTTTGTTGTCAGTGTAAACAAGGGCGTATCCCGGAAAGCACTGAGGCCTTCCTATCAAAAAAAAAAAAAAAAAAAAAAAAAAAATCCTTAACCCAGTAACCCAAGGATGGCCCAAATGCATTCATTCAATCTGTAGCGGCAACTGCTTTGCTAACAACAACAAAAAGTAAAAAAACAATAATAATAACTTTTAGAGGAAACCTCATTGTAAGTACAACTCACCAGTTCGGAAGTATCCTAAGGAGGCCGGGCGCGGTGGCTCAAGCCTGGCATCCCAGCACTTTGGGAGGCCGAGACAGGCGGATCACGAGGTCAGGAGATCGAGACCATCCTGGCTAACACGGTGAAACCCCGTCTCTACTAAAAATACAAAAAATTAGCCAGGCGAGGTGGCGGGCGCCTGTAGGCCCAGCTACTCGGGAGGCTGAGGCAGGAGAATGGCGTGAACCCGGGAGGCGGAGCTTGCAGTGAGCTGAGATCCGCCACCGCACTCCAGCCTGGGCGACAGAGCAAGACTCCATCTCAGGAAAAAAAAAAAAAAAAAAAAGAAGTATCCTAAGGAAAAAAAAAAGGGGGGGCGGGGGGGAATTTATATAAAAAGAGTGTTATATGGTAATTTCTTGTCCTGAAATAAATTAACTGGTTGTTTAAAGAAATGTTTGTAGTAAGTCTGAAAGTGAAGGCATGTCAAAAAAAAAAATTGCCTGTAAAAGTCGTGAAAGAAAAAAAAAAAGGTTATAAAAAAAGTGTATTAAAAAAGAATTTATGCAAAAATGTTGTATAATTTAAAAGTAGGCCTCCTGAATGTAAAACTATTGGAAAAAAAAAAACCAGTTTATGTGTAAGGTGTATAAGAAAAGCAAAATATATCTTTGGTAAAAGGATTATAAGGAGGCATAAGAATGTACATTTTTACCTGCATTAAAAAGTTAAAAATTATTGTTTTGAAGGTTTAAGTAAGTTTTAAAACGTTAATTGTAAAGAACATTCTGTGTGTAAACATATTAGCTAAAGTTAAAGAAGTATCATCCAGTTTTTCTGTGAACTGGACATTAAAGTAAAAGCATAACAGGTTTTTCTTAAAGCACCAGCCTGCTCTTTAGCAAAAATTATAAAAGATTAAGAAGAGTCTATAAAATCTTACCTTATGGTCAAACATTAAAAATTAAATAAATATGTCTACAAGGTTTTATTAAAATTAGGTTTAACATTAATAACACACTAATATAAAGATAAAATTTAGCTTATCGGGTATAAAAATCATATGAGAAGCATTGTTAAATGTAAAATGGTATTGGCTTTCTTTGGTTTAAAAACTAATAAAAATAGATGCTAAAGGAAATTTCTCAGTAAAAAGGCACTAGGGACTATAAAGTCCACTGCCAAGGTCCCCACATTTAAAAGAAAAGGTCAATTTCTTAAAAATTATATACTTGGTTTATCTTCCACTTTCCTTTCTTGCAAAAAAAAAAAACTAAAAGTCTTTTAGCACATGTACCACTCCTAGAATTTCCAGTAAACCAACACCAGTCTGAAGATCACATTCTCATCGAAAGGTGGAAAGACGGAAAACTCGAGCCAGCCTGGGAAGGACCCTACCTTGTGCTGCTAACCACCAAGACTGCTGTTCATACAGCCAAAAAAAAAAAAAAAAAGGATGGACTCATCACACCCGAGTCAAGAAAGCGCCACCCCCTCCAGAGTTGTGGGCCATAGTCCCAGGGGAAACCTGTCATGCGCGTCCGTGTGAAGAGACCACCAAACAGGCTTTGTGTGAGCAATAAAGCTGTTTATTTCACCTGGGTGCAGGCGGGCTGAGTCCGAAAAGACAGTCAGCGAAGGGAGATAAGGGTGGGGCCGTTTTTATACGATTTGGGTAGGTAAAGGAAAATTATAGTCAATTATAGTCATTTATCACACATAATCCATCCCAGGTTCACCTGGTAATCGGGGTGACCATCTGTGTTAGTTAATTGGTTTTATACATAGGAAAAACAAACTTCTATCTTGAGAAATGGAGGTAGTTTTGCAGCTTGGAGCCAGGTGCCCTCTGATGTTAAGCTCCTATCCTCCTCCAGAAGCTGGGAGAGAGGGCAGCTATCTCCCCTGATGTTTACACTTCAAAGAGATGGTTCCCAGGTCCTTGAGAAAGATCTTTCTTGGTCGTGAAGTGGACAAAAGACATATTTAGTCTTCAAATGAATTTATATACACTTCAAAGGAGGAGGAAATATTTAGAATTATGAACTTTCTAAAGTTCTCTGGCGGGCAGGAGTGGGAGTCACAAGGTGCTCAGTGGGGGAGCTTTTTGAGCCAGGATGAGCCAGGAAAAGGAATTTCACAAGACAATGTCATCACTTAAGACAAGGACTGGCCATTTTCACTTCTTTTGTGGTGGCAGTGACTCTTTGTAAAACAATGTATTTCATCCCAGATGCTTATTTGCTTTCTTGAAGACTCTGCCATTAGGTCTTTTCATGTTCCCAATACATTTAGGAGCTGGAAGTTTCAGAGCTATTGTCAGAGAGCTGAGCTCTAGCTGATCTCTGCCTCTCTCTCTCTCCCCAAATATAATATAATATACTATAATACAAATAAAATAAAATAAAATGAAATAAAATAAATTCATCCTTTGACAGGGCACACAGCTAGGTGATACCAGAACTGGGAAACTGAAGCCTGGTATCATGACTCCCGATGGGGTTGTCTCCCCACCTTAACCGCACAGACTTGTCCCCTGAGAGTATGAACCACATACGTCTGAAGAAATCCAATCCTGGGTCAATTCACTGAGTATATCTATGGGGAATATAACATATATTTAGAATGATGAAAGTGTTTCTTCGCCTACTACCATTGTGGAGAGGGTTTCTGGGTTGGAAGAAGATTTTAGTTTTAATCATATTTTTCCAACACATTCCACAATTATGAAGAACATGCTGATCTATATCTATATCTATATGATATGTGTATATATATACACACACATCAAGTATATTATATAAACACACACATATCTAGGATATATCTATTTATCTATGTATCTATACATATCAAGTTCTGAGATACATATATATCTGATATATATACACACACATATGTATATATATGAGATATATATATACATACACATATCATATATATATCATATATATGTATCTCAGAACTGGATTTGTGTGTGTATGTATATGTGTGTGTGTGTGTGTGTATATCCTAGATATGTAATAAGTCACTCTAAGAATGACAACTTGGAGGGCTTGGAGGGGAAGGTACAAAAAGCCCCAAGTTCCCTGTGAGCCTGTTCAGTCTTGATGAGGTCCCAGTGCACTCCTGCACCTGCGTTCCCTCAGAGTACTGAGGTCCAAGCCTCTTAATAAAATTGTGTCTAAGGGTCTGTCCATTCCACAACGCATCAAATGCTTGTAAGAAAACAAAGCCTCTTCTCTTCAATGTCACAATTACCAAGCATATTTTCCTTAAGCATCTCATGACAGGGTTCTGCTGGAACAAAGCACACTCTTCATAATTGTGGAATGTGTTGGAAAAGTATAATTAAAACTAAAATCTTCTTCCAACCCAGAAACCCTCTCCACAATGGTAGTAGAGAAAGAAAGTGCTTTCATTATTCAATAAGCATTGAACCAGAATGTGATGTTCATCACAGGCAATATGCTAAGAGATGGCAAAGTCAGGGAAAAAAGCTTACCCTTTTATGTAGACAAGCAGATCCAATCCATTCCATAGATGTTCTCAAAATAAACAATAACTACTCAAGTCAGAGGATTTGACAGCCCCATTTATCACACATAATCCATCCCAGGTTCACCTGGTAATCGGGGTGACCATCTGTGTTAGTTAATTGGTTTTATACATAGGAAAAACAAACTTCTATCTTGAGAAATGGAGGTAGTTTTGCAGCTTGGAGCCAGGTGCCCTCTGATGTTAAGCTCCTATCCTCCTCCAGAAGCTGGGAGAGAGGGCAGCTATCTCCCCTGATGTTTACACTTCAAAGAGATGGTTCCCAGGTCCTTGAGAAAGATCTTTCTTGGTCGTGAAGTGGACAAAAGACATATTTAGTCTTCAAATGAATTTATATACACTTCAAAGGAGGAGGAAATATTTAGAATTATGAACTTTCTAAAGTAAATACTCAGATAAAAATGAGGAGAGGAGAATATCTTCCCGTATCTTTAATAGGGAGAATTAAGACTCCTAATTTTAATTTGTATTTGTCTTTACAAAGGTTAAGTTGAATTGGGGTTTTCATTTCACATTAGGCCTATTAACCACAATCTGGTTATCACAACTGTCATATCTCACTCAAAAATGTATGTAAAACAATGTGGTCAGTAATATACTTTCAATTCTCTTTTTCTTTGAACTCATTGCATTGTTTTCTTTATCACGATTCATTATCTTAAACTAGTATTACCAGATGTTTGGAAATAGTAGTTGCCAAAACCACTTACTAGAATTACAGTGTATAGAAAATAGCAAGTCTTTGTAGACAGTAGTAATGCACTATAATTAGAGGGTATTCTGCTTTGTTTAGTGTGAGTCAGCTTATGCCAATAGCAGTGTTTATGTCAGACTCTGTTCCTTGAGAGTTGACAGCTTATTAATGCAAATAAAGCCATACCTAGATGGACAGGAAAAACAAATCAGACTTAGAGCCAGTGGACTCTTTTAAAATTTAGATTTTATTGATATTTTTATTTTTATTTTTTATTATACTTTAAGTTCTAGGGTACCTGAGCACAACATGCAGGTTTATTACATATGTATACATGTACCATGTTGGTGTGCTGCACCCATTAACTTGTCATTTACATTAGGTATATCTCCTAATGCTATCCCTATCCCCTACCCCCACCCCATGATAGGCCCTGGTGTGTGATGTTCCCCTTCCTGTGTCCAAGTGATCTCATTGTTCAATTCCCACCTATGAGTAAGAACATGTGGTGATCGATTTTCTGTCCGTGTGATAATTTGCTCAGAATGATGGTTTCCAGCTTCATCCATGTCCCTACAAAGGACATGAACTCATCCTTTGTTATGGCTGCATAGGATTCCATGGTGTATGTGTGCCACATTTTCTTAATCCAGTCTATCATTGATGGACATTTGAGTTGGTTCCAAGTCTTTGCTATTGTGAATAGTGCCATAATAAACATACGTGTGCATGTGTCTTTATAGCAGCATGATTTATAATCCTTTGGGTATATACCCAGTAACGGGATTACTGGGTCAAATGGTATTTCTAGTTCTAGATCCTTAAGGAATTACCACACTGTCTTCCACAATGGTTGAACTAGTTTACAGTCCCACCAACAGTGTAAAAGTATTCCTATTTCTCCACATCTTCTCCAGCACTTGTTGTTTGCTGACTTTTTAATGATTGTCATTCTAACTGGTGTGAGATGCTATCTCATTATGGTTTTGATTTGCATTTCTCTGATGGCAAGTGATGATGAGCATATTTTCGTGTGTCTGTTGGCTGCATAAATGTATTCTTTTGAGAAGTGTCTATTCATATCCTTTGCCCACTTTTTGATAGGGTTGTTTTTTTCTTGTGAATTTGTCTGCGTTCTTTGTAGACTCTGGATATTAGCCCTTTGTCAGATGAGTAGACTGCAAAATTTTTCTCCCATTCTGTAGGTTGCCTGTTCACTCTGATGGTAGTTTCTTTTGCTGTGCAGAAGCTCTTTAATTTAGTTAGATCTCAATTTGTCTATTTTGGTTTTTGTTGCCATTGCTTTTGGTGTTTTAGACATGAAGTCCTTGCCCATGCCTATGTCCTGAATGGTATTGCCTAAGTTTTCTTCTAGGGTTTTTATGGTTTTAGGTCTAACATTTAAGTCTTTAATCCATCTTGAATTAATTTTCGTATAAGGTATAAGGAAGGGATCCAGTTTCAGCTTTCTACATATAGCTAGCCAGTTTTCCCAGCACCATTTATTAAACAGGGAATACTTTCCCCATTTCTTGTTTTTGTTAGGTTTGCCAAAGATCAGATGATTGTAGATGTGTAGTATTACTTCTGTTCTGTTCCATTGGTCTATATCTCTGTTTTGGTACAAGTACCATGCTGTTTTGGTTACTGTAGCCTTGTAGTATAGTTTGAAGTCAGGTAGCATGATGCCTCCAGCTTTGTGCTTTTGGCTTAGTATTGTCTTGGCAATGCGGGCTCTTCTTTGGTTCCGTATGAACTTTGAAGAGTTTTTCCAATTCTGTGAAGAAAGTCATTGGTAGCTTGGTGGGGATGGCATTGAATCTATAAATGACCTTGGGCAGTATGGCCATTTTCACAATATTGATTCTTCCTATCCATGAGCATGGAATGTTCTTCCATTTGTTTGTGTCCTCTTTTATTTTGTTGAGCAGTGGTTTGTAGTTCTCCTTGAAGAGGTCCTTCACATCCCTTGTAAGTTGGATTCCTAGGCATTTTATTCTCTTTGAAGCAATTGTGAATGGGAGTTCACTCATGATTTGGTTCTCTGTTTGTCTGTTATTGGTGTATAAGAATGCTTGTGATTTTTGCACATTAATTTTGTATCCCTAGACTTTGCTGAAGTTGCTTATCAGCTTAAGGAGATTTTGGGCTGAGACGATGGAGTTTTCTAAATATACAATCATGTCATCTGCAAACAGGGACAATTTGACTTCCTCTTTTCCCAGTTGAATACGCTTTATTTCTTTCTCCTGCCTGATTGCCCTGGCCAGAACTTCCAACACTATGTTGAATAGGAGTGGTGAGAGAGAGGACATCCCTGTCTTGTGCCAGTTTTCAAAGGGAATGCTTCCAGATTTTGCCCATTCAGTATGATATTGGCTGTGGGTTTGTCATAAATAGCTCTTATTATTTTGAAATACATCCCGTCAATACCAAATTTATTGAGCTTTTAGCATGAAGGGCTGTTGAATATTGTTGAAGCCCTTTTCTGCATCTATTGAGATAATCATGTGGTTTTTGTCTTTGGTTCTGCTTAAATGCTGGATTACGTTTATTGATTTGCGTATGTTGAACCAGCCTTGCATCCCAGGGATGAAGCCCACTTGATCATGATGGGTAAGCTTTTTGATGTGCTGCTGGATTCAGTTTGCCAGTATTTTATTGAGGATTTTTGCATTGATGTTCATCAGGAATATTGGTCTAAAATTCTCTTTTTTTTGTTATGTCTCTGCCAGGTTTTGGTATCAGGATGATGTTGGCCTCATAAAATGAGTTAGGGAGGATTCCCTCTTTTTCTATTGATTGGATTGTACCTCTGGCAGAATTCGACTGTGAATCCGTCTGGTCCTGGACTTTTTTTGGTTGGTAGGCTATTAATTATTGCCTCAATTTCAGAGCCTGTTATTGTTCAGGGATTCAAATTCTTCCTGGTTTAGTCTTGGGAGGGTGTATGTTTCCAGGAATTTATCCATTTCTTCTAGATTTTCTAGTTTATTTGCGTAGAGGTGTTTATAGTATTCTCTGATGGTAGTCTGTATTTCTGTGGGATCAGTGGTGATATCCCCTTTATTATTTTTTATTGCATCTATTTTATTCTTCTCTCTTTCCTTCTTTATTAGTCTTGCTAGTGGTCTACCAATTTTGTTGATATTTTCAAAAAACCAGGTCCTGGATTCATTGATTTTTTGAAGGGTTTTTTGTGTCTCTATCTCCTTCTGTTCTGCTCTGATCTTAGTTATTTCTTGTCTTCTGCTAGCTTTTGAATGTGTTTGCTCTTGCTTCTCCAGTTCTTTTAATTGTGATGTTAGGGTGTCAATTTCAGGTCTTTACTGATTTCTCTTGTGGGCATTTAGAGCTGTAAATTTCCCTCTACACACTGCTTTAAATGTGTCTCAGAGATTCTGGTATGTTGTGTCTTTGTTCTCATTGGTTTCAAAGAACATCTTTATTTCTGCCTTTATTTTGTTATGTACCCAGTAGTCATTCAGGAGCAAGTTGTTCAGTTTCCACGTGGTTGAGCGGTTTTGAGTGAGTTTCTTAATCCTGAGTTCTAGTTTGACTGCACTGTGGTCTGAGAGACAGTTTGTTTTAATTTCTGTTCTTTTACGTTTGCTGAGGAGTGCTTTACTTCCAACTATGTGGTCAATTTTGGAATAAGTGCGATGTGGTGCTGAGAAGAATGTATATTCTGTTGATTTGGGGTGGAGAGTTCTATAGATGTCTATTAGGTCCACTTGGTGCAGAGATGAGTTCAATTCCTGGATAGCCTTGTTAACTTTCTGTCTCGTTGATCTGTCTAATGTTGACAGCGGAGTGTTGAAGTCTCCTATTATTATTGTGTGGGAGTCTAAGTCTCTTTGTAAGTCTCTAAGGACTTGCTTTATGAATCTGGGTGCTCCTGTATTGAGTGCATATATATTTAGGATAGTTAGCTCTTCTTGTTGAATTGATCCCTTTACCATTATGTAATGGCCTTCTTTGTCTCTTTTGATCTTTGTTGGTTGAAAGCCTGTTTTATCAGAGACTAGGATTGCAACCCCTGCTTTTTTGTTTTCCATTTGCATGGTAGATCTTCCTCCATCCCTTTATTTTGAGCCTATGTGTGTCTCTGCACATGAGATGGGTCTCCTGAATACAGCACTCTGATGGGTCTTGACTCTTTATCCAATTTGCCAGCCTGTGTCTTTTCATTGGAGCATTTAGCCCATTTACATTTAAGGTTAATATTGTTATGTGTGAATTTGATCCTGTCATTATGATGTTAGCTGGTTATTTTGCTCGTTAGTTGATGTAGTTTCTTCCTAGCATCGATTGTCTTTACATTTTGGCATGTTTTTGCAGTGGCTGGTACCAGTTGTTCCTTTCCATGTTTAGTGCTTCCTTCAGTTGCTCTTATAGGGCCGGCCTGGTGATGACAAAATCTCTCAGCATTTGCTTGCCTGTAAAGGATTTTATTTCTCCTTCACTTATGAAGCTTAGTTTGACTGGATATGAAATTCTGGGTTGAAAATTCTTTTCTTTAAGAATGTTGAATATTGGCCCCCACTCTCTTCTGGCTTGTAGAGTTTCTGCCAAGAGATCTGTTGCTAGTCTGATGGGCTTCCCTTTGTGGGTAATCTGATCTTTCTCTCTGGCTGCCCTTAACATTTTTTCCTTCATTTCAGCTTTGGTGAATCTGACAATTATGTGTCTTGGAGTTGCTCTTCTCGAGGAGTATCTTTGTGGCATTCTCTGGATTTCTTGAATTTGAATGTTGGCCTGCCTTATTAGGTTGGGGAAGTTCTCCTGGATAATATCCTGCAGAGTGTTTTCCAACTTGGTTCCATTCTCCCTATTACTTTCAGGTACACCAATCAGACGTAGATTTGGTCTTTTCACATAGTCCCATATTTCTTGGAGGCTTTGTTCATTTCTTTTTACTCTTTTTTCTCTAAACTTCTCTTCTCGCTTCATTTCATTCATTTGATCTTCAATCGCAGATACCCTTTCTTCCCGCTGATTGAATCGGTTACTGAAGTTTGTGCATTCATCATGTAGTTCTTGTGCCATGGTTTTCAGCTCCATCAGGTCACTTAAGGACTTCTCTACACTGGTTATTCTAGTTAGGTATTCGTGTAATCTTTTTTCAAAGTTTTTAGCTTCTTTGCTATGGGTTCAAACTTCCTCCTTTAGCTCAGAGAAGTTTGATCGTCTGAAGCATTTTTCTCTCAACTCATCAAAGTCATTCTCCACCCAGCTTTGTTCCGTTGCTGGCAAGGAGCTGAGTTCCTTTGGAGGGGGAGAGGCACTCTGATTTTCAGCTTTTCTGCTCTGTTTTTTCTCCATCTTTGTGGTTTTATCTACCTTTGGTCTTTGACGATAGTGATGTACAGATGGGGTTTTGGTGTGGATGTCCTTTCTGTTTGTTAGTTTTCCTTTTAACAGTCAGGACCCTCAGCTGCAGGTCTGTTGGAGTTTGCTGGAGGCCCACTCCAGACCCTGTTTGCCTGGGTGTCAGCAGTGGAGGCTGCAGAACAGTGAATATTGCTGAACAGCAAATGTTGCTGCCTGATTGTTCCTCTGGAAGCTTCATCTCAGAGGGGTACCCAGCTGTGTGAGGTGTCAGTCTCCCCTTAGTAGGGGGTGCCTCCCAGTTAGACTACTCGGGGGTCAGGGACCCACTTGAGGAGGCAGTCTATCCGTTCTCAGATCTCACACTCCATGCTGGGAGAACCACTACTCTCTTCAAAGCTGTCAGACAGGGACATTTAAATCTGCAGAGGTTTCTGCTGCCTTTCGTTCAGCTATGTCCTGCTCCCAGAGGTGAAGTCTACAGAGGCAGGCAGGCCTCTTTGAGCTGCAGTGGGCTCCACCCAGTTCCAGCTTCCCAGCTGCTTTGTTTACCTACTCAAGCCTCAGAAATGGTAGTCGCCCCTTCCCCAGCCTCGCTGCCGCCTTGCAGTTAGATCTCAGACTACTGTGCTAGCAATGAGCAAGGCTCTGTAGTCATGGGACCCTCCAAACCAGGCGTGGGATATAATCTTCTGGTGTGCCGTTTGCTAAGACTTGGAAAAGCACATTATTAGGGTGGGAGTGACCCGATTTTTCAGGTACTGTCTGTCACAGCTTCCTTTGGCTAGGAAAGGGAATTCCCTGACCCCTTGCACTTTCCGGGTGAGGCGATGCCGCCCCCTGCTTCTGCTTTAGCTCAGTGGGCTGCACCCACTGTCTGACATGCCCCAGTGAGATGAACCTGGTACCTCAGTTGAAAATGCAGAAATCACCCGTCTTCTGGGTCGCTCACGCTGGGAGCTGTAGACTGGAGCTCTTCCTATTTGGCCATCTCGGAACCCAATATTTTTAAGTAGGTGATACAGTCACATGATTCAAAATACAAAAGGTGAAAAGGGTTTACATAGTGCACACACTCTCTGCCACCAGTGTCGCAAAGCCACTTAGTTACCCTGCCCTGGACCACGTGGTGTTGTTTCTTATATATTCCTTCAGAGATATGTTATATGTGTACACACAAATACATGTGTACAGATTTTTTTTGCCTTTTTAACAAAAATGGTATCACACAATATAAACAAATCTCCTCTTTTCTTTTTTCTTTTCTTTTTTTTTATGAATTCATTCTTTGGTACTGATAAAAGCAATAGTAATGCTAGTGTTCTTTTTTATTCTTTGAATTCAATGCTTCTTGTGTTTCTAAATGCTTCTAGAAACTATTAAACCTGATTTTGGCTTTGAAATTGAGACAGCTACACTTTAATGTGTTAAAGAATCAATCTTTTTCTGTTTTATTTTATTTTATTACTAGCTTTTATACCACATATATATTAAATTTTGTCACATAATTTTCCAGGATCTATAGCAGTGCTGTCTCATAGAATGCTCTGTGGTGATGAAAATGTTCAGTAATTACATAGTTTAGTACAATAGCTGCTAGGTATAGGTGAGTACTGACATGTGGCTAGTGAGACAAAGGAATTGTACTTTTAATTTGTTTAATGTTAATTATTTAAATTTAAATAGCCACATGTGAATAACAATTACTGTATGGACAGTGCAATTCTGTAGAGACTTCCCCCTGAGATCTTTTAATATGGTAAAGTATACTAATATATTTTCTAATATGGCTATCTGGAATAAGCCCATTTAATCATAATATGGTATTCTAAGTTTTCCTTGATTTAAAAATATATACAATGAATATGTACAGAAGTATATATATGTGTGTGTGTATATATACAGTTTAATAAGATTAATGATAATAAATAATCTCTCATATATCTTTCCAACAGGTCAATAAATTGGCCTCAGAATCTCTCTCTCCATACATTGCTTCCTGCAGGTACACGCTATATTCATTTTATTTTTATTTTTAGTAGAGAGAAAGTCTTGCTTTGTTGCCCATGTGGGCTTGAACACTTGGTCTCAAGCAATCCTGCCTTGGCCTCCCGAAGTGCTGGGATTAAAGGCATGAGCCACTGCACCCAGCCTATATTGACTTCTGATTTAATCAATTTCTATTTTTAAAAATAGTTTTATCAACTATGAATGTACTCCTAAATAATGTGCCAATTGGTTGAAAACACTGAGTAGTAAGCACAAACCTAACCATATAATGTAAGGCCACTGTCTCCACTATTAGATGAAGGTTCCTGGGTAACCTTCACAGGGTAAATGACCTAAGCAGAATTGCAGAGCCCGAGCATTTCTGAGCATTTCCAAGAGACCCTTTTGAAGTAGTTAGTGGCTGAAGTAATGAAGGATCTTGGGAAGCACAGGTTTCTCTATAGTTGCGGCATCAGGCAAGCGTGTAGTGTGTCCAAGGGTCTGACTATTTGGTAGAGTAGGTTACAGATGGAGCTGCTCTGGGATTTCAACTTTTAAGCTCACCTTATCCTACTTCCAATTCACAGAAGCTTCTGTGGGGAAATGAGTACTCTTGACTGATCCAGGCATCAGGGTATGAAGAGTAGGAATTTTGTCAGCACACGGTCAAGACAAATCAAGTGTAGATAAGATGCTGAGTCAAAATCAGCTGGCCATCCTGTCCTCAAGATCAAAACACGGTACTGTTGCAGCAGTGATCTTGGAAATGATAGTCATCATGTGTTGCTTTTTCCTTAAATCAGTATTTTCTGATGTATGCTGATTGGTATACTCTCTGGTCAATAGTTGTCATCTTAGGATCTCTTTAGCCGCCTTTTGGAGATTTCCTTTGCCTTACTCCTCTATTGGGTATCTATCCTCTTTCTTATTGTCTCCTGTGTCTTGATTTACTCTTTTATTTGATGGAACATGTCCTTCAGTAGCCTCCTGAGGAAGAAAGGATATGAGATACATTTTTGAAACTTTCCATGTTTGAATATGTCTATATTCTACCCTCACATTTGACTGATATTTCTCCGAGTTTGGAATTCTAAGTGGAAAATCATTTTTCCTTCACAATTAAAAAAAAATGTTGCTCTATTGTCCTCTTTCTCTCTTGCGGACAGAAGTTTGTTTCAGTGAATTCTACTCTCTTGTGTCTATGACAAAAGTCTTCCTGAACTTTTGAGTTTTTCTCTTTCTCTTTGCATCCACTCAAGTTTCTTATGTGTGATTTCTCTTTTTTCCCCTCGCTTGAAGCTTGCAGAAACTTTACATCAGTATTCTCAAATTTTACAATATGGGCTTTGATGTGGCTTTATTTTCACTTATTCTCCTGGGCACTCGGTGAGTATTTTCACTTACCTTTTTCCTTAAAATCTTTGGTTTGAAGTTTGGGTAATTTTTATGAATCTATATTCAGGTCACAGATCATTCTCTACATGGCAAATCTACCAGTAAATGTTTCAAAGGCATTTTCATCTCTGTTATTATGTTTTTTATGTCTGCTATTTCTCTTTTGCACTTTCCATCTTTATGTTGAAATTTCCCATATAGTTTGAACATTGTCAAGACTTTTCACCATTTAATATATTAATTATATATAAGAATGTGTGCATATATATGTATATATAGATACATGATTATGTATTAGAATGTTAGAATTATAAGTTAGAATTTTGGAATATGTGTCCTAAATGAAACAGAAATATTTAACTCCCACATAGTCTGTTATTCATGAACCACAGTGTAATCAGCATTTGGCTTGTTGATCGTGGCAAAAGAGGAGTGAATTCCAAGGCCCGTGCAGTCAGTGCTTCTGGAGGATAACAGATCAATTCCTAAGTGGACAGCATGAGCATGTAACATTAAATTGATCAACCCAGTGGAGGGTAGAAAGCCAAGTGAAGAGCACCAGGCTGGGAGTCAGGAAGCTAAAGTTTCTATTCCAGTTCTGTCCTGACAACTGTGAACTCAGAAGGCAGTTATGATCTTTGGATTTTAATTGCAAAAATGAAGAAAATTTTATAAATGATTTCTAATGCCCCTTTTAACACCCCCTATAAAATTAGTCATTGTCTAATTTTAATGAAAAATGAATAATCAACAATTAATTCAGACATAAAGATGAAATTATGGCCAGCTACTTTAGCATTAAAAACAAATCTTGTTCATGTTCATCTCTAAATCCTATGTGCCAAGTTTAGGGTCAGACAATTGGAATGACCTTGGGCTGTCGAGTTCATCTTTCTGAGATTCAGTTTAAAAACATTTAAATGGGTCATATAAGAATTTCTACTTTATTGAGTTATAATCAATAGAGCATGTGTTCATTAAAGAATATGGGACACAGTGTGTATTCAATTGATGTTAACTACAATTTTTTTTGCTATCATCATCATCATCATCATTATTATCATCATCATCATTATATCACCACCACCACCACCACCACCACCACCACCACCACCACCACCACCATTGGCAGCAGCAGCAGCAGTGGTGGCAGAGTCTTTTAACTTCACTTGGAAGCCAAATCATGGCCATCCTGTCCTCAGCCACCTTCTTAGACTATCCGTGTTAATTTATCAGTTCTAAAATGTTGGTGGATACCAGGTCAAAGAGGTATTTCTCTTCCCCATTTCATTTATAGCTCCACATCAGCATTTGAAAATGAGTGTTCTTGGAAGCTGTACACCAATGTTTGTTTTAAGCTTATTAAGTGTGTTTAATATTTCTGGCTCACTAAGCTTACACAGATTAATTCCTTGAGTCTAGAAAATGTTAACTTATGATCTTGTATTTATGATTCACTTTCCATCTCCAGGTAGATTTTATGTCATCACCACACCCAAAACCTGTCACTGCAAGAAGTGTTGGCAGAAAAAGCTGCTCCAAAATTTACATATATACAAACTTCCTGCTTCCTTTCCGGCTCACTCACTGGGGGTCAGCAGAAGGTCCTAAGACAGCTGAGCACTTGTATAACTCTGCTTTATTTGTGCAGGTGTGTATTTGGAGGGTGGGGGCTTTGGATGGATAGGACAACCTCCCTTTCCCCAGAGCCACTGTTTGTGTGATCCAGAACATGCTCTGGATGATACGGGATCAGAGATGCAGTGATAGGCTGTATCAGGATGCAGATCTTTCCTATGATGGAGACAGGAGACATCAGGATCATCTTCACTAGCTGTCTCAGCATTGCCTTGGAGGTCATTGATATGCAACTGCTGGAACAGTGATAAACATGGGTGTGAACACAATGCTGCATTTGTCATGCTCAGTTTACCTGAAGGTGGTCCTCACTTTAGTCTGACCACTGTTCAACTTAAAAGACACTAAAAAATGCAAGCTTTGTTTTTTCTTAAAATTATTATTCGAGAAAAAATATAGGTACCAAGTTCTGAAGGAGGAAGCAATTGCATTTGTTGTCTAACATGAAATATGAATATGAATTATCTTATGCAATATTTTAAATTATGTGTCTTTCTGGCTTTCTCCCATTAGGGCAGATAATTAACAGCAACAGAAAAAATACAAACTTAAAACTTTAATTTCCTAGAAGGCAAAGTTTGGCCCTGGGTTTCTTACACCCTTGGATGACCCTATCCTTGATGGAATCATACAAATAGCTGCTTGGGCGGACAGAAGTTTGTTTCAGTGAATTCTGCTCTCTTGTGTCTATTACAAAATGTCTTCCTGAACTTTTGAGTTTTTCTCTTTTATGAAATCTCTGGGTTTTGTGGATTTATAGATTTTTTGATTGCTCACCCACTCCTTTCTGCCTCATCTCAGGTACTTACATCCACCTATTGTGTTTATACTGTCATTGTAGTTTTAGACCTTAGGTTCTGCCTTGACCATTTGGACATTTTTCCAGGTTCTGGCCCACTTGTGCTCTGAATTTGGTTCCCCCTTGTAGCCTTCAGCATGCTTGGTTAATTTTTTGTTGGCTTACATCTGAGAATCCATTGCCTAATCCAGTGTGGCACATAGTAGGTGCAGAATAATTGTTGAATGGCAGATGAGACTGAACACTCTACACAATGATTCTACCTTTTTGGGGTTTATAATATATTTTATAATAGAAATATAAATGTGTTCTCATATAACAAATGATGGGTTCCTGAGACACTTAAGAGAAATGATTCAGTCATTCACTTACCACATAGATGCTGACCATTTGTGTGGGTTCTAGGTATTCAACATAAATTATACAAAACCCCCATTTTGATAGAGCAGACAAGATTATACAGTAAGGGTTTTTCTCAGAAGAGTACTGTATCATTTATAAGAAAGGAAGTTATGTATCCTTCTATTTATACAGCAAAAGTAGTTTGTAAGGCTTAACTTCCATCTTTGACTATTGGAAATTGTATAAAAAACTGACATAAATACCAAATTTTATCCAATCACATTTAATGGAAAATTTTCTAGAAATAAAATTTCTCTTTAAACTCGTCAACATTTCAAACAAAATTTTAAATACAATGACTTTTAACCTCCTGATGATCAGTTAAGGCAAATTGGTAAGTCACAAATAACAGAGTTTTATTTTTCAATTTTTAGTTTCATGGTGTTTCTTGCTCTTTATGACAGGAATACTAGCATACATATGGTTAACTGTATATTAATCTGTTCTCACATTGCTATAAAGAACTATCTGAGGCTGGGTAATTTATTAAAAAAAGAAGCTTAATTGGCTCATGGTTCTGCAGGCTATACAGGAAGCATGGCTTGGGAGGCCTCAGAAACTTACAATCCTGCAGAACATGAGAGGGAAGAGAGCCCGTCCTATGTGGCTGGAGCAGGAGAAAGAAAGAGAGCAAAGGGAAAGCTGCTATACACTTTCAAACAAGTTGTGAGAATTCCATCATGAGACAACACTGGGGGATGGTGCTGAACCATTAGAAACTGCCCCCCACAATACCATTATCTCCCACCAGGGTCCATCTCCAACACTCAGGATCACAATTCAACATGAGATTTGGGTGGGAACATAGAGCCAAACCATATCATTCTGCCCTGGCCCCTCCCAAATCTCATGTCCTTCTCACATTTCAAAACACAATCATGCTTTCCCAACAGTCTCCCAAAGTCTTAACTCATTCCAGCATTAACTCAAAGTCCAAGTCCAAAGTTTCATGTGAGGCAAAGCAAGTTCCTCCTGCCTATAAAACTGTAAAATAAAAAAAAAGTTGGTTTCTTTGAAGATACAATGTGGGTACACGCATTGTGTAAATTATCCCATTCCAAAAGGGAGAAATTGCCAAAACAAAGGGATATAGGTCCCATGTAAGTCTGAAACCCAGCAGGGAAGTCATTAAATGTTAAAGCTGCAAAATAATCTCCTTTGACTCCATGTATCATGTCCAGGCTACACTGACACCAGGGGTGGGTGTCTAAGGCCTTGGGCAGCTCTGCCCTGTGCCTCTGCAGGGTACACTTCCTGTGGCTGCTTTAACAGACTGATATTGAGTGCCTATGGCTTTTTCAGGCATAAGGTGCAAGCTGTTGGTAGATCTACAATTCTAGGGTCTAGAGCACAGTGGCTCTTCTCTCATAGATTCACAAGGCAGTGCCCCAGTGGGGACTTTTTGTGAGGGCTCTAACCCCACATTTGCCCTCTGTACTGCCCTTGTAGAAGTTCTTCATGAGAGCTCCACTCCTGCAGCAGACTTCTTCCTGGACATCCAGGTGTTTCCACACTTTCTCTGAAGTCTAGGTGGAGACTCCCAAGCCTCAACTCTTGCCCTCTGTGTACCTGTAGGCTTAAAACCATATGGAAGTTGCCAAGGCTTATACGTTGCACTATTTGGAGCAGTGGCCTGAGATGTATCTGGGGTTCTTGTAGCCATGGCTGGAGCTAGAGCATCTGGGATGCAGGGAACCTTGTCTTGAGGCTGCACAGAGCAGCAGGGCCCCGGGCCTGGCCCACAAAACTGTTTTTCCCTCCTGGGCATTGAGGCCTGTGATGGGAGGGGCTGCTGTAATGGTTTCTAAAATGACTAAGAGGCATTTTCTCCATTGTCTTGGCTATTAATATTTGACTCCTCTTTACTTACGCAAATTTCTGCAGGCAGCTTTAATTCCTTCCCAGAAATGAGTTTTTCTTTTTTACAACATGGACGAGCTGCAAATTTTCCAAACTTTTATGCTCTGCTTCCCTTTCAAATGTAAATTCAAGTTTCAGATAATCACTTTGTGCATGCATATCAGTGTATGCTGTTAGAAGCAGCTAGGCCAGGCCACATCTTGAATACTTTGCTGCTTAGAAATTTGTTCACCAGATAACCTAAATCATCTCTCTCAAGTTCAAAGTTGTACAGATCCCTAGAACAGGACACAATGCTACCAGTCTCTTTGCTAAAGCATAGCAAGAGTGACCTTTATTAAGTTCCCAATAAGTTCCTCATCTCCATCTGAAACCTCCTCAGCCTGGACTTCGCTGTCCATATCACTATCAGCATTTGGTCAAAATCATTCAACAAGTCTGTAGGAAGTTCCAAACTTTTCCTTTTCTTCATGTCTTCTTCTGAAGCCTCCAACCTGTTCCAACCTCTGCCTGTTACCTAGTTCCAAAGCTGCTTCCACATTTTCAGGTGTTTTTATAGGAATGCCCCACTTCTCTTGTACCAATTTTCTGTATTGGTTTGTTCTCACATTGCTATTACCTGAGACTGGTAATTTATTTAAAAGTTATATTTAATTGGCTCATGGTTCCACAGGCTGTACAGAATCTATGAATAGGGAGGCCTTAGGAAACCTACAATCATGGTGGAAGGCTATGGGTAAGCTGGCATGTCCTACATCACTAATGCAGGAGGAAGAGAGAGGGGAAAGCAGGAGGTGCTACACACTTTCAATCAATCTGATCTTATGATAATTCTATCACAATTTAGCACTACGGGGATGGCACTAAGCCATTAGAAACCATCTCCATGACACAATCACCTCCTACCAGGCACCACCTCCAACACTTGGGATCACAATTCAAGATGAGGTTTGGGTGGGGACATGAAGCCAAACCATACCAGTATGTAAATAAATTGAAGACTGGTCAACAATCAGTGAGAATAATGTTGCTCTTAAAAACATGTTTAAGATGCACATCAGCAAGATGGTGGAATAGGACTCTCCAGTATTTATTCCCCTACAGAAACATCAGTTTGAATAACCACCCATTAATGAAAATACCTTCACAAGGATTAAGGAAACCAGGTAAGAGATTATAACACGTGGATGTAGCACAAAAATGAGAAAAGACACATTAAAGAGTATAGGAAAGACAGTTTTACATCACCAACATCACCCTTTCCCCAATCCTCAGCAGCACAGTGCAGAGAGAGATAATGCATGGAGGAAGGAGAGGGAAGTAAGCATTGAAGTTTGCTTGACATCCAAGCGCAACTATCTTGCCATAGCAAAGCCCAGCACTAGGCAGGCCCTCATTGCTCCAGATTCCAGGCCTGTACCTGAGGACTGAGTAACCAGACTTGCCTAAGGGACAGGTCAGGTCTGGCAGCTCCAGGCTGAAGGCCTGTGTAATAGACCTAGGGTCTAGAACTGTCCTTCTGGACTTCACTGTTGGACTGGCTCCCATAAACCTAGGCTCCAGTATTGTCCTTGTGTATCTGGGTCCCAGGTTAGTCCTGAAGCCCCCAGGACTCATGTTTTCCCATGGAGAATTATCCTCTAGCACACTCAGCCTCCAGGAAAGCACCAGAGGACATAAGGCCCATGCTAGTTTCTGTCAACCAAGGGTCCAGGCCAGCCTCAGTGGTTCTAGGTACAAGCAAGTACTGATTATTCTAGGTTTCAGGCTAGCCTTAGTGAGCCCAGGCTCCATGGTGCCACAGCACCAGTATGCAGGCTGTTCCCTCTGTCCCAGGCTCCAGAAGACCCAGGGTCTAAGCTTACTCTAGGATATCAATGGTCCAGACCCACCTCAGTAGATTCTAGTGTCAGCAATACTTTGTGGACTGAGGCTCCAAGACCACTCCTGTAGACCCAGGCTTCAGGCCAGCTCCCATGGACCCAAGACACAGACCTTCCCCAGCGGACTCAGAATCCAGGCCAATCTACTTGAACTCACGGCTCAGATGTACCCACACAGATTGAGGCTCCAAGCCCAAACCAGTGGACCAAGGTGTCAGTCTCATCTCAGTATTTGGCCGGTCTTTGAAGGCTCAAACTCACAGACTGTCCTAGTGTCAGGTTGGCCCTGGTGGACCCAGGCTTCACGCTGGCCCTATGGATGCAGGTTTCAGGCTTTTCCTCATGGACCTGGGCTCCAGGTAGATCTTTGGGGATTCAGTTAACAGGTCAACTCCAGTGAATCTAAGCTGAAAGGCCAACTCTCAAGACTCAGGCAACAGATCTGACCACTCACTGACTCAGCACCAGGATAGCCTTCTTGAGGACTCTAGCAGCAAACCTGACCA
This sequence comes from Rhinopithecus roxellana, assembly GCF_007565055.1. Taxonomy (NCBI): domain Eukaryota; kingdom Metazoa; phylum Chordata; class Mammalia; order Primates; family Cercopithecidae; genus Rhinopithecus; species Rhinopithecus roxellana. Next base: position 23,116,735 of record NC_044569.1, read on the forward strand.
ATGGCCTGCCAGAATCTCTGAATGAAATAACTGGTGAAGGGCTTTCCCAGAAAAACCAGTCTGCAAAGACTGGAATAATTCCCTACTTCTTCAAACATGCAGACATCCATGTAAGGCAACAAGAAACATGCAAAACCAAGGAGACATAGCACCACCTAAAGAACAAAATAATTTCCCAGTAGCTGACTCCAAAGAAATGAAGATATAAGAACTGGCTGACAAATAATTCAAAATAAAAATTTGAAAAAAAATCAAGGAACCTAAAGAAAGCACAGAAAAACAATCGAAAACAGAAAAACAATCAATGATGAAAATTAGAAATTTAACAGAGAGACTGAAATTATTTAAAAAAAAAAAGTGGATTCTAGAGCTAAAAAATACAATGGCTAAAATAAAAAAAATTCAGTAGAAAGCATCAACAGCAGAATTGATCAAACAGAAGAAACAATCTGTGAACTTGAAGATAGATTATTTGAAAATATACAGTCAGAGAAGAAGAAAAAAATAAAAAGAAGAAACAACGCTTACAGGGTTTATGGAAATGTATAAAAAATTCAATGTATAGGAGTTTCCAAAGAAGAAAGAAAATGGAATAAAAAACATATTTAAAGATATAATATTAAAAAAACTTTCCAAATTTGAGAAAAATATAAGTATCTAGATATAAGAAGGTCAAAATTCTCCAGTCAGATTTAGTCCAAACAAATCTACAAAAGGACATAATATAATCAAACTGTCAAAAATGAAGACAAAGAGAGAATAGTGAAAGCTGCTGGACAAAATAAGGGATTAACAAAAAGGGAGTTCTGGTAAGTCTATCAGTGGATTTCATAGCCAAGACCTTACAGGCCGGAGAGAATGAGCTGATATATTTAAAGTACTGAAAGAAAAAGCTTGCCAACTAAGAATACCAAATATGACAATGCCCTCCTTCAAAAGTGGAGGGATAAAAAAATTTCCCAGACAAACAAAAACTGAGGGAGTTCGTTATGAGCAGATATATCTTACAGGAATTGCTAAAGACAATTAGTTCTTCAAGGTGAAAGAAAAAGATGGTTTGGGTAACACAAAATATATGAAAGTATTAAACTCACTAGTAAAACATAATAACAACAGTAATTTGTTAAGGAATATACAACATAAAAAGATGTAAATTATGACATCAAATATTTAAAATGTGGTGGAGACATAGATTAAAAGTGCAGAGGTTTTCAATGCAGTCAAAGTTAAATTATTATCAGCTTAAAATAGCCTAATGTAAATATAAAATATTTTCTATAATCCTCATTGTAAATAAAAAGCAAAAACCTAGAGTAGATACACAAGGATAAAAAGTAAAGAATCAAATCATGTGACTACAGAAAATCATTCACAAAGGAAGACAGCAAAAGAGGAAGAAAGGAACAAAAGATCTACAAGCAACTGAAAACAAATTAACAAAATAGTGGTAATAAGTCTTTACTGATTAATAGTTACCTTGAATATAAATGGATTACATTTTCTAATTGTAGACACAGAGTGATCAAATGGATAAAAATAAACAAGGTCTAACTATATGCTGCTTACAAGAGACTCACTTCACCTGTAAGAACATAGACTGAAAGTGAAGGGATGGGGAAAGTTATTGCATGCAAATGGAAACCAAAAGAGAGCATGAGTAGCTATACTTACATCACATAAAATAGGCTTTGGGTCAAAAACTGTAAAAAGAGATGAGGAAGATTATTATATAATAATAAAAGGATCAATTTGTCAAGAAGATATAACAAGTATAAATATATATGCACCCAGTATCAGAGCACCTAAATATATAAATACTATCAAATCTGAAGGGAGAGATAGACAGTAATACAATAATAGTAGAAGACTTCAGTACCCCACTTTCCTCCATACAGAAAATCAGTAAGGAAAGAATGACTTAAACTACATCTTAGATCAAATGGACCATTCAGAACATCCCATCCACCAGTTACAGAATACATGCCTTTCTCAGGCATAGAAATTTGAGAACATTGAAATCATAGTAAGTATCTTTACCAACAACAATACGTGAAACTATAATTCAGTAACAGGAGGAATTTTGCAAATGCCCAAATATTTTAAAATTAAACAGCATACTCCTAAACATTCAAGAGATTAATGAAAAACATTTATTAAGGATTATCTTGAGGCAAACAAAAATATAAAAAAATTTACAAAACTAACCTATGGAATGCATATAAAAAGCACTTCTAAGAGTAATTTTTCTTTTTGAGACAGGGTCTCACTCTGTCACCCAGGCTGAAGTGTAGTGGCACAATTAAGGCTCACTGCAGCCTCAACTTCCAGGGATCAAGGGATTATCTCACTTCAACCTCCTACATAATTGGAACCAGAAGAGTACACCACCAAGCCTGACTACTTTTTTCATTTTTTCTTTGTAGAGATGTGGTTTCCCTATGTTGCCCGGACTGATCTTGAACTCCTGGGTACAAGCAATCATCCCATTTTGGCTTCTCAAAGTGCTGGGATTACAGGCATAAGCCACTGCACCTGGCCAAGAGCAAAGTTTATGCAATAAATACCTACATCAAAAAAGAAGAAAGCTCTCAAATAAACACCCTAATGTAATGTTACCAAGAATTAAAAAGACAAGAACAAAGCTAATCCCAAAGTTAGTAGAAGGTAGGAAATAATAATAATCAGAGCAGAAACAAATGAAGTGGAGATTAGAAAATAATAGAAAAGATAAACAAAAGTAAGAATTGCTTTTAAAAAATTATACACAAATGATAAACCTTTAAAGGCTAAGAAAAAAGGTGGAAAGATGCAAATAAAATCAGAAATGAAAGAGATTTTACAACTGATACCACAGAAATACAACGCATCATATGGATACTGCTAAGACGAATTATAGACCAAAAAATTGGATAGCCTAGAAAAAAACTGATAAAATTCTAGATGCATACAATCTACCAGGATAAATCTACCAGGGTAAATCTACAATGAAGAAACAGAAAATCTGAACAGACCAATGGTGATTTTGGAGATTGAATTAGTAATAACAATTGTTTTGTCAAAGAAGAGCCCCGAACCCAGTGGTGCTACAGCTGAATTCTATCAAATATATAAAGAAGAACTAATACCAATTCTTCTCATACTTCCAAAAAAACTGAAGAGGAGGTAATACTTTCAAATTCATTTTAGGAGGCCAGGATATGGAAATACTAAAGCCACACAAGACCACTACAAGAAAAAAATTATAGATGAACATCCTTGATGAGCATAGATGCAAAAATCCTCAAAAATTACTAGCAGACTGAATTCAATAGCACATTTAGTTGATCAATCAACATAATGAAATAGGATTTATCACAGGGATGCAAGGATGGTTTAATATATGAAAATCTATAAATATGATAAATTATATTATCAGAATAAAGGACAATGATATTATTATCTCAAGAGATGCAGAAAAAGCTTTTGAATAAATTCAACATGGTTTCATGATGAAATTTCTTAATAAATTAGGTACAGAAAGACTGTATCTTAACATAATAAAAGCCATCTATGACCAACTCACAGCTAAAATCATATTCAATTACGAAAAGTTAAAATGTTTCCGCTAAGAATAAGACAAAAATGCCCACTCTTTTATTCAATTTCATACTACAATTCCTAGTCAGAGCAATTATGCAATAGAAAAATGTAAAAGCCTTCAAAATCAGAAAGAAACAATTTAAACAGTCTCCATTTGCAAGTGACATGATCTTTTGTATAGAAAACCCTAAAGATTCCACAAAAAATCTGTTAGAACTAATGACTTCAGTGTAGTTGCAGAATACAAAATCAACAAAAAAAATTAGTAGTGTTTCTATGTACTTACAAGCAACTACCTGAAAAAGAAATCGAGGAAACAATTTCATTTACAATAGCTCATAATATACTTAGGAGTGAATTTAACCAAGGATGTGAAAGGCCTGTACACTGAAAATTTGAAGTAGACAGAAAGCAATGGAAGGATGTACCATGTTCATGGATTGGAAGAATTAGTATCATTAAAATATTCATACTTCTCAAATTTATCTATGGTTTCAATGCAATCCCTATCAAAATTTATTTAAGAATCCTACAATATGTATAAACCACAAAAAAACCAGAATAGTCAAGCAATTTTGAACAAAGAGAAGAAAACAGGAGGCATCACACTACTTAACTTCAAAATATCTTAAGAATCAATATTAATCAAAATGGCATGGTACTGGCATAAAAACAGGCACATAAACAAATATAAGGGAATACAGTCCAGAAACAGATCCAGATATTTATGGCCAAATAGTTTTTAATGAAGGGCCAAGAACATGTAATGAAGAAAGGACAGTCTCTTTTTTTTTTTTTTTTGAGGCGGAGTCTCGCTCTGTCGCCTGGACTGGAGTGCAGTGGCCAGATCTCAGCTCACTGCAAGCTCCGCCTCCCGGGTTTACGCCATTCTCCTGCCTCAGCCTCCCGAGTAGCTGGGACTACAGGCGCCCGCCACCTCGCCCGGCTAGTTTTTGTATTTTTAGTAGAGACGGGGTTTCACCGTGTTAGCCAGGATGGTCTCGATCTCCTGACCTCGTGATCCGCCCGTCTCGGCCTCCCAAAGTGCTGGGATTACAGGCTTGAGCCACCGCGCCCGGCCAGAAAGGACAGTCTCTTTAATAAAATGTTTTAAGAAAGAATATACACATGCAGAAGAATGAAATTAGAACCGTATCTTACACCATATAAAAAAATCAATTCCAAATAGATTACCGGTAAGTCTTAAAACTGTAACACAACTAGTAGAAAATATAGGGGAAAAGCTTCATGATATTGGTTTGGGCAATAATTTTTTGGTTATGAAATCAAAGCCAACAAAAGCAAAATTAGACAAATGAGACCATGTCAAATTAAAACGCTTCTGCACAAATAAGAGTCAGCAGAGTGAAGAGACAAATGGGAGAAAATGTCTGTAAAGCATACATCTCAAAAGAGATTAATACCCAAAACACATAAGGAACTGGAACAACTCAATAACAATAAAACAAATAACCCAATTAAAAATAGGCCAATGATCTGAATACATATTTGTCAATAGAAAGCAAGCAATATCAATAATCATTTAAGAAATTCAAACTAAAACCACAATGAGATATCATCTCACTCCTGTTAAAATGGCTTTTTGTCAAAAACACAAAAGATAACAAGTGTTGACAAGAACGTTGCAGAAAAAGACTTGTTTTACTCTGTTGGTTGGATTATAAATTAGTACAGACATTATGGAAAACATCATAAAGATTCTTCAGAAAATTAGCTACAGAATTACCATATGATTTAGTAATTCCAGTTTTGAGTGTGTTTCCAAAGGAAATAAAAGCAGTTATGTTGGAAAGATATGTTTATTCTCATGTTCATTGAAACATTATTCATAATAATCAAAATATGGAATCAACTCGTGTATGTAATAATGAATGACTGGATGAGGAAAATGTGTTATATACATGCACAGTAGAACACTTACTATTCGGCCTCTAAAAGGAAGGAAATCCTGTCAATTATGACAAAATGGGAAACCTGGAGAACATTATGTTGAGTGAAATAAGCCATGCAGAGAAAGACAAATATTGCATGATCTCTCTTATATGCGGAATCTAGAAAAGTCAAACTCATATAAATAAAGAGTAAAATTGTGATTACCATGAGCTGGGGTGTGAGAGGGAATTGAGGAGATATTGGTTGAAGGATACAAATTTCAGTTAAACAGGAGAAATAAGTTCAGGAGGTCTATTGTAAAACATAGTGACTATAGTTAATGCATTTTATTTTTGAAAATTGCCAATAGAGTAGACTTGCAGTGTTCTTACCACAAAAAATTATGTGAGGTAATGTATATATAAATTAGCTCTACTGACTCATTCCACTATGTATACATACTTCAAAACAACATGTTTTACGACATAAATGTATACAGTTGTTATGAATTAAAAGTACATTAAAAACAACATTTAATGAAGAGGATTTTTTTTTTCACCTAAAGATGTGTGTTTTGGAGAATTCTCTTTTACCTTTTTTGAGTCAATTTTATAGAGGCATAATTAATTAAAATTTAAGTGTATAGATCAATGATTTAAGACTGTTTTCCAACGTGGTTGCACCTTTTGTATTTTCATCAGCAGTGTGCGAGAGTTCCAGTTTCTTCACATTATTTTCAAAACTTGCAATGGCCTAGTATTTTAAGTTTTAATTTTGGCCATCATAATGGGTACAAAGTGGCATTCCATGGGCAGGAGTTTTGAAAGCATTTAAAATTTGCATTTCTTATCAAAATTTTAATTTAGTTATTTATTTCATATCAGCAGGTACTCGTATTCTGTTTTATTCAATAGACTTTAATTCATTACTTAGAAAATCAAAACAAAAAATTTGGCTTTCCCTTCAGTGTCTCTTGCAGATGGCTACAATGCAGGTGTAACTGGTTTTCTGGTGGGCCTAGAATGTATGTAAACATTTCAATTCTCCTAACAAAATATCAACTATGCCCTCTCCTCTCTAAGACTCTAATGCTTATGAGCCTTTGTCTTAACATTTTCATTATTATAAAGTCCCTTCTTTAAACTCAGAAAAATTAATAATTGTTGAAAAATACGGTCCAGTGATTCTAACAATCAGTTCTTCAGAACTATCCACTGTACCATTTTCAGCTTCACTGAATCATTAGAAATAAATTCTCACCTATTGGAAAGAATTTGAGCTTCACAAGTCCTTACAATTTATCATTTTAAAGCACACTTCAAAATCATAGGTCCTGGCCCAAACTTCTGACCTCTTCATATTTCTCATAAACTCAATACCATCCTTATTTGACCTGTATTGTAATGTACATCTGTTCTTCAAGACTATCACATCCTTCTTTGCTTTCCTTCTCCAGCTCCATTCACTGAACAGATTGTTCATGTTATACACTCTCTGGCTAGTCTGTCAATTCCCTCGACCACTTGACCAAGTCTCATAGTTAAGTGGTGAAACATTTGTTTCCTCTGCCTTAATCCTGGACTGCTGACTCTTGCTGAAGAAAACTTCAACCTTGTTCGAATTCTCTAAAACTTATTTTTTATGAAACCAGGTGGGATTCAGTACTGACTGGGAAGAATCTATGGGAGTAAATATGGAACCCTAAGAAAAGCTACTTTCTGGAAAATAAAAATGATCAATTCCTGATCTTTACACATACTGATATCCTTCAAGGTCAATTCTAGATTCTTCTTTCTTTTAACTTTATCCTTTCTCCCTAAGATCTTATCTTTGCTTTTAGCTACAATTACTGTACTTATCCCAATAACTCTAAAGTATTTATATTGAATATCACAAATTTAGAGTTTCAGATCATATTCTGTTTCTGAGATTTAGACTAGTATCTTCAAGTGCCTGCCAGACAAATCCATTTGAATCTTAAAAGTACCTCAAATTCAATAAGTACAAATTTAAACCCATGATTTTTTTTTCTGTCAAAAACAACAACATTGGACAGGCACGGTGGCTCACGCCTGTAATCCTAGGACTTTGGTAGGCCAAGACGGGCAGATCACGAGGTCAACAGATTGAGATCATCCTGGCCAACATGATGAAACCCTGTCTCTACTGAAAATACAGAAATCAGCTGGGAGTTGGTGGCACACGCCTGGAGTCCCAGCTACTCAGGAGGCTGAGGCAGGAGAATCGCTTGAACCTGGGAGGCGGAGGTTGCAAGTTAGCCATGATCATGCCATTGCACTCCAGCCTGGCGACAGAGCAAGAGTCTGTCTTAAAACAACAACAGCAATAGCAACAACAGCAACAACATTTTCTTCCATGCAACCAGTTGGCTAGGTCAGAATCTTAGATGTCTTTCTGCAACTATTACTTTCTAAATAATTTCCCCAGGCCATTTCTTTTTCTCCATTTCCACTCCCAATACTCTAATGGTTTCCTAATTTATATACGGTAACCACACTGTTCTTTCCTCTCATCCATTGATATTAGAGTAGCCAGAGATGTATTTTCAAGATGCAGATATAATTTTATCCCCCTCTTTGACAAATAAACAATCAAACAATCAAAGCCTCTAATGAGCTTCTTATCCCTTTTAGCATAAAATAGAAAGTTTCTAATGTGGTTTGCAAGGCCTCTCAAGTTCTGAGATCTGCCTTCTACTCCAGGCTGGTCATGAACTACTCTTGTTTTGAATTTTCCTTTGTATATGATTAATATATTTCTAAATTATCTTTCCTACGTGTAAGTGGACACTTCCCCTTTCCTGAGAGAAAAAAGGTAAAGCAAAAATGATTTAAGTAAGTCATAATTTTATTGATGATGTATTTTATAGAATACATAAGGATTTCAGATATCACCTAAATTCAAAGAAATGTGGGTTTCTAGGTTGCTAAGTCTGAAGAGAAAGTATGATTTGGTTTGGTCCATTTAAAACAGGTCACCAACAGAATTACATTTCAAATTTAGAAGATACAGTATTAAATTATTCATCGTATGTTGGACATTTTTCCTCATGGAGAATTTTTCTGGAAGAAAATGTAGGTTTAAATGTGCTCTTATAAAGAGAAAGAAAGAAAGGCATACGATTTCAATCATTAGATTCTTGATGATGACTATGAGATTGAAAAGAAATATGAATGAAGAGAATCTGTTGTTGCCAGCAATGAGTTTACCAGAACACCTCTAGGTGAATATTTTCCAAATGGAGTGACAGACTAATTGCATCTAAGGGGATGAGAATCTGCCAAAGAAGAGGATGCTGTTGGTCTTATTTTGTCTGATGAAGAATAGGAAAGGGTGATTACAATGGAACTCTTCATTAGTTAAAAGAGGTGATGAAAACCCTGTTACAGCGGTGGCAGCTGCAGCCTCCGCTCCCTCCTCAGTGACCTCCACAAAGGCCTTGTGTAGGACTTCAGATACTATGAGACCGCGGCTCCCAGTCATGCCTGAGAGGTCTGCATCCCCGTTGAAGATATCCACCATTCCCATGTTTCTCAACGTGTCCTTGAGGTCATAGCTCTCTTCCACTTTGAACCGAGGTAAGCGTAAATCCACATGTGCCTCTCTCATATTCTGCCAACTTGTCCATTCCAACAATTTCTCAGGAGTGAGTTTCTCTTCAAGCTATACAAATGGAAAAAAGAAACTGATATGACTAACTATCGATCTCTAATACACCTTAACAATGAGTTGACTGTGTGGAGTATCTTTATTTTGGCAATAATGTGAAATACAGAAGGTTCATTATTAGATATTATTCTAATAGGAAAAATATGAGTCCTGAATATATCAATACATTGAATTATATGTGTATATGTAAATATATGTATCTAAAAACAGAATCATGTTTTTATGTATATGTAATGTGTACATATGTATGTATACAAATGTATAATACATATGTAAAATATGATTACAATATTTTGTATACAATGAACTGTATATATCACTATTTCTTGTGCCAACAGCTTACTACATGTGTCAATTTTTAATAGGCTCATCTTATTTTTCTGTATACATTATTTAGTACATTTTGCAATTATCATATATACCCTAAATCTCTATTCCCTTTTTTACTTGGTGTATTTGTAAACTTTCCTCACATTACTATGTATTTCTCCCAGTCAAGTTTAAACTGCTGCATAATAATATCACCAAATTGATATTTTATGCATGTAACTCAAATAAATTAATAATTAATTAAGTCTTCAGTTTGTGTCAGGCCCTATGCTTAAATATTTGTAATATGAAGGTGAGTCATCATTCCTCCCTTTGAATTTTTCATTATTTTGAGGCAATTTGGTCACAAGTTTTTACCTTGTTTAAACTTGGTATCTTTGGAAAAAAGTCAGGCAGTAGAAGAGTTGTAGATGCAAGTTTTTACCTTCTGCAGACCATTGATTTCATTCGGCAGCAGCACAATCATGCTTAGATCTTTGCCTTTGTATGGTATTTCCAGGACCTTGGCCTGTACATCCTCCAGCAAGGCAAAATTAAAGGACTTGTTTTGCCTCATCATCTGTACGGACTTGTATGTATTCTGTAATAAATCAATGTGTCCAACAAATACCAAGTGAGACACAAGACAAAAAAGATAATATTATTGAGATATCAACACATCCTTCTTCTAAGACATAACCCAAGAATTAACGAGTTAGATACAAAAGTTTCTTCAGGTATTTCTTATTAAATAAAGTTATAAGACTAAAACAACAAAATAACAGACATGAAAAATTTTATTTTTTACTTGTCACGGTACATTCCATCAGAAATGTTTAAATTTATTAACATATTATATTATATAAATAAAATATAGACAATACCTTGTTTGGCCAAAATTTTTCCTCTTTAGTATTTTCTTTATTAAATTTATTTTGCCATTGACCCTTGAAATAGATTGCGTTCACAAGAACCAGTGTGGTACCGCTGCCAATAGTCCCATCAGGAAGTAGGTTTTTAATTTTTTCTGCAAGGGAAAGAATAAAAGAGTCTTTTATAGAAGGTACAAATGGTTTGTCTGGAAGATGCTTTGCAAATGTTCGTGACTGATCATTAATTATTCACCCAAATCCTTACTTTAGACTCACTGACTTTGATCTTTGAATTATTAGACTGACTGACCAATGGTTCACCATATGCAGCTTTCTTTCAGGCTCCAGTCGGATAAAGTTACCCTTGATGGAGACATCACTTCTTGTGATAGAGAAGGAATTCAGGTTCTCTATCAGTGACTTCAGTCATCTGATATGGAATACTGATAAACTGATTTTATCTACTCTTTCAACATATGTCTTTCCTTTCTTCCTCCCTCCTCTTCCGATTATTTTTCTTTTAACTGTGGGGTCCTGAATCTGAGGATGTAGGCCCTAACTGCTTTTTAGGACAAGTGACTCAAGCTCTATAACATGAAACGCGTGCCCTGTGCTGTCGGACACTACTTCCAGAGGTATCTTCCTATTCACTCTCATGTTGAGTTGCTGTAAGTTTGGCCTGTAATGAGAGGTGGGAGGTAGGAAAGATGTCTATGGAATGGAGACTTTGTTAAGCTCTTCGCCTCTGATGGAGAAGACAGCTGTGATAATCCCTGCAGAACGTGTGGCTAGAGATGTGGTCCAGGCAGCTCTAGTTCAGACGGCAAAAGGGTGATTTACCAGAGAGCTACTTGTTTCCCAATTAGTAAAGGAGAAGGGAGATGCTTTCGAATGTTTTCTTTTAAATATTCATCATAAAAAAATTGGTTCTGATTTAAAGTAAAGGACATGATCTCAAAATGGGCCTGAGTGGAGACAGGGGATCCACAAAGCTATTGTCATCCAGGAACATGAGCAAATAATTCTCCGGCTGTGTTTTCATCTGATTGGCTTCATGTGATTTCCTCCTTGGCTCCCCGAGGCTCTCTTCATATTCATTTGGAAAAACTCTTCATCTGGAGTGCCTTCTTCTGTCTTCCCTGCAAAGCCATCTCAATCCACACTGCTGGTCCCCACGCAGTGACAGGCACAGGGCTCACTCGCATAGGTTTCTCAAAGGTGTTTCTATAATGGGCGGTTCTCCTACCATTCGTTTGACTTTCCACCCAGGAGTTAATCTTCTTTCGACTTTCTTCTGGAGCCTCTGCAAAATCAACAGATTCCACACTGGTCTGGTAAAATTTCTTGATGGCATCTAAATATTCCTTTGAGACATGAAGGAGGAAAGTAGGAATTAAGAGTAATTTATGTAACTATGTATTACCAAACTTAGTTATTTATAATTATAGTAAGCCGAATCCAGAACCTGAACAAATGCAGTATCTCCTGTCCATGCATATTTTTATACAGGTGCCATGTAGGCAATGCAAAAGGGTAGTGTGGGCTGGCACAAAAAACAGGTCACTGAAAGTCAGTGCCGGTTTACTGATGGTATCTTATTACTCACTCTACTACCCAACCTCCTCTTTTATTACAAGATTATCCCTAAATCCACTCTTCACTGATGTATTGTCGGGGTTTGGGATACTCCAGTGGGGGAGAGTTGTGGAAATGGAGCTAATGCACTCTGAGTAAATGCTACTCCCATGGGTCAGGCAGACCCATGTGCCTTGCTTTCTTCCATTTGGCCACTCAGAGGCACAGACACCAGGCTGCAGATGAAAGGTGAAATTTACCTGTAAAAATTGATACGTCTTTTCTCCGAAGAGCTTGTTGGCGATCTTCAGCTCATATACATCAGTGGATTTGTTTAATTCAGTCAGAAGCTTTTGAAACTGGTGATGAACATTTCCTGACCTATCAACCTTCAAACGTCAAAAAAGGAGATCACTGAATTACTGCATCAATGTAAATTCTAAACCCGTGCTAAGTCTGTTAGATCAGTTCCTAAAGGCTGGTAGTTTCAATGATGACCTTTGTGCTTATTCCCTGATACTTGGTGTATTTCACCTCAAATACTCTTCAAAATCTACCTTATGTTTGACTTCTTCCAGAAAATTCTTCCTGCACTAATGTACTCCAATCTTTTCTCTTCTGAACTAAAGATGCAGCACTGCCTACCATTGGGTTTTCCCCTTGTTGGTTTAAAGGGTTAGGTTTGGCTTCCCAGTTAAACTGTCAGTTCCTTAAGGACAAGGACTATATTACACTTCTAACAGACATCAAGAATATATTTAAGTTTGGATATTTTAAATAGATTATGCCAGGAAGCCCTGTTTTACCTGTTGGTGGTATCATCTTGTAAGACACATTGATCTATGGCTCTTTCCTCATGATGGTCATTCTCTGCATGTGAGAACAGTGTGTGCCAGGTACATGGGTAAGAGCTTTACGTGGGTAATTCTAAGTCTTTAGTTCAATTCAGATGTAAACAAGAAAGCTCAGAGAATAGAAAAAAAAACTCTGTTTATAGAGACATAAATTAGAAGTGCCAAGTTTTGAACCTAAGCCTGTTAAATCTAGAACCTTCTACTTTCCATCAAAGCATTTTTCTCTATTAAGGCTCTAAATCAATATATTCCATATCAATCATTCTCCGAAATAGACTTGTGCTTATTCTTCTTAATCTCATTAATGACTCAATTAAAATTAAAGTATTTTTGGAATATTAATGTGATTAGTATGATTATAGCTATTTTATAATAATAACATTTATTATGACTTTATGGGCAAGGCACTGTTGGAAATTTTTGCATGTATTTGCATGTATTGAGTCAGATTTTTTATTACCCTTAGTTTTCTGGGATGAGGTCACTAGGATTCTGAGCAATTGTGTCCTGCCGTGTTCATCATTTGTGAAGAGCAAAGTTGCAATTTGAACCCACCCTATCCTGATCCAGACCTATGCTCTGAAGTACAGCGCTGACTATCTTTCAGTAACGCAGAAACAAGGAGTAACAATTATGTGCCATGAAATGCCAACCCACTCTGTACATCTCAATCTTTTCATCCAGGCTTTCCCCTAAGAATGGCCTTTACTTAGTTTCTGTGAAGTTCCAGGTTTAAACTATGACCTGCTCAGGGATCTAAAGCTGAACGAAAGTGCTCTGTGACTCACGTGATGTGTTGCAGCTTTTTCTGTGGTGTTCTCTGTGACTTGATCAAAGTGAAGAACCTGGAAGAGACATGAAGCGGCACAAGAAAACTTTACTCAAAAGATCTGTTTAAGTCAGTGGGCTCACAGTTATGGGAATTCCTGCTCAGGCCCCTGCGCTACCCATCAGGCCACCACATCTATTACCATCTGCATGCTAGCCGCCGAAACCACAGAGAGAAGCTGCAACGGGACAGCGTAATGAAGCTGATACCTACCTTGTTAATTTGTTGTGCAGTGTTGTCTTTGGCCCCTAAGAGGACCATCCCCAATGCTGTTGTGATGCTGATAGGGGAATAGAAGGTGTTGTTCTTTTTTGATTTTCTGAACTGTTGGAACAGATCGAACATGAACTTGGTGTTGGCTTCACTGAGTGAATTCATGGCGAACTCGATGTGATTTGGACTCCTGGAAAAGCATCAGATTCCTGTCAGAATGACTTTAATAAATGGAGTGGTATTTTGTAGTATGATTTTCTTAAAGAAATGACATATCTGGGTTGTGAGATTTTGACATTTAAAGTTTTTCTTTTCTTGTTTGTAGCATTTCAATCTTTCTACAATGTGCATATATTAAACATATTAATGTCCTAATTAAGAGGCTCACAAAATTACTGTTTTTAAAGACTATTGTAAATAAGTAATAGACCCTCTTTATCTTTCCTTCATTGCTGGTTACAATGGGGTAGGTAGGAAGGCTTTATAATGAATGCTAACAGGAGACCTCTGTGGATCACATCCAGTCCGCTCTTAAGAGGAATCCCTGACATTTCCTTCAAGGCTTTGTGGCTGCAAAGCACTCTTCCTCTGTGTTCCTCAGGGTGCCTTGGTTTACTTGGAACTAAGTAATTTACATAAAGTACAAATCAGATGAAATAGATATTTTAATTATGCCCTGGCAGAATAAGCAAAACATAATCAGAGAGAATGCAGGAGATGCATGATATAGAACACAGTATCATTATTATTCTCAAAAATAATTCATATTATTAAGCTGGAGTGCCTTGAAGCACTTACCTGTATTCCTAGAGGAAGCAGACGTGGGCAGAGAGCCTGTGAACCTGTGTGTGTCTGTGGAATGAAGGGTGAGATCCTGAATTTATGCCTCTCCTCTTGCTGCCTCTCCCTTTGTGGAGAAGAGATTTCACAAGAAGGCTAACACTCCTTTTTAATCTACAGGGAAAAAATGCAAATGCAAATCAGCAATCACTGGCTCATTTGAAATACATGTAGGTGACTTTCTTGCTGCCTCTCCCTCTGTGGAGAGGAGATTTCACAAGCAGGCTAACACTTAACCTTGATGAGTAAGAACATTTATGGCAAAGGATATGATTACTGTTCTACCATTGTACTTCCTTTTTAATCTATAGGGAAAAAATGAAAATGTAAATCAGCAATCACTGGCTCATTTGAAATAATGTAGGTGACTTTCTATTGCCAATGAGAATAAGGTTAGAATTCCAATTTCCTCTCATTAATTTCAACTCCTTTCCTTTGTATACAACTCCAGATGTTTATTTTTTTTATTTTTTTTTTATTTTTTGAGACCGAGTCTCGCTCTGTCGCCCAGGCTGGAGTGCAGTGGCCGGATCTCAGCTCACTGCAAGCTCCGCCTCCCGGGTTCACGCCATTCTCCTGCCTCAGCCTCCCGAGCAGCTGGGACTACAGGCGCCCGCCAGGTCGCCCGGCTAGTTTTTTGTATTTTTAGTAGAGACGGGGTTTCACCATGTTAGCCAGGATGGTCTCGATCTCCTGACCTCGTGATCCGCCCGTCTCGGCCTCCCAAAGTGCTGGGATTACAGGCTTGAGCCACCGCCAGATGTTTAAAAAAAGAAAGAAAACAAACACACAAACACACAAAAAGGGCCATTCTTTTCTTGGATGCTGCATTGTCTTTAAGGCTTACTTTGAACACCAAACAACTAAAAAGCTTACATTTCCTGTTTTTCAGTTCTGAAAGTTTTTGTTATCCTATGCATTTCATTAGTTATTTTTCTGTATAACAAGGAATATAATTCTAATTTTAAGTCCAAAGATATACCGAAGAAGTGTACTTCAGTATCTCATAGCATACTATGGAGAACAGGATTCTGTTGCTTTCTCTTGAATGCTCTACCTTGGCAGTGATCCTGCCAGTCACCTCCCCTGCCCCTTGCAACCATCCCAGATGTTTTCTGTTGGATAGAGTCGGTGAGAAAGTTATCTACCTTGCTGAGTGATACGGTTTGGCTGTGTCCCCACCCAAATCTCAACTTGAATTGTATCTACCAGAATTCCCACATGTTGTTGGAGGGACCCACGTGGAGGTAATTGAATCATGGGGACTGGTCTTTTTCTGTGCTATTCTCGTGATGGTTAATAAGTCTCAGGAGATCTGATGGGTTTATCAGGGTTTTTTTCTTTTGCTTCTTCCTCATTTTCTCTTGCTGCCACCATGTAAGAATAACTTTTGCCTCCCACCATGATTCGGAGGCCTTTCCAATCACATGGAAGTGTAAGTCCAATTAAACCTCTTTCTCTTGCCAGTCTCGGGTATGTCTTTATCAGCAGCATGAAAACAGACTAATACACTGAGTTAACAGGCTGACACTGAGAAGAACAATTGAAACAAACGGGCCATTTTGAATGGCAGTTTTTAAATTTTTCATTTAAAAATGAAGCAGAAAAATAAGTTGTTTGAACTGTCAGGATCACAACATTGCTCAGTGGTCTTACCATTTAGCACCTGGCTTCAGGCTCATTCCAGTGTTTTCCCTGGAATATCTTGTAATCCGAAGAATGCCTGTGGCCAGAGAGAGGGTTGTTGTCCAAGGCCATTTAATCCAATATCTCCCTGACCACCAGAATAGAGGGCTGGTTTTCTTTTGTGAACCCCCCTTTTTATTAACATGTAATTTATATACCATCAGGTTCACCATTTTCAACTGTACAATTCAATTATTTTTAGTACATTCACAAAGTTGTGCTATCACCATCATCATCTCATTCCACAATAATTTCACTACCTCTAAAAGAAAACTTGTATTTCATTCTTCCCTCTCTCGAGACCCTGGAAACCACGAATCTACCTCCTGTTTCTATGGATTTGCCAATTCTAAACATTTCACATAAATAGAATCATACAGTATTTGTCCTTCTGTGACTGGCTTCTTTCATCTAGTATTACTGTCAAGGTTTGTCCATGTCCTTGCATGGATCAGCACATCATTCCTTTTTGTGGCCAAATAATATTCCATGGTATCAATAGACCACATTTTCCCTATTCATAACTAGATGGACGTTTGTGCTGTTTCCATCTTTTTACTATTATGAATAATGGTGCTCTGACTTTTCATGCACATTTTTTTTTGCATGGCATATGACTTCATTTCTTTTGAGTATAAACCTATGAATGAAACCGCTGGGTCATATGGCAACTCTAGGTTAACATTTTGAGGAAATGCCAGACTCTTCTCCACAGAATTCTGCACAAGTATGCATTCCAATCTACTGTGAATAGAGTTCTGATTTCTCCACATCCTCCCCAACACTTGGTATTGTCATGGGCCGTTTTTAACACCAGCAGTGAGTTTGTTTTCTCAGCACATCACAAAGTCAAGGGAGATTCATCTACAACAAGGTTCCAGAAATACATAGGATGGAAGTAGGGGCTGGACGGGAGAAAGGAAGCTGTGTTTCCAATCTGAACGTTTCTCACCTGCCTGTTTCCCCAACCTCCAAGACATACTGTTCTTAGGTCTCCTGTATCAATACCTATGTTTTGAATCTCTGAATGAGATTGGGAGGTATAAGTTCCCTGATTTAGGTTGGGGAATAGACTAATGGGGTGTTGATGACTAAAATATCCAAAAATAGAAAAAAAAAGAAACAAGAGGAAATATACGAGATGAAGAATTCCAAAAATGAATAATGGTCTTCTCAGCTGAGTCTGCATCCAGGGCTATAAGACAAAAATGGACGTTCCTCTATATGTATTAAGATGGGTTTACCTGGGTACCAAAGAGAAGGAATCTAACATCTCATAAGACAGAAGCAAGAAGCTCAGCCTGGGAATGGAGGGAAAAAAAGCAGGATAACAAGCTGAGATAAACTGGGGCTACAGGGGACATATCTATGGAAGAGAATTTCAGACTATGGCTAAATCTTCTGAGATGCTGAGGTTTGTCATGAAGGTTGAACTTGAGGAAAGATACTAACTGAAAATGACCAGGAGTTTGCTTAAATTTAGAGAAAGCTTGGATGAGTTCAAATGAGAAATCATTTCAGGCATTTTTTTCTGTTCCTAAAAACTGCTCCTGGCATGTGATAGGCAGGCTAGATAGGACATATCCTGATGTGAGAGACGGGACATATCCTGATGTCATATATTGTGACAGAGAAGTCAGGAATTCCAAGAAGTTTTTGCATATGAACACTTGCCAACTTATGTCTCTTGGCATTTCATAAACACATGCCAACTTCATTGGCTCCAGGAATCCAGAAATTAAAAACAAATTCTCAATGGGAAATTACACTTTCAGGAAATATCCTGTCATTACTAATGCCTTTATAGATTGGTTAAGAAACATCTCCTAGATTTTCCTGGACCTCTCTTCCTTATGAAGGCTGTAAAGTTTTCTCAGCTCTGTTAAGTTACAAATTATAGAGAACATTTTATTTATTGTTTCTTAACTATGTGCTTGTGCCTATCTACAGGGAAACTGGTTAGTGGAGGAGATTTTTCAAGCATCAAATAACAGAATATATGCCAACTACTGTATTCCCAAGGATCTCTCTACAGGTATAGATATGTATATTTTGAACAACCTGAGAACAAGATTAACTAGCTTTCCTTGTTTAGGTTTCATGAGGGAAAACAACTCCAGTAAGGTTTGAAAAGAAGAGAGGGAAATAGTCTCATATGTGACTACAGTTGGAGCACAGACAAAATGATATTATCTCTTCCCTCCCTCCCTCTTTTCTACTCCTCCAACACTGCCAGGGATAGGACTGGCTCCCTAATTCCTCTTGGCCTTCTTTTTCTATTGCAAAGAAACATTCTCTACTGATGTTCTCCCTTTTACTAGAGATGTTCTTCTTCCCCCTTGCTTTATCTGCACTATGGATTTTCCCCGCTGGCTCCATGCCCCTTGATCTTTTCTCGTAGGTATCTACTCACTCTCCCATTCTCATACCACGAAGCCAGGAAGCATGATCTTCTCTTTTATTCCTACTGTCTTTAATAGCCACTGTTTTTCTCTGTCTTCAATGTCCTATTTTACTTTTTTTTGTCAGTTCAGGTATACCATGTACCTCTTGCTGGAAAGAGAGTTTCTGGGGTGTTGGTTGAGTTGGTCTCCCCTGTGTGAGACACACATGGGTAGCCATGGGCAGCCTCTGAGGAGAAAAGTCTCCTTATTGCCTTCATATCTTTATGCCCTGAGAGCATAACAGCTCAGCGGTATTCCACAGGTTGCTCAGGGAGATAACACTCCTCTGAAGCAGTGGAGTATAATCAAACATTTTGGCTTTCCCTGAAACCTGCTCCCACCTGTTTCAGTTCCAATGAGTTAAATATCTTAAGTAGTTTAGACACACGCCTTTGCTCAAAGAAATTCAGAGAAACCGCCACTGCTTATTGAATTGAATGACTCACAAGCCCTCTTTCACTAATTAATCCTTTTCCTCATCCCTTCTTCCTGCTCCCATCTGCCCTAAGACAAAGAGCTTGTAAATCAATAAATTAGGTGGAGGCGGAGAGCTCTGGGCTACGAGCAAGCCTCCCACGCTCTGGTCCCCTGGACCCGTCTTTTAAATGCTCATTCTGTCTCTAACTCTTTTGTCTCCGCCGGACTCGGGGTCCCTGCCGGGTGGTGTGGGGCTGGTTTCCCCAACACCTCTTCCCATCATCTATGCTGCTCCTTCATATTCACTAGGTAATCTGTTGCCTCTCCACTCTTTATTCCAACTGCTTCAATTATTCTGAGTGACTTCAAAGCTTTCATTTGATTGACAACAGATAGCCAATGTTATTTTACATCTCTTTTCTAGTTGAATTTCCCTTTTTGTGAATTGTCTTTCTTTTACCCTTTTGTTCATTGGAATCCTGGTGTTTCGTGTACTTGAATTTTTTTTTACATAAAATATTTAATTATTGCTGATGCTTGTCTCTGGAGTACCAATGGAGATGTGAAGTTCTAGAGACATAAAGAAATTTGCCCTCATGGGGATGTGGCTGTGCTGGGTATCTTATTTTGCTTCTTCAGTTACATCTTTCATTCTTCTCTACTGCCTGTGAGTTCCAAGAAGCTGAGTTGGACAGAGACATAATAAGGCTCCGGTGCCCCTCTGGCATCCAGTTAAATTTGGTCAATGACAGGCACCAAGAGTAGGTCAGCATCTAGGTGAAGACAGAGTTCTTAGCCAACTGACGGCCTCTCTGTGAGGGTCAAAAGAGATATTTGCATTACTTTACCAAAGGCTACAGAGCTTATTGGGCAATGTTTTCCAAAACTACATCTACTTTCTCTGGGGTTTGGTAATGACTTCACCATTTGCCCTTCAGGAGTAGGGTTAGAATAGTCTCTTCACTGTTGCTAGATCTTGGATATTTCACCATCCTTTGTTGCTTTCTCTTAGTCCATATCCTACTGTTGTAAATAGTCTCTCTTGTTGATTACACATTTGACGGCGCCCTTTGTTTTCTGTAGCAACCCTGATTGATAGCAAGTACTTGATATCAGGAATAGCTCTAGAAAAGAGACTTCCAAATGGAATTCTGAGACTGAGTTGTTCACATGCTGAGACACACACGGTGGAAGGAAATGGGACTCTTGTATAAGGCATATGGTAGCATCAAAATATCACTGACGGAGACAAAACGTGAAGGGCAAGTGCAAGCCAAGGTGTTAAGATTGTGGTGTTTAGTTGCTATAGTGAAAAAAGTGGTTATAAAGACTATGAACTCAGCTGCTTCATTTTCATGCCTTGAGAAATTCACTTCCATTCAAAATCCCCAAGGCATTTTTCATAGACCTTGACAAGTAAATCCTGAAGCAACATGGAAGTTTACAGTGGAAAGAATCTTACTCCTTTTAGGTCGGGAAAATGCATTTAAAACAACAGAGAGGTTCACACCAGTAATACTAACTATTCTTTTTTAAATGTTATTTTTAATTTAAGTTCTGGGATACAAGTGCAGAACACGTAGGTTTGTTACACGGGTATACGTATGTTACATGGGTATACGCATGCATTAGCTATTTGTCCTAATGCTCTCCCTTCCCTTGCCCCCCATCCCCCAACTGGCCCCAGTGTGTGTTGTTCCCCTCCCTGTATCCATGTTCTCATTGTTCAACTCCCACTTATGTGCAAGAACATGCAGTGTTTGGATTTCTGTTAATGTGTTAGTTTGCTGAGGATGATGGCTTTCAGCTTCATCTCACATCCCTGCAAAGGGCATGATCTCATTCCTTTTTATAGCTACATAGTATTTCATGGTGTATATGTACCACATTTTCTTTATCTAGTCTGTCAATGATGGGCATTTTTGTTGGTTCCATGTCTTTGTTATTGTAAATAATACTAACTTTTCTTAAAAACATAGGATTAGTGTGATGTAGACAAATAAAGTTGATAAAAATGATGTTGAAAATGTTTACTGGCACAACTGATTTGGAAAAACTTGGCAATATCTAGTTATTTTAGCAATTCTATGTTTAAATATATACCCTAGGCCAGGTGCGGTGGCTCATGCCTATAATCCCAGCAATTTAGAAGGTTGAGGGGGGCAGATTATTTGAGGTCAGGAGTTCAAGACCAGCCTGACCAACATGATGAAACCTTGTCTCTACTAAAATTACAAAAAAATAAAAATAGGGCCTGGTGTGGTGGCTCATGCCTGTAATCCCAGCACTTTGGGATGCTGAGGTAGGGGGATCAGAAGGTCAGGAGTTCAAGATAAGCCTGGCCAATATGGTGTAATCCCGTCTGTACTAAATATACAAAAATTAGCTGGGCGTGGTAGTGGGCGATTATAATCCCAGCTACACAGGAGGCTATAGCAGAAGAATCACTCGAACCCGGGAGGCAGAGGTTGCAGTGAGCTGAGATTGCGCCACTGAACTCCAGCCTGGTGACAGAGTGAGACTCCCTTTCAAATAAAATAAAATAAAATAAAACAAAATAAATAAATAAATAAAAATTAACCAGGTGTGGTGGTGCATGCCTGTAATCCTGCTATTTGGGAGGCTGAGGTGGGGGGATGGCTTGAAGCCGGGAGGTAGAGGTTGTAGTGAGCTGAGATTGTGCCACTGTACTCCAGCCTGGGTGACTGAGTGAGACTCTGTCAAAAAACAAAAACAAAAACAAAAAAAACCTCTCTCTTTCTCTCTATATATAGCCTAGATGAACCCATATACTATGTTGAACAAGATACATACAAAGGCATGAATTGCAGGATTCTTGAGAATGGTGAAGAATTAGAAACAAATACATATCAAAAGAAGAATAAGGAAAAAATTAAGCTAGGTTCATCCAGTGGAGTATTCTACAGCAGTGAACATAAATGAACTGGATAATCATTTGTTAAAAAGAATCCATCTCCAGACGTAATAGCAAGGAACTGGAAAGCAAATGGAAAAGAACGTGTAAATAACACTTGTGTGAAACATTTTAAAAGCACCTATAACACTATACCTGTAATATATTATATTTTAACATAGGAATGACAATATATTAACTTGTGTCAAATTTAGGTAGTTGAAGTTCTTAAATTGTTTTCAGAAACTTTTTTACAGTTAATTTTTTTTTAGAATGGAAAGTAAAAATTATATATATTAATGATATACAACATAAAGTTTTGATATATGTACACATTGTCAAGAGGCTAAATTAAGCTAATTAGCACATCCATCACCAAAAGGCCCCCAGTAGCCAAAGCAACCTTGAAAAATAACAATGCGAGAGGCATCACCCTACCTGACTACAAAATTATCATACTTTTTTTATAGCCAGAACACTTAAAATCTCCTCTCTCAGCAATTTTCAAGTATATAATATTGGTATCAAATATAGTCATGATAAGATAGATGCCTTGGACTTATTCCTCATGTTTAACTAAAATTTCATATCCTTTGCCAACATCTTCCCAACCCCTCCACCCTTCCAGCCTCTTGTAGCCACCATTCTAGTTTATGTTTCTATGATATCAACATTTTTAGATTCCACTTATAATTGAGGTTATGTAGTATTTGTCTTTCTGTGCCTAGCTTACTTCACTTAAAATAATATCCTTCAGGTTCATCCATGTTGTTGCAAACGACAGAACTGTCTTTTTTTATGGTGGAATAGTATTTTGTTGTGTATATATATCATATTTTCTTTATTTATTCATTCGTTAGTGGACACAGTCTGATATCATGTCTTGGCTATTGTGAATAACGCTGTAATGAACGTGAGATACAAATAATTCTTTGACATAGAGATTTCATACCCTTTGGATATATTCCAAGAGGTGGGATAGCTGAATCATATGTTAGTTCTGTTCTTAATTTTCTGAGGCATCTCCATAAGGTTTTCTAAATGACTGTACAAATTTTATTACCACCAACAGTGTACCAGGGCTCCCTTTTCTCCACATCCTCACCAACACTTGTTATCTTTTAACTCTTTGATAATAACCGTCCTATCAGGTGTAAGATGGTATCTCATTGTGGTTCTGATTTGCATTTCCCTAAGGATTAGTGATGTTAAGTATTTTCCTATGTAACTGTTGGCCATTTATACGTCTTCTTTTGAAAAATGTCTATTCATGTCCTTTGCCCACTTTAAAAGTGTTTTGTTGTTGTTGCTGTTGTTGAGTTTTTCAGATCCCTTTACATTTTGAAGAAGAAGACTTTATCAGAGATACAGTTTTCAAAACCTTTTTCCCATTTGGTAGGTCATCTTATGTCTCTGTGGATTTTGAATTCTTCACTCCTTTGCTGTGCAGAAGCTTTTCAGTTTTATGTAATCACATTTATCTATTTTTACTTTTGTGGCCTGTGCTTTTGGAATCATATCTAAAAAAATCATTCCCCTGACCAATGTCATGAAGTTTTTCCTCTATATTTCCTTCTGTTAGTTTTACATTTTCAGTCCTTACATTTAAGTCTTCAATCAGTTTTCAGTTGATTTTTGTATATGGTGTGACGTGAGGATCTAATTTCCTTTTTTTCCATATGGATATCCAATTTTTTCAACACTCCTTATTGAATAGGCTGTCCTTTCCTGGCTGTATGTCCTTGGCGTCTTTGTTGAAAATCAGTTCACTGTATATGCATGGATTTATTTCTGGGTCTTCTATTCTAGTTCATTGGTCTGTATGTCTGTTTTATCCAGTACCTTGCTGTTTGATTCCTATAGGATTTGTAGGATATATTTTATTTTATTTTATTTTATTTTATTTTATTTTATTTTTGAGACGGAGTCTTGCTCTGTCGCCCAGGCTGGAGTGCAGCGGCCGGATCTCAGCTCACTGCAAGCTCCGCCTCCCAGGTTCACGCCGTTCTCCTGGCTCAGCCTCCTGAGTAGCTGAGACTACAGGCGCCCACCCCTACGCCCGGCTAATTTTTTTTGTATTTTTTAGTATTTTTGTATTTTGTATTTTGTATTTTCACCGTGTTCGCCAGGATGGTCTCGATCTCCTGACCTCGTGATCCACCCGTCTCAGCCTCCCAAAGTGCTGGGATTACAGGCTTGAGCCACCGCGCCCGGCCTGGATTTGTAGGATATTTTGAAGCCAGGTAGTGTGATGCCTCTTGCACTGTTATTTTTCAAGGTTGCTTTGGCTATTGGGGGCCTTTTGTCATTCCATGCAAATTTTATGATATTTTTTGTATTTCTGTAAAAACGTCACTGAAATTTTGATAGGAATTGGATTGAAATGAATCTGTGGATCCCTTTTGGTGGTGTGGACATGTTAACAGTATTAATTCCTCCAAGCCATGAACATGAGGTATCTTTTATTTATCTGTGTTTTCGTTGGTTTCTTTCATCCATGTTTTGATTTTCATTGTGTAGATCTTTCACTTCATTGGTTACATTTATTTCCAAGCTTTTCACTTTTTAATAGCCATTGCAAATGGGATTGTTTTCTTGACTTTTTAAATATAGTTCATTATTAGTGCATGAAAACAGTAGTAATTTTTGTATGTTGGTTTTGTATCCTGCAGCTTTATAGAATTCATTTACTAGTTCTAATATATTTTTGGTGGATGCTTTAGGGTTTTCTATACATAAGATCATATCATCTCCAAGCAGAGATTGTTTAACTCTTCCTTTCTGATTTGAATATCTTTTATCTTTTTCTCTTGCCTAATTGCTCTGGCTAGAGCTTCCAGTGCTATGTTGAACAGAAGTGATGAGAGTAGGCATCCTTGTCTTGTTCCTGATCTTAGAGGGAAAAGTTTCGAATTCTCATCATTGTATATGATTTTAGCTGTGCATTGGGCTTCATTATGTTGAGGTATATTTTTTGTGCCCAATTTCTTGAGAATTTTTATCACGAAAAAATGTCAAATGCTTTCAAGTGCCTTTTTTCTGTCTATTGAGATGATTTTTTTTTTTGTCCTTCTTTCTGTTAATGTGGTGTATCAAATTTATTGATTTGCATATATTGAAGCATCCTTGCATCCCTGGGATAAATTCCACCTCATCATGTTGAATGATCCTTTTGATGTGCTGTTGAATTCAGTTTGTTAACATTTTTTGAGGATTTCTGCATCTATCCTCATCAGGGATATTGGCCTGTAATTTTCTTTTCTTGTAGTGTCCTTGTGTGGTTTTAGTATCATGGTAATTCTGGCTTCCTAAAATAAATTTGGAAGGATTCCTAATTCTTTGTTTATTTGGAAGAGTTTGAGAAGAATTGGTATTACTTCTTTAAATGCTTAGCAGAATTAAGCTATGTTTGTGAATTTAAAAACTTAATATTGTTAAGATGACAGTACTACCCAAAGCTACCTAAATATTTCTTTTGTAGAGACAGAAAAAGAAATCCTAAATTAACATAGGATTTCAACACACCTTGTATAGCCAAAACAGTCCTGAAAAAGAACAAAATTTAGAGGTTTCACATTACCCACATCACCCCTTCCCCAACCCTCCATAATAAAATGCAGAGAGAGATAATGCATAGAGGAAGGAGGGGGAAATAAGGACTGAACTTTGCCTGAAATCTCAATGCAATTAGCTTGCTAGCCCACCATTAGGAAGGCCCTCATTGCTCCAGATTCCAGGTCAGTACCTGAGGACTGAGTAACCAGACTTGCCCAAGGGACAGGCCAGGTCTGGCGGCCCTAGGCTGAAGGCCTGTGTGACAGACCTAGGGCCTAGAACTGTCCCTCTGGACTCCACTGTTGGACTGGCTCCCATGAACCCAGGCTCCAGGATGGTCTTTGTGCATCTGAGTCCCAAGCTAGTCCTCAAGCTCCCAGGACCCAGGTAATCCCATGAAGATTATCCTCTAGCACACTCAGCCTCCAGGAAAGCACCAGAGGACACAAGGCCCATGCCAGTTTCTGTCACCCAAGGGTCCAGGCCAGTCTGAGTGGTTCTAGGTACAAGCAAGTGACCATTATTCTAGACTTCATACTAGCTTTAGTGAGTCCAGGCTCCATACTGACCACAGCACCAGTATCCAGGATGTTCCCTCTGTCCCAGGCTCCAGAAGACCCAGGGTCTAGGCTTACTTCAGGATATTAATGGTCCAGGCCCACCTCAGTAGATTCCAGTGTCAGAAATACTTTGTAGACTGAGACTCCAAGACCACTCCTGCAGACCCAGGCTTCAGGCCAGCTCCCATGGACCCAGGACACAGACCTTCCCCAGTGGACTCAGGAGCCAGGCCAATCTATGTGAACTCACGGCTCAGATGTACTCACACAGATTGAGGCTCCAAGTCCACACCAATGGACCAAGGTGTCAGTCCTATCTCAGTATTTGGCCGGTCTTTGAAGGCTCAAACTCACAGACTGTCCCAGTGTCAGGTTGGCCCTGGTGGACCCAGGCTTCAGTCTGGCCCTATGGATGCGGCCTTCAGGCTAGTCCTCATGGACCTGGACTCTAGGTAGATCTTTGGGGATTCAGTCAACAGGTCAACCCCAGTGAATCTAAGCTGAAGGGCCAACTCTCAAGACTCAGGCAACAGACCTGACCACTCACTGACTCAGCACCAGACTAGCCTTCCTGAGGACTCTAGCAGCAAACCTGCCCAATGGCCTTCCCAGAATCCCTCAATGAAATACCTGGTGAAGGACTTTCCCAGAAAAAGCCAGTCTGCAAAGACTGGAATAATTTCCTACTTCTTCAAACATGCAGACATCCATGTAAGGCAACAAGAAACATGCCAAACCAAGGAGACATAACACCACCTAAAGAACAAAATAATTTCCCAGTAGCCAACTCCAAAGAAATGAAGACATAAGAACTGGCGGACAAATAATTCAAAA
Source organism: Rhinopithecus roxellana (assembly GCF_007565055.1). Classification (NCBI taxonomy): domain Eukaryota; kingdom Metazoa; phylum Chordata; class Mammalia; order Primates; family Cercopithecidae; genus Rhinopithecus; species Rhinopithecus roxellana. The sequence continues at coordinate 23,143,799 of NC_044569.1, forward strand.
TAAAAGTTTGAAAAAAATCAAGGAAGCTCAAGAAAACATAGAAAAGCAATCAGTTATTGGGAATAGGCCCACAAATCTGGCCATAAAGTGGCCCCCAAACTGGCCATAAAGAAAATCTCTGAAGCACTGTGACATGTTCATGATGGCCATGACATCCATGCTGGAAGGTTGTGGGGTTACTGGAATGAGGGCAAGGAACAGCTGGCCCACCCAGGGTGAAAAACCGCTTAAAGGCATTCTTAAACCACAAACAATAGCATAAGCGGTCTGTGCCTTAAGGACATGCAACTGCTGCAGGTAACTAGCCAGAGCCCATTCCTTTATTTTGGCTCATCCCTTTATTTCCCATAAGGAATACTTTTAGTTAATCTATAATCTATAAAAGTAATGTTCATCACTGACTTGCTCTCAATAAATACGTGGGTAAATCTCTGCTCGAGGCTGTCAGCTCTGAAGGCTGTGAGGCCCCTGATTTCCTACTCCACACTCTCTATTTCTGTGTGTGTGTCTTTAATTCCTCTAGCACCACTGGATCAGGGTCTCCCCGACCAAGCTGGTCTTGGCAAGCAGTGGCCATAAATGGGGGCTCGAACCCAAGTCAAAGCGTCGCTGGAGCGACAGTTGGAGAATGTGGAACTAAGCTGGAAGACACCCAAGTACTCTTAAGCAATCCCTGTGGTGAGCAAGAAGGGGAGCTCGGAAGCATCAGGTTAATGATGGAACAAGTGTGGGCTCTGGTTCGTTCCACCTTGGAACACTTTCACTCTAATGATAAGGAGGAAGTAGAGTCTAATGAAGTAACAGAAGAAGTAGCATAGCAGGTTTGTTTGCCAGCTAAAGCTAAAGTAGCAAAGGAGGAAGAGGTTCATCCCTACCCTTCTGCTCCCACTCCTTATTTTGAAGAAAAAGAGTGGCCTGATCCTCCAGAACTTTCTTTGCCAGAGGACCCTGGGTGAGAAGTAGCTGCCTCAGTGACTGTTCCAGCAGCACCTCGAATGACCACTCTCAGTTCTATTCTGACAGTAATTCAGCAAGCTAGACAAGAGGGTTATTTAGAGGCTTGGCTGTTCCCTGTTAGGATATATCCCCCAGATCAACAGGGAAATATTATAGCTACATTTGAGCCTTTTCCTTTTAAATTACTCGAAGAATTTAAACAAGCTATTAATCAGTATGGACCAGGTTCTCCTTTTGTAATGGGACTGTTAAAAAATATTGCTGTTTCCAGTTGGATGATTCCTAGTGACTGGGATGCTCTTACTCGAGCTTGTCTAACTCCTGGTCAGTTCTTACAATTTAAAACTTGGTGAGCAGATGAAGCTTCCATTAAGGCTGCTTGCAACACCCAGGCCTAACCTCAAATTAATATAACTGCAGACCAACTTTTGGGAGTCAGCGACTGGGCTAGTTTAGATGCACAAGTGGTCATGCAGGATAATGCCATAGAGCAGCTTAGAGGAGGGTGCATTAGAGCTTGGGAAAAAGTCACTTCAGGTGGAGAACAATACCCTTCCTTTAGTGCTATAAAACAGGGACCAAAAGAACCATACGTAGATTTTATAGCTCAGTTACAGGAGTCTCTTAAAAAGGTGATTGCAGATTCGGCTGCTCAGGATATTGTGTTCCGGTTATTAGCTTTTGACAATGCTAATCCCGATTGCCAGGCTCCTCTGCAACCTATTACAGGGAAATCACATTTAGTTGATTATATCAAGGCCTGTGACAGTATCAGAGGTAATCTGCATACAGCTACTTTGTTGGCACAGGGAATGGCAGGACTGAGAGTGATAAAGGAAATACTCCATTTCCTGGAACTTGTTTTAGCTGTGGGAAGCATGGCCATAATAAAAGAGGATGTAGAAAAAAGTCAGTGAGTCAGACTGCCAGAGAGGGGAAAAAAGAAAACTACTGAGCCTGAAATAGGTCCAAAATGTAAAAAAGTAAAACATTGGGCTAATCAGCATCACTCTAAGTTTGATAAAATTGGGAACCCGATTTCGGGAAAGGCCATAAGGGGCCTGTCCAGGGCCCTCTTCCAAATTGGGGCATTTCTGACTCAGGCCATTCCCTCATCACTGTACAATATCTGTCTGACACCACAGCCACAGTAGATTTATATTTCACAAAGCCCGTGAGCCTTCTGCCTGGGGAATCCCCACAAAAGGTCCCCAAAGGAGTCTGTGGACCCTTGCCAGGGAAGATGATAGGATTACTTCCAGGAAGGTCTAGTTTAAGTTTAAAAGGAGTACAAATACATACAGGAGTCATAGATTCAGATTACAGTGGAGAAATTCAAAATGTTATATCTACTTCTGTTCCCTGGAAAGTAGAGCCAGGAGAGCATATAGCACAGCTCCTGATTGTGCTGTATGTGGAAATGGGGAAAAGTGAAACTAAATGAACAGGAGGATTTGGAAGCACAAATAAACAAGGCAAAGCAGCTTATCGGGTGAATCAAATTACTGATAAACATCCTACCTGTGAAATAACTATTCAGGGAAAGAAATTTATAGGTTTGATAGATACAGGAGCAGACATTTCAGTAATTTCTCTACAGCACTGGCTGTCCGCGTGGTCAATTCAACCCACTCAATTTAACGTAGTTGGAGTTGGTGAAGCCCCTGAAATATATCATAGTAGTTATATTTCCATTGTGAAGGGACTGATGAACAATCTGGTACTATTCAACCAATTATAACTTCTGTACCTAAAAATTTATGGGGAAGAGATTTATTACAACAATGGGGAGCACAAGTTCTAATTCCAGAACAATTATATAGCCCTCAAAGTCAACATATGATGCATGAAATGGGGTATGTCCCTGGTATGGGACTAGGAAAAAATTTGCAAGGTTTGAAAGAACTGCTTCAAGCAGAAAGACAAAAGTTCCCGCCAAGGTTTAGGATATCATTTTTGATGGTGGCCATTGTTAAGCCTCCAGAACCTATACCTTTAAAATGGTTAACAGATAAGCCAATTTGTATAGAACAATGGCCGGTAAGTAAAGAGAAACTGGAGGCTTTAGAGGAATTCATTATTGAACAATTAGAAAATGGGCACATAGCTCCAACATTTTCCCCTGAAATTCTCCAGTTTTTGTAATTAAGAAAAAATCAGGTAAATGGAAAGTGTTAACTGACTTAAGAGCCGTCAATTGAGTTATACAACCTATGGGGACATTACAGCCTGGATTGCCTTCTCCTGCTGTAATTCCAAAAAATTGGCCTTTAGTAGTCATGGATTTAAAAGACTGTTTCTTTACTATCCCCTTAGCTGAGCAAGACTGTGAACGGCTTGCATCTACAATTCCTGCAGTAAACAACCTGCAGCCTGCTAAATGCTTTCACTGGAAAGTGTTGCCACAAGACATGCTAAATAGTCCAACAATTTGCCAGACTCATGTAGGGCAAGCAATTGAACCTACTCATAAAAAATTTTCTCATAAAAAAAAGATCAACAAAATACATAGACCACTAGCAAGATTAATAAAGAAGAAAAGAGATAAGAATCAAATTGACACAAGAAAAAATGATAAAGGGGATATCACCACCGATCCCACAGAAATACAAACTACCATCAGAGAATACTTTAAGCATCTCTATGCAAATAAACTAGAAAATCTAGGAGAAAAGGATAAATTCCTGGACACATACACCCTCCCAAGACTAAACCAGGAAGAAGTTGAATCCCTGAATCGATCAATAACAGGTTCTGAAATTGAGGCAATAATTAATCGTCTACCAACCAAAAAAAGTCCAGGAGCAGATGGATTCACAGCTGAATTCTACCAGAGGTACAAAGAAGAGATGATACCATTCATTCTGAAACAATTCCAATCAATAGAAAAAGAGGGAATCCTCCCTAACTCATTTTATGAGGCTGGTATCATCCTGATACCAAAGCCTGGCAGAGACACAACAACAGAAAAAAAGAATTTTAGGCCAATATCCCTAATGAACATTGAGGCAAAAATCCTCGATAAAATACTGGCAAACCGAATCCAGCAGCACATCAAAAAGCTTATCCACCACGATCAAGACGGCCTCATCCCTGGGATTCAAGGCTGGTTCAACATATGCAAATCAATAAATGTAACATATCACATAAACAGAACCAACGACAAAAACCACATGATTATCTCAATAGATGCAGAAAAGGCCTTTGACAAAATTCAACAGCCCTTCATGCTAAAAACTCTCAATAAACTAGGTATTGATGGGATGTATCTCAAAATAATAAGTGTTATTTATGATAAACCCACAGTCAATATCATACAGAATGGGCAAAAACTGGAAGCATTCCCTTTGAAAACTGGCAAAAGACAAGGATGCCCTCTCTCACCACTCCTATTTAACATAGTGTTGGAAGTTCTGGCCAGGGCAATGAGGCAAGAGAAAGAAATAAAGAGTATTCAATTAGGAAAAGAGGAAGTCAAATTGTCTCTGTTTGCAGATGACATGATTGTATATTTAGAAAACTCCATCATCTCAGCCCCAAATCTCCTTAAGCTGATAAGCAACTTCAGCAAACTCTCAGGATACAAAACCAATGGGCAAAAATCACAAGCATTCTTATACACCAGTAACAGACAAGCAGAGAGCCAAATCATGAGTGAACTCCCATTCACAATTGCTTTAAAGAGAATAAAATATGTAGGAATCCAACTTACAAGTGATGTGAAGGACCTCTTCAAGGAGAACTACAAACCACTGCTCATTGAAATAAAAGAGGACACAAACAAATGGAAGAACACTCCATGTTCATGGATAGGAAGAATCAATAAAATGGCCATACTGTCCAAGGTAATTTATAGATTCAATGCTATTCCCATTAATCTACCAGTGACTTTCTTCACAGAATTAGAAAAGCCTACTTTAAATTTCATGTGGAGCCAAAGAAGAGCCTACATTGCCAAGACAATCCTAAGCCAAAATAACAAAGCTGGAGGCATCATGCTACCTGACTTCAAACTATACTACAAGACTACAGTAACCAAAACAGATATATAGACCAATGGAACAGAACAGAGGCCTGCAGAAATAACACCACACATCTATGGCCATGTGATATTTGACAAACTGGACAAAAACAAGCAATGGGGAAAGGATTCCCTATTTAACAAATGGTGCTGGGAAAACTGGCTAGCCATATGTAGATAGCTGAAACTGGATCCCTTCCTTACACCTTATACAAAAACTAACTCAAGATGGATTAAAGACTTAGATGTAAGACATAAAACCAGAAAAACACTAGAAGAAAACTTGGGCAATACCATTCAGTCATAGGCATGGGCAAAGACATCATGACTAAAACACCAAAAGCAATGGCAACAAAAGCCAAAATTGACAAATAGGATCTAATTAAACTAAAGAGCTTTTGCACAGCAAAAGAAACTATCATCAGAGTGAACAGGCAACCTATAGAATGGGAGAAAATTTTTGCAATCTATCCATATGACAAAGGGCTAATATCCAGAATCTACTTAGAACTTAAACAAATTTACAAGAAAAAAACAAACAACCCCATCAAAAAGTGGGCAAAGGATATGAACAGACACTTCTCAAAAGAAGACATTTATGTAGCCAACAGACACATGAAAAAATGCTCATCATCACTGGTCATTAGAGAAATGCAAATCAAAACCATAATGAGATACCATCAGACACCAGGTAGAATGGTGATCATAAAAAGTCAGGAAACAACAGATGCTGGAGAGGATGTGGAGAAATAGGAATGCTTTTACACTGTTGGTGGGAGGGTAAACTAGTTCAACCATTGTGGAAGACAGTGTGGTGATTCCTTAAGGATCTAGAAGTAGAAATACCATTTGACCCAGCAATTCCATTACTGGGTATATACCCTAAGGATTATAAATCATGCTACTATAAAAAACACATGAACATGTATGTTTATTGTGGCACCATTTACAATAGCAATGACTTGGAACCAACTCAAATGTCCATCAATAATAGACTGGATAAAGAAAATTTGGCACATATACATGGAATACTATGCAGCCATAGAAAAGGATGAGTTCATGTCCTTTGCAGAGACATGGATGAAGCTGGAAACCATCATTCTCAGCAAACTATCACAAGGACAGAAAACCAAACACCACATGTTCTCACTCACAAGTGGGAGTTGAGTTGAACAATGAGAACACATGTACACAGGGAGGGGAACATCACACACCCTGGCCTGTCAGGGGGTGGGGGACTGTGGGAGGGATAGCATTAGGAGAAATACCCAATGTAATTAACGAGTTGAGGAGTGTAGCAAACCAATATGGCACATGTATACCTATGTAACAAATCTGCATGTTGTGCACATGTATGCCAGAACTTAAAGTATAATAATAATAAAAAAGAAAATCTATAAATATAATAAATTATATTATCAGAATAAAGGATAAAATATTATGATTATCTCAATATGCAGAAAAAACATTTGAAAAAATTCAACATGGTTTCATGATAAAATTTCTCGATAAATTAGGTACAGAAGGACTGTATCTTAACATAATAAAGGCCATCTATGACAAACCCACAGCTAAATTCATATTCAATTACGAAATTAAAGCTTTTCCTCTAAAAATAAGACAAGAATGCCCACTCTTTTATTCAATTTACTACTAGAATTCCTAGCCAGAGCCATTATACAAAAGAAAAAAAGTGAAAGTCTTCAAAATCAGAAGGAAAGAAATTAAATAGTCTCTGTTTGCTAGTGACATGATCTTTTATATGGAAAATCATAAAGATTCCACAAAAATCTGATAGAACTAATGAGTTCAGTATAGTCACAGAATACAAAATCAACATAAAAAATTAGTAGTGTTTCTATGTACTAACAACCAACTATCTGAAAAAGAAATTGAGGAAATAATTTCATTTACAATAGCTCAAAATATATTTAGGAATGAATTTAACCATGGATGTGAAAGGCCTGTACACTGAAAATTATAAAACATTGATAAAAATTTGAAGTAGACAGAAAGTAATGGAAGGATATACCATGTTCATGGATTGGAAGAATTAATATTGTTAACATATTCATACCACCCCAATTTATCTATGGTTTCAATTCAATCGCTATCAAAATTCTAATGACATTTTTACTCAGAAATTTTAAAAAGTCCTAAAATTTGTATAGAACCACAAGAAAACTGGAGTAGTCAAAGGAATTTTAAACAGAGAGAACAAAGCAGGAGACATCAAACTACCTAGCTTTAAAATATCTTAAGAATCAATATTAATCAAAATGGTATGGTACTGGTATAAAAACAGACACATAAACAAGTATAACAGAATACAGTCCAGAAACAGACCCAGATATTTATGGCCAATTAGTTTTTAACAAAGGGCCAAGAACATTTAATGAGGAAAGGATAGTCTCTTTAATAAATGGTTTTAAGAAACCATATACACACGCAGAAGAATGAAATTAGAACCACCTCTTACGCACTATAAAAAACAAATTCCAAATAGATTACAGAGAAGACTTGAAACTGTAAAACAACTAGTAGAAAACATGGGGGAAAAGCTTCATGATATTGGTCTGGGCAATAATTTTTTGGATATGAAATCAAAGGCAACAAAAGAAAAATTAGACAAATGAGATCATATCAAATTAAAAAGCTTCCACACAAATGAGAAAACAATCAACAGAGTGAAGAGACAAATGGGAAAATACCTGTAAAGCGTACATCTTAAAAGGGATTAATATCCAACATATAGAAGGAACTGGAACATCTCTACAATAAAACAAGTAACCCAATTAAAAATAGGCCAATGATCTGAATAGATATTTGTCAATAGAAGACATTCAATATCAATAATCATTTGAGAAATGCAAACTAAAACCACAATGAGGTATCATCTCACTCCTGTTAGAATGGCTTTTTGTCAAAAACACAAATGATAATAAATGTTGACAAGAATGTTGCAGAAAGGGACTTGTTTTGCTCTGTTGGTTGGATTATAAATTAGTACAGATCTTACTGAAAACATCATAAAGTTTCTTCAAAAAATTAGCTACAGAACTACCATATGATTTAGTAATTCCAGTTTTGAGTATGTTTCCAAAGGAAATAAAAGCAATTGTGTTGGAAAGATATCTTTATTCCCATGTTCATTGAAGCATTATTCACAATAATCAAAATTTGGAATCAACCTATGTATCTAACAATAAATGAATGGATGAGGAAAATGTGTTATACATATGCACAGTAGAATACTACTATTCAGTCTTTAAAAGGAAGGAAACCCTGTCATTTATGACAACATGGTAAACCTGGAGAACATTATGTTGAGTGAAGTAAGCCCGGCACAGAAAGACAAATATTGCATGATCTCTCTTATATATGGAATCTAGAAAAGTTGAACTCATATAAATAAAGAGTAAAATGGTGGTTACTGGGAGCATGGGTGTGTGAGGGAATTGAGGAGATATTGGTCAAAGGATACGAATTTTAGTTAAACAGGAGAAATAAGTTCAGGAGGTCTATTGTACAACACGGTGACTATAGTTAATGCATTTTATTTTTTGAAAATTGCTAAGAGAATAGACTTTAGTGTTCTTATCACAGAAAATTATGTGAGGTAATGTATATATTAATTAGCTCTACTGACTCATTCCACTGTGCATGCATATTTCAAAACAACATGTTGTACAAGATAAATGTATAAAGTTTTTATCAATTAAAATACATTTAAAAACAATATTGAATGAAAAATGTGTGCTTTGGATGATTCTCTTTTTCCTTTTTTCAGTCAACTTTATAGAGGCATAATTAATTAACATACAATATAAGTGTGTAGTTCAATGAATTAAGACTGTTTTCCAATGTGGTTGCACTTTTGTATTTCCATCAGCAGTGTGTGAGTGTTGCAATTGCTTCACATTCTTTTGAAAACTTGTAGTGGCTCAGTATTTTAAGTTTTAATTTTGGACATCATAATGGGTACAAAGTGGTATTCCGTGGGGAGGAGTTTTGAAAGCACTTAAAGTTTGCATTCATTATCAAACTTTTAATTTAGTCATTTATTTTATATCAGCATGGACTCGGATTCTATTTTAGTCAGTAGATTTTAATGCATTATTTAAAAAATGAGAACAAAAATTTGGCTTTCCCTTCAGTTTCTCTTGCAGATGACCACAAGGCAGGTGTAATTGGTTTAATGGCTGGCCTGAAATATATGTAAATATTTCAATTCTCCTAAGTATCAACTATGCCCTCTACTCTAAAAGAGTCTAATGCTTATGAGCCTTTGTCTTAACATTTCCATTATTATAAAGTCCCTTCTTTTAAACCCAGAAACATTAATAATAGTTGAAAAATACGGTCCAGTGATTCTAACAATCAGTTCTTCAAAACTATCCACTCTACCATTTTCAGCTTCATTGAATCATTAGAAATTAATTCTCACCTAGTGGACAGAATTTGAGCTTCCTAATTCCTTGCAATTTATCATTTTAAAGCACACTTCAAAATCATAGGTCCTGGCTCAAACTTCTGACTTCTTCATATTTCTCATAAACTCAATACCATCCTTATTTGACCTCAGTAAATATTGTAATGTACATCTGTTCTTCAAGACTATCACATCCTTCTTTGCTTTCTTTCCCCAGCTCCATTCACTGAACAGATTGTTCATGTTATACATTCTCTGGCTAGTCTGTCAATTCCCTCGACAACTTGACCAAGTCTCATAGTTAAATGGTGAAACATTTGTTTCCTCTGCCTTAATCCTGGACTGCTGACTCTTGCTGAAGAAAACTTCAGCCTTGTTCAAATTCTCTAAAACTTACGTTTTATGAAACCAGGTAGGATTCAGTACTGACTGAGAAGAATCTGTGGGAGTAAATATGGAACCCTAAGAAAAGCTATTTTCTGGAAAATAAAAATGATCAATTCCTGATTTTTACACATATTGGTATACTTCAAGGTCAATTCTAGATTCTTCTTTCTTCTAACTTTATCCTTTCTTCTTAAGATCTTATCTTTGCTTTTAGCTACAATTACCATATTTATCCCAATAACTGTAAAGTATTTATGTTGAATATCACAAATTTAGAGCTTCAGATCATATTCTGTTTCTGAGATTTAGACAAATATCCTCAAGTGCCTGCCAGGCAAATGCATTTGAATCTTAAAAGTACCCCAAATTGAACAAGTACAAATTTAAACACATGGTCTTTTTTTCTCTCAAAAACAACTTTTTTTCCATCTAACCAGTCAGCTAGGACAGAAACTTAGATGTCTTTCTGCAACTATTACTTCCTAAATAATTCTCCCAGGCTGTTTCTCTCTCTCCATTTCCACTCCCAATACTCTAATGATTTCCTAATTTATATATGATAACCACACTCTTCTTTCCTCATATCCATTGATCACAGAGTAGCCAGAGATGTATTTTCAAGATGAAGATATGATAATTTTATGCCCCTCTTTGACAAAAAACAATCAAAGCCTGTAATGTGTTTCTTATCCCATTTAGCATAAAATAGAAAGTTCCTAATGTGGTTTACAAGGCTCCTCCTGTTCTGGGGTATGCCTTCTACTCCAGGCTCATCATGAACTACTCTGTTGTTAATTTTCCTTTGTATATGATTAACATATATCTAAGTTATCTTTCCTATGTGTAACCGGACATGTCCCCTTTCCAGAGAAAAAAGGTAGAGCAAAAATGATTTAATAAGTCATGATTTTATTGATGATGTGTTTTATAGAATCACAAAATTTAGAAACATAACAAGAATTTAAGTATTACCTAAATTCAAAGAAATGTGGGTTTCTAGGTTGCTCAATTCAAAGAGAAAGTATGATTTGGTTTGATTCATTTAAAACAGGTTACAAACAGAATTACATTTCAAATTTAGAAGATACAGTATTAAATTATTCATCTTATCTTGGACATTTTTCCTCAAGGAGAATTTTTCTGGAAGAAAAAGTAGGTTTATATGTGTGATTATTAAGAGAAAGAGAGAAAGCCATGCTGTTTTGATCATTAAATTCTTGATGATGACTATCATCATCAAGATGAGACAGAAAAGAAATATGAGCCAAGAGAATCTGTTGTTGCCAGCAATGAGTTTACCAGAACACCTCTAGATGAACATTTTCCAAATGGAGTGACAGACTAATTGCATCTAAGGGGATGAGAATCTGCCAAAGAAGAGGATGCTGTTGGTCTTATTTTGTCTGATGAAGAATAGGAAAGGGTGATTACAATGGAACTCTTCATTAGCTGAAGGAGGTGATGATACCTCTGTTACTACAGCAATGGCAGCTGTAGCCTCTGCTCCCTCCTCAGTGACCTCCACAAAGGCCTTGTGTAGGACTTTAGATACTATGAGACCGCGGCTCCCGGTCATGCCTGAGAGGTCTGCATCCCCACTGAAGATATCCACCATTCCCATGTTTCTCAACGTGTCCTTGAGGTCATAGCTCTCTTCCACTTTAAACCGAGGTAAGTGTAAATCCACACGTGCCTCTCTCATATTCTGCAAACTTGTCCATTCCATCAATTTCTCAGGAGTGAGTTTCTCTTCAAGCTATACAAATGGAAAAAAGAAACTGATATGACTATCAATCTCTAATACACCTTAAGAATGAATTGACTATGTGGAGAATTCTTGTTTTGGCAATAAATGTTAAATACAGAAGGTTCACTTTATTAGATATTATTCTTTTTTTTTTTTTTTTTTTTTTTTTTTTTTTTTTTGAGACGGAGTCTCGCTCTGTCGCCCAGGCTGGAGTGCAGTGGCGGGATCTCAGCTCACTGCAAGCTCCGCCTCCCGGGTTTACGCCATTCTCCTGCCTCAGCCTCCCGAGTAGCTGGGACTACAGGCACCTGCCACCTCGCCCAGCTAGTTTTTTGTATTTTTTAGTAGAGACGGGGTTTCACCGTGTTAGTCAGGATGGTCTCGATCTCCTGACCTTGTGATCCGCCCGTCTCGGCCTCCCAAAGTACTGGGGTTACAGGCTTGAGCCACCGCACCCGGCCTAGATATTATTCTAATAGGCAAAATATGAGTCCTGAATATATAAATACATTGGGTTTTATGTGTATATGTATATATAGTACGCAAAAACAAAATCATGTTTCTATGTATATGTAATGTGTACATATGTATGTATAAACTGTATAATACACATGTAAAAATATCATCACATTATTTTGTACACAATGAACTATATGTATCACTATTTCTTGTGCCAACAGCCTACTACATGTGTCAATTTTTAACAGGTTCATCTTATTTTTCTTATACATTGTTTAGTATACATTGCAATTATTAAGTTGCAATTCCCTAAATTCCTAAATTTCTATTCCCTTTTTTACTTGGTGTATTTGTAAACTTTCCTCACATTGCTATAAATTTCTGTCAGTCAAGTTTAAATTGCTGCATAATAATATCATCAAATTGATATCCAATGGATGTAACTCTAATGAATTAATCATTCACTAAGCCTTCAGTTTGTATCAGGCCCTATGCTTAAATATTTGTAATATGAAGGTGAGTCATCATTCCTCATTTTGAATTTTTCGTTATTTTGAGGCAACTTAGTCACAAGCTTTTACCTAGTTTAAACCTGATATCATTGGGAAAATGTCAGGCAGTAGAAGGAAGAGTTGTAGATTCTAGTTCTTACCTTCTGCAGACCAGTGATTTCATTCGGCAGCAGCACAATCATGCTTAGATCTTTGCCTTTGTATGGTATTTCCAGGACCTTGGCCTGTACATCCTCCAGCAAGGCAAAATTAAAGGACTTGTTTTGCCTCATCATCTGTATGGACTTGTATGTATTCTGCAATAAGTCAATGTGTCCAACAAATAACACGTGAGACATAGGACAAAAAAGATAATATTATTGAGATATCAACACATCCTTCTTCTTCTAAGAAATAACCCAGGAATTCAACGAGTTAGAGACAAAAGTTTCTTCAGGTATTTCTTATTAAATAAAGTTATAAGACTAAAACAACAAAATAACAGACACGAAAAATTTTATTTTTTACTTGTCATGGTACATTCCATCAGAAATGTTTAAATTTATTAACATATTATATTATATAAATAAAATATAGACAATACCTTGTTTGGCCAAAATTTTTCCTCTTTAGTATTTTCTTTATTAAATTTATTTTGCCATTGACCCTTGAAATAGATTGCGTTCACAAGAACCAGTGTGATACCGCTGTCAATAGTCCCATCAGGAAGTAGGTTTTTAATTTTTTCTGCAAGGGAAAGAATAAAAGAGTCTTTTATAGAAGGTACAAACGGTTTGTCTGGAAGATGCTTTGCAAATGTTCGTGACTGATCATTAATTATTCACCCAAATCCTTACTTTAGACTCACTGACTTTGATCTTTGAATTATTAGACTGACTGACCAATGGTTCACCATATGCAGCTTTCTTTCAGGCTCCAGTCGGATAAAGTTACCCTTGATGGAGACATCACTTCTTGTGATAGAGAAGGAATTCAGGTTCTCTATGAGCGACTTCAGTCATCTGATATGTAATACTGATAAACTGATTTTATCTACTCTTTCAACATATGTCTTTCCTTTCTTCCTCCCTCCTCTTCCGATTATTTTTCTTTTAACTATGGGGTCCTTAATCAGAGGATGTAGGCCCTAATTGCTTTTTAGGACAAGTGACTCAAGCTCTATAACATGAAACGCGTGCCCTGTGCTGTCAGACACTCCTTCCGGAGGTATCTTCCTATTCACTCTCATGTTGAGTTGCTGTAAGTTTGGCCTGTAATGAGAGGTGGGAGGTAGGAAAGATGTCTATGGAATGGAGATTTTGTTAAGCTTTTTGCCCTTGATGGAGAAGACAGCCATGATAATCGCTGCAGAACGTGTGGCTACAGATGTGGTCCAGGCAACTGAAGCTCAGAGGCAAAAGGGTGATTTACCAGAGAGATGCTTGTTTCCCAATTAGTAAAGGAGACGAGAGACGCTTTCTAATGTTTTCTTTTAAATATTCATCATAAAAATTTGGCTCCGATTTAAAGAAAAGGACATGATCTCAAAATGGGCCTGAGCAGAGACAGGGGATCCACAAAGCTATTGTCATGCAGGGCCATAAGCAAATAATTCTCCAGATGTGTTTCCATCTAATTGGCTTCCTGTGATTTCCTCCTTGGCTCCCCTAGGCTCTCTTCATATTCATTTGGACAAATCCTTCATCTGGAGTGCCCTCTTCAGCCCTCCCTGCAAAGCCATCTCAATCCCCACCGCTGGTCCCCGTGCAGTGACAGGCACAGGGCTCACTCGCGTAGGTTTCTCAAAGATGTTTCTATAATGGGTGGCTCTCCTACCATTCGTTTGACTTTCCACCCAGGAGTTAATCTTCTTTCTACTTTCTTCTGGAGACTTTGCAAAATCAACAGATTCCACACTGGTCTGGTAAAATTTCTTGATGGCATCTAAATATTCCTTCGAGATATGAAGGAAGAAAGTAGGAATTAAGAGTAATTTATGTAACTATGTATTACCAAACTTAGTTATTTGTAATAATAGTATACTGAATCCAGACCCTGAACAGATGCAATATCTCCTGTCTATGCATATTTTTACATAGGTGCCATGTAGGCAATGCGAAAGGGGAATGCGGGCTGGCGCAAGAAGGAGGTCACGAAGGTCAATATCATCTGGCAAAAGGCAGAAGCAGAAGAGGCTGTCATTTGCAAACTGCAGAGCAGGCTTCCCTGAAGGAGATTCATTGCTTCTCAGACATCTCTCCAGTAATTTTAACCATGATGTTTCTGATCTTTGTTTTTGTCTTTCATCCTGTGCATTCAGTATTTCCTGGTACTTCCTCAACTGTCCTCAGGAACTCACCCAAGCCTGCCCATTCCAATAATATCCCATTAGTCATACATTTCCCACCAAGATGTATGCTCTGTGACTGAGTCAGTGCCAATTTATTGACGGTATCTTATTACTTATTACTCTTACTCACTCTGTTACCCAACCTCCTCTTTTATTACACGATTATCCCTAAATGCACACTTCACTGATGTATTGTCAGGGTCTGGAACACTCCAGTGGGGGAGAGTTGTGGAAATGGAGCTAATGCACTCTGAGTAAATGCTCCCCACTTGGGTCAGCCAGGCTCATCTGCCTTGCTTTCTTCCATTAGGCCACTCAGAGACACAGACACCAGGCTGCAGACGAAAGGTGGGTAGGTCAGGCGAAATTTACCTGTAAAAATTGATACGTCTTTTCTCCAAAGAGCTTGTTGGCGATCTTCAGCTCATATGCATCAGTGGATTTGTTTAATTCAGTCAGAAGCTTTTGAAACTGGTGATGAACATTTCCTGACCTATCAACCTTCAAACGTCAAAGAAGGAGATCACTGAATTACTGCATCAATGTAAATTCTAAACCCATGCTTAGTCTGTTAGATCAGTTCCTAAAGGCTGGTAGTTTCAATGATGACCTTTGTGCTTATTCCCTGATACTTGGTGTATTTCACCTCAAATACTCTTCAAAATCTACCTTATGTTTGACTTCTTCCAGAAAATTCTTCCTGCACTAATGTACTCCAATCTTTTTTCTTCTGAACTAAAGATGCAGCACTGTCTACCACTGGATTTTCTCCTTGTTGGTTTAAAGGGTTAGGTTTAGCTTCCCAGTTAAAATCTCATCTCCTTAAGGGCAAGGACCATATTTCACTTCTAACAGCCATCAAGGATATGAGTATGTTGAAGGTTGGATATCTTAAATAGGTTATGCCAGGAAGCCCTGTTATACCTGTTGGTCGTATCATCTTATAAGACACAATGACTGATCTATGGTTCTTTCCTCATGATTGTCATTCTCTGCAAATAAGAGCAGTGTGTGCCAGGTAGATGGCTAAGGACTTTACATGGGTAACTCTAAGTCTTTAGTTCAATTCAGGTGAAAACAAGAAAGCTCAGAGAATGGAAAATAAACCTCTTTATAGAGATGCCAAGTTTTGAACCTAAGCCTATTAAATCTAGAAACTTCTACTTTCCAGCAAAACATTTTGCACTATTAAGGCTCTAAACCAATATATTCCATAGAAATCATTTTCCAAAATATACTTGGACTTGTGCTTATTCCTCTTAATCTCATTAATGACTCAATTAAAATTAAATTATTTTTGTAACATTTTTGTGATTAGTATAATTATAGCTATTTTATAATAATAGTAACATTTATTATGACTTTTTATGGGCAGGGCACTGTTATAAATGTTTGCACGTATTTGCATGTATTGAGTCAGATTTTTTATTACCCCTAGTTCTCTGGGATGAGGTCATTGGGACTCCGAGCAGTTGTCTCATGCTCGTGTTCACCATTTGTGAAGAGCAAAGCTGTAGTTTGAACACACCCTATCCTGATCCAGACCTATGCTCTGAAGTACGGCACTGACTGTCTTTCAGTAATGCAAAAACGAGGAATAATAATTATGTGCCATGAAATGCCAGCCCACTCTGTATGTCACAATCTTTTTGTCCAAGATTTTCCCTAAGAATGGCCTTTACTTAGTTTCTGTGAAGTTCCAGGTTTAAACTATGACCTGCTCAGGGATCTAAAGCTGAACGAAAGTGCTCTGTGACTCACGTGATGTGTTGCAGCTTTTTCTGTGGTGTTCTCTGTGACTTGATCAAAGTGAAGAACCTGGAAGAGACATGAAGCGGCACAAGAAAACTTTACTCAAAAGATCTGTTTAAGTCAGTGGGCTCACAGTTGTGGGAATTCCTGCTCAGGCCCCTGCGCTACCCATCAGGCCACCACATCTATTACCATCTGCATGCTAGCCGCCGAAACCACAGAGAGAAGCTGCAACAGGACAGCATAATGAAGCTGATACCTACCTTGTTAATTTGTTGTGCAGTGTTGTCTTTGGCCCCTAAGAGGACCATCCCCAATGCTGTTGTGATGCTGATAGGGGAATAGAAGGTGTTGTTCTTTTGTGATTTTCTGAACTGTTGGAACAGATCGAACATGAACTTGGTGTTGGCTTCACTGAGTGAATTCATGGCGAACTCGATGTGATCTGGACTCCTGGAAAAGCATCAGATTCCTGTCAGAATGACTTTAATAAATGGAGTGGTATTTTGTAGTATGATTTTCTTAAAGAAATGACATATCTGGCTTGTGAGATTTTGACATTTAAAGTTTTTCTTTTCTTGTTTGTAGCATTTCAATCTTTCTACAATGTGCTTATATTGAATATATTAATGTCCTAATTAAGAGGCTCACAAAATTACAGTTTTTAAAGACTATTGCAAATAAGTAATAGACCCTCTTTATCTTTCCTTCATTGCTGGTTACACTAGGGCTAGGTAGGAAGGCCTTATAATGAATGCTAACAGGAGACCTCTGTGGATCACATCCAACCGGCTCTTAAGATGCGTTCCTGACGTCTCCTTCAAGGCTCTGTGGCTGCAAGGTACTCTTCCTCTGTGTTCCTAAAAGTGCACTGGTTTACTCAGTATGAAGCAATTTAGATAAAGGACAAATCAGATGAAATAGGTATTTTAATTTTGCCCTGGCAGAATAAGTAAAATATAATCAGAATGCAGGAGATGCATAATATAGAACACAGTGTCATTATTATTCTCAAAAATAATTCATGTTATTAAGCTGGAGTGGCTTGAAGCACTTACCTGTGTTCCTAGGTGGGCAGAGAGCCTGTGTGTGTCTGTGGAAGGAAGGGTGAGATCCTGAATTTATGCCTCTCCTCTTGCTGCCTCTCCCTCTGTGGTTAGCATTTGAAGTTACTCAAATTTGGATTTCACAAGCAGGCTAACACTCACCTTTATAAGTATGAAAATTTATGACAAAGGACATGATTACTGTTCTACCATTGTACTTCCTTCTTAATCTATGGGGAAAAAATAAAAATGCAAATCAGCAATAACTGGCTCATTTGAAATACCTGTAGGTGCCTTTCTAAAACTAATGAGAATAAGGTTAGAATTTCAATTTCCCCTCATTTGTTTCAACTCCATCCCTTTGTATTCTACTCCAGCTGTAAATAAACAAACAAACACACACACACAAAAAAGAACAAAAAAACCCCACTATTCTTTTCTTGGATGTTGTATTGTCCTTTAGGCATACTTTGAACACCAAACAACTAAAAAGCTTACATTTCCTGTTTTTCAGTTCTGAAAGTTTTTGTTATCCGTTGAATTTCTTAGTAATTTTTCTGTATAACAAGGAATATAGTGCTAATTCTAAGTCCAAAGAGATACTGAAGAAGTGTACCTCAGTATCTCATAGCATACTACGGAGAACAGGATTCTATTGCCTTCTCCTGAATGCTCTGCCTTTGCAGTGATCCTACAGTCAACTCCCGTGCCCCTTACAACCATCCCAGATGTTTTCTGTTGCATAGAGTCAGTGAGAAAGTTATCTACCGTGCTGAGTGATATGGTTTGGCTGTGTTTGCCCCCAAATCTCAACTTGAATTGTATCTACCAGAATTTCCACATGCTGTTGGAGGGACCCAGGTGGAGGTAATTGAATCACGGGCACCTGTCTTTCCTGTACCACTGTTTCCTGAGCCTTATACTTCATTCTTCCCTTTCTCGAGACCCTGGAAACCAGGAATCTACCTCCTGTTTCTATGGATTTGCCTATTCTAAACATTTCATATAAATGGAATCATACAGTACGTCCTTTTGTGACTGGCTCCTTTGATCTAGTATTATTTTCAAGGTTTGTCCACGTTGTTGCGTGGATCAGTACATCATTCCTTTTTGTGGTCGAATAATATTTTCATTGTATGAATACACCACATTTTCTTCATGCATAAGTTGATGGACATTTGTGTTGTTTCCATCCTTTTACTATTATGAATAATGGTGCTCTGACTTTTCATGTACATTTTATTTGCATGGCATATGTCTTCCTTTCTTTTGAGTATAAACCTATGAATGAAACCGCTGGTCATATGGTAACTCTAGGTTAACATTTTGAGGAAATGCCAGACTCTTCTCCATAGAATTCTGCACAAGTATGCATTCCAACCTACCGTGAATAGAGTTCTGATTTCTCCACATCCTCCCCAACACTTGGTATTGTCATGAGCCCTTTTTAACACCAGCAGTGAGTTTGTTTTCTCAGCTCATCACAAAGTCAAGGGAGATTCATCTACAACAAGGTTCTGGAAACTCATAGGATGGAAGTAGGAGCTGGACGGCAGAAAGGAAGCTGTGTTTCCAATCTGAACGTTTCTCACCTGCCTGTTTCCCCAACCTCCAAGACATACTGCTCTTAGGTCTCCTGTATCAATATATATGTTTCCAGTCTCTGAATGAGATTGGGAGGCATAAGTTCCCTGATTTAGGTTGGGGAATAGACTAATGGGGTATTGATGAACTAAAAAGTCCAAAGATAGAAGAAAAAGAAACAAGAGGAAATATACGAGATGAAGAATTCCAAAAATGAATAATGATCTTCTTATCTGAGTCTGCATCCAGGGCCATGAGATGAAAATGGACCTTCCTCTATACGGAGTAGGATGGGTTTACTTGGGTACCAAAGAGAAGGAATCTAACATCTCCTAGGACAGAAGCAAGAAGCTCAACCCTGGGAATGGAGGGAAAAAAAAACAGGATAACAAGCTGAGACAAACAGAGGTTACAGGGGACATATCTATGGAAAAGAATTTCAGACTATGGCTAAATCTTCTGAGATGCTGAGGTTTGTCATGAAGGTTGAACTTGAGGAAAGGTACTAACTGAAAATGACCAGGAGTTTGCTTAAATTTAGAGAAAGCTTGGATGAGTTCAAATGAGAAATCATTTCAGGCATTTTTTTCTGGTCCTAAACACTGCTCCTGGCATGTGATAGGCAGGCTAGACAGGACATATCCTGATGTGAGAGACGGGACATATCCTGATGTCATATATTGCCATAGAGAACTCAGGAATTCCAAGAAGTTGTTTCATGTGAACACTTGCCAAGTTATGTCTCTCAACATTTCATAAACATATGCCAACTTCATTGGCTCCAGGAATCCAGAAATTAAAAACAAATCCTCAATGGGAAATTACACTTTCAGGAAATATCCTATCATTACTAATGCCTTTATAGATTGGTTGAGAAATATCTCCTAGATTTTTCTGGACCTCACTTCCTTCTGAAGCCTGTAAAGTTTTCTCAGCATTGTTAAGTTACAAATGAAAGAACATTTATTTATTGTTTCTTACCTATGTGCTTGTGCCTATCTATAGGGAAACTGGTCAGTGGAGGAGATTTTTCAAGCATCAAATAACAGAATATATGTCATTTACTGTATTCCCAAGGATCTCTCTACAGATATAGATATTTATATATTGAACAACCTCAGAACAAGACTAAATAGCTTTCCTTTTTTAGTTTTCATGAGGGGAAACAACTCCAGTAAGGTTTGAAAAGAAGAGAGGGAAATAATCCCACGTGTAACTACAGTTGGAGCACAGACAAAGTGATATTATCTCTTGCCTCCCTCCCTCCTTCTTACTCTGCCAACACCGCCAGGGACAGACATCATATTTACTGTATGCTTTCAAACCAAACCAAATCTAACCCTGTCCCCTTACTGTTCTCTTATAACTCTTTCCCTGATTCCTCTTGGCTTTCTTTTTCTACTGCAAAGAAACATCCTGTATTGATGTTCTTCCTTTTACTAGAGCTGTTCTTCTTCCTCCTTGCTTCATCTGCACTATGGATTTTCTCTGATGGCTGCATGCCCCTTGTTCTTCTCTCGTGGGTATCTACTCACTCTCCTCATTCTCATGTCATGAAGCCAGGAAGCCTGATCTTCTCTTTTATTCCTACTGCCTTTTCTAGCCATCGTTTTTCTCTGTCTTCAATGTCCTATTTTAATTTTTTTGGCCATTGCAGGTATATACCATGTACCTCCTACTATCTTTTATGCTGCTCCTTCATATCCACTAAGTAATCTGTTGCCTCTCCACTCTTTATTCGAACTGCTTCATTTATTCTGAGTGACTTCAAAGCTTTCATTTGATTGACAACAGATAGCCAATGTTATTTTACATCTCTTTTCTAGTTGAATTTCCTCTTTTGTGAATTGTCTTTCTTTTACCCTTTTGTTCATTGGAATCCTGGTGTTTTGTGTACTTGAATATGCTTTTTTACATAAAATATTTAATTATTGTTGATGCTTGTCTCTGGAGTACCAATGGAGACGTGAAGTTCTAGAGACATAAAGAAATTTGCCCTCATGGGGATGTGGCTGTGCTGGGTATCTTATTTTGCTTCTTCAGTTACATCTTTCATTCTTCTCTACCTCCTGTGAGTTCCGAGAAGCTGAGTTGGACAGAGACATAATAAGGCTCCTGTGCCCTCTGGCATCCAGTTAGATTTGGTCAATGGCAGGCACGAAGAGTAGGTCAGCAACTAGGTGAAGACAGGGTGCTTAGCCAACTGACTGCCTCTCTGTGAGGGTCAAAAGAGATGTTTGCATTACTTTACCAAAGGCTACAGAGCTTATTGGGCAATGTTTTCCAAAACTACATCTACTTTCTCTGGGGTTTGGTAATGACTTCACCATTTGCCCTTCAGGAGTAGGGTTAGAATAGTCTCTTCAGTGTTGCTAGATCTTGGATATTTCACCATCCTTTGTACTTCCTGTTAGTCTGAATCCTACTGTTGTAAATAGTCCCTCTGCTTCATTACAGATTTGATGGAGCCCTTTGTTTTCTCTAGTGACCCCGATTAATAGCAAGTACTTGGTATCAGGAATAGCTCTAGAAAACAGTTGTGCAAATGGAATTCTGAGACTGAGTTGTTCACATGCTGAGAAACACACGGTGGAAGGAAATGGGACTCTTGTATATGGCATACGGTAGTATCAAAATATCACTGATGGAGACAAAACATGAAGGGCGAGTCTAAGTTAAGGTGTTAAGATTGTGGTGTTTAGTTGCTATTGTGACAAATGTGATTATGAGCTCAGCTGCTTCCTTGCTTCTTTTTCATGCCTTGAGAAATTCACTTCCATTCAAAATCCCCAAGGTATTTTTCATAGACCTTGACAAGTAAATCCTAAAGCAATATGGAAGTTTACAGTGGAAAGATTTTTACTCTTTTTAGGTTGGGAAAATACATTTAAAAAAACAGAGAGGTTCACACCAGTAATACTAACTATTCTTTTTTAAATTTTATTTTTAATTTTACTTTAAGTTCTGGGGATACAAATACAGAAAGTGTAGGTTTGTTACATGGGTATACATATGCCATGGTGGTTTGCTGCACCGATCAACCCATCATCTAGGTTTTATGCCCTGCATGCATTAGCTATTTGTCCTAATGCTCTCCCTTCCCTTACCCCCCATCCCCCAACTGGCCCCAGTGTGTGTTGTTCCCCTCCCTGTATCCATGTTCTCATTGTTCAAGTCCCACTTGTGTGCAAGAACATGCAATGTTTGGATTTCTATTAATGTGTTAGTTTGCTGAGGATGATGGCTTTCAGCTTCATCCATGTCCCTGCAAAGGACATGATCTCATTCCTTTTCATGGCTGCATGGTATTCTATGGTGTATGTGTACCATTCTTTATCCAGTCTGTCATTGATGGGCATTTGTGTTGGTTCTATGTCTTTGTTATTGTAAATAATACTAACTATTCTTAAATATTTAGGGCTGGTGTGATGTGGACAACTAAAATTGATAAATATGTTGCTGAAAATGTTTATTGGTACAACTATTTTGGAAAAACTTGGCAATATCTGGTTATTTTGGTAATTCTAAGTTTAAATATATACCCTAGGCCACGTGCAGTGGATGTCGCCTATAATCCCAACAATTTGGGAGGTTGAGAGGGGCAGATCACTTGAGGTCAGGAGTTTGAGACCAGCCTCGCCAACATGGTGAAACCCTGTCTCTACTAAAATTACAAAAAACAAAAATAAAAATAAATTAGCCAGGCATGGCGGTGCATGCCTGTAATCCTAGCTACTCAGGAGGCTGAGGTGGGGGGATCCCTTGAACCTGGGAGGTAGAGGTTGCAGTGGGCTGAGATTGTGCCACTGCCCTCCAGCCTGGCTGACTGAGACTCTGTCTCAAAGAAAAAAACCTCTTTCTTTCTATATATAGTCTAGATGAACCCATCTACTATGTTGCACAAGACACGTAAAGGCATGAATTGCAACATTCTTGACA
This sequence comes from Rhinopithecus roxellana, assembly GCF_007565055.1. Lineage (NCBI taxonomy): Eukaryota > Metazoa > Chordata > Mammalia > Primates > Cercopithecidae > Rhinopithecus > Rhinopithecus roxellana. Next base: position 23,166,964 of record NC_044569.1, read on the forward strand.
ATGGAGAAGAGTTAGAAACAGCTTAAATGTATATCAAAAGAAGAATAAGGAAAAATTAAGTTAGGTTTATACAGTGGACTATTCTACAGCAGTGAATATAAATGAGGTGGATAATCATGTCAAAGAGAATAAATCTCTAGACATAATAGCAAGGAACTGGAAATCAAATGGAAAAGAATGTGTAAATATCACTTATGAAACATTTTAAAAGCACCTATTACATATATCTGTAATGCATTGTGTTTTAACATAGGAATGACAACATATTAACTTGTGTCAAATTTAGGTAGTAGACATATGAAGTTCTTAAATTGTTTTCAAAACCTTTTTTTTAACAGTTAATTTAAAAAAATGGTAAATAAAAATTGTATATATTAATGGTATACAACATAAAGTTTTGACATATGCACACATTGTGGAAAGGCTAAATTAAGCTAATTAACATATCCATTACCTCATATAATTATCATTTTTGTAGCTGGAACACTTAAAATCTACTTCCTCAGCAATTTTCAAGTATACAATATAACAGTATTAAATATAGTCATGATGATGTAAAATAGATGCCTTGAACTTACTCCTCTTGTTTAACTGAAATTTCATATCCTTTACCAACATCTTCCCAACCCCTCCACCCCACCACCCTCATGTAACCACCATTCTACTCTGTTTCTATGAGTTCAACGTTTTTAGATTCCACATATAATTGAGGTTATTTAGTATTTGTCTTTCTGTGTCTTGCTTACTTCACTTAACATAATATCCTCCAGGTTCATCCATGTTGTTGCGAATGACAGAACTGTCTTTTTTATGGTGGAATAGTATTTCATTGTGTATATATATCATATTTTCTTTATGTATTCATTCGTTGGTGGACACAGGCTGATTTCATGTCTTGGCTATTGTGAATAATGCTGCAATGAACATGAGATACAAATAATTCTTTGACATACAGATTTCATACCCTTTGGATATATTCCAAGAAGTGGGATTGCTGAATCATATGTTAGATCTGTTCTTAAAATTCTGAGGAATCTCCATAAGGTTTTCTAAATGGCTGTACAAATTTTATTCCCACTAACAATGTACCAGGGTTCCCTTTTCTCCACATCCTCACAAACACTTGTTATCTTTTGACTCTTTGATAATAGCCATCCTGTTGGGTGTAAGATGGTATCTCATTGTGGTTCTGATTTGCATTTCCCTGAGGATTAGTGAAGTTAAGCAGTTTTCTATGTAACTGTTGGTAATTTGTATATCTTCTTTTGAAAAATGTCTATTCAGCTCCTTTGCCCATTTTAAATATGTATATGTATATGTATATATTTTGCTGTTCCAGATCATTTTTTCCCATTTGGTAGGTCACCTCATCTCTCTGTTGATTGTGAATTCTTCACTTCTTGGCTGTGCAGAAGCTTTTCAGTTTTATGTAATCACATTTTTCTGTTTTTACTTTTGTGGCCTGTGCTTTTGGAATCATATCTAAAAAATCATTGTCCAGACCAATGTCATGAAGTTTTTCCTCTATGTTTTCTTTTAGTAGTTCTACATTTTCAGTTCTTACATTTAAGCCTTCAATCTGTTTTCAGTTGATTTTTGTATATGGTGTGAGATGAGGATCTAATTTCCTTTTTATCCATATGGATATCCAATTTGTTTTCAACACCCTTTATTGAAAAGACTGTCCTTTCCTGATTGTGTGTCCTTGGCATCTTTGTTGAAAATCAGTTCACTGTATGTGCATGGATTTATTTCTGAGTCTTCTATTCTGTTTCATTGGTCTATATGTCTGTTTTTAGACAGTACCATGCTGTTTGATTCCTACAGCTTTGTAGAATATTTTGAAGTCAGGTAGGGTGATGCCTCCCGCATTGTTATTTTTCAAGGTTGCTTTGGCCACTGGGGGTCTTTTTTCATTCCATGCAAATTTTAGGATTTTTTCTTATATTTATAGGAATTGGATTGAAATGAATCTGTGGATCCCTTTTGGTGGTGTGGACATGTTAACAGTATTAATTCCGCCAAACCATGAACACAAGATAATCTTTTATTTATCTGTGTTTTCCTCAGTTTCTTTCATCAATATTTTGGTTTTCAGTGTGTAGATCTTTCACTTCATTGGTTAAATTTATTTCCAAGTATGTCACTTTTTAGTAGCCATTGCAAATGGGAGTGTTTTCTTGATTTCTTTTTTATATAGTTAATTGTTAGTACATAAAAACAGTAGTAATTTTTGTATGTTGGTTTTGTATCTTGCAGCCTTGTAGAATTCATTTATTAGTTCTAACATATTTTTGGTAGCTGCTTTAGGGTTTTCTATACATAAGATCATGTCATCTCAAACAGATTGTTTAACTCTTCCTTTCTGATTTGAATATCTTTTATCTTTTTCTCTTGCCTAATTGCTCTGGCTAGAACTTCCAGTGCTATGTTGAACAGAAGTGATGAGAGTAGGCATCCTTGTCTTGTTCCTGATTTTAGAGGAAAAAGTTTCAAAATCTCATCATTGAATATAATTTTAGCTGTGCATTGGGCTTTATTTTGTTGAGGTATGTATTTTTTGTGCCTAATATCTTGCAAATTTTTATCATGAAAAAATGTTAAATGTTTTCAAATGCTGTTTCTATATCTGTTGAGATGGTTACATGGTTTTTGCCCTTCATTCTGTTAATGTGGTATATCAAATTTATTGATTTGCATATATCGAATCATCCTTGCACCCCTGGGATAAATTCCACTTCATGATGTTGAATGATCCTTTTGATATGCTGTTGAATTTGGTTTGCTAGTACTTTTTTGAAGATTTTTGCATCTATGTTCATCAGCGATATTGGCCTGTAATTTTCTTTTCTTATGGTGTCCTTGTGTGATATTGGTATCATGGTAATTCTTGCTTCCTAAAATAAGTTTGGAAGGATTCCTCACTCTTTGTTTATTTGGAAGAGTTTGAGAAGAATTGGTATTACTTCTTCTTTAAATGCTTAGCAGAATTAAACTGTGTTTGTGAATTAAAAGACTTAATATTGTTAAGATGACAATATCACCCAAAGCTACCTACAGATTTTTTTGTAAAGATAGAAAAACTCATCCTAAAATTAATATGGAATTTCAACACACCTTAAATAGCCAAAACCATCTTGAAAAAGAAAAAAATTTGGAGGTTTCACATTTCCTGTTTTCAAAACCTATTACAAAGTTACAGTAATCCAAATGATGTGGTATTGGCAAAAGACAGGTATATAGACCAATGGAATAGAATAGAGATCCCATAAATAAACCCTTCTATAAATGGTCAAAAGATTTTGACGAGTGTTTCAAGACCATTCAATGGGGGAAATTACAGTCTTTTCAACAAATGGTGCTGGAAAATCTAGAAATCTACATGCCAGTGAATGCATTTGGACCCTTACCTTAAAGCATATATAAAAGTTAACTCAAAAGGATTAAAGACCTAATTGTTAGAATCAAAATGATAACCTTAGAAATAAAGACAGGCAAGAGGCTTCATAATATTGGACTTAACAATGACTTCTTGAATATGACACCAAAAGCACCATTACCAAAAGAGAAAATAGGTTAATTTGACTTCATTAAGATTAATAACTTTTGTGCGTCAAAGGACACTATCAAGACATAGTTAAAAAGTAACGTACAGAATGAGAGAAAATACTTACAAATAATAATTTGATATATAATTCATATCCAAAATATATAAAGCACTCAATTCTACAACAACAAACAACCCAATTTAATAGACAGAAAAAGGACTTTAATAGGCATTTTTCCAAAGATACAGGTGGCCAGTGATTACATGAAAAGATGCTGAACTTCAAAACCACATTGAGAATCAGAAAACAGCAAGCGATGGTGATGATGTAGAGAAATTGGAACTCTAGAAATTGCATTGCTGGTGGGAATGTAAATTGGTGAAGTAGCTGTGGACATCAATACAGCAGTTCCTGAAATAATTAAATATAGAATTAATGTATAATCCAGCAATCCTACTTCCAGGTGTATACACAAAAGAATTGAAAACAGGCACTTGAATATATATTTGTACACCAATGTTCATTGTGAAACTATTCAAAATAAACAAAAGGTATAAACAACCCAAATGTCCATGGTATATACTATGGTATATACTGACAATAGAATACTATTCAGCCTTAAAAAGAAATAACATCCTGATACATGCTACAACAGGGACCAACCCTCACGTTATGCTGAGTGAAATAAGCCAGAAACAGAAGGACACATATTGCCGGAAACAAAAGGACACATGATTCCACTTATGTGAGGGACCTAGAATAGAAAAATTTACGGAGACATAAAGTAAAATAGTGGTTATCATGGTCTGGGGGAATGGGAGAATAGGAAGATGCTGTGTAATGGATACAGTGATTCTATTATTATTATTAATACAAAGAGATAGGGTCTCACTACGATGCCCAGGCTGGTCTCGAACTTGTGGCCTCAGGTGAACCTCCTGGCTCGGACTTCCAAAGTGCTGGGATTACAGGAGTGGGCCACCACACCCAGATGATACAGAGTTTCAGTTTGAGACAATAAAGAAGTTCAGGAGATGGATGGTGGTGATGGTTACACAACATGTGTATGTACTTAAGACCACAATGAATGTACACTTAAAAATGGTTAAAAGGTGAATTTTATGTTCTGCATATGTTACCAAAATTTTAAAAACTTATGAAAGACAATCTCTTTGGTGTCTTACTAATAGCCTCCTAATAATAACTTCTGTGCATCAAAAGTTATTGTCCCTCACTGAATTTTTGAACCTATTTGTCTCTGCTGACCCCTCTTCCTCGGAATTCTGTATTTTGCTCTCCTGCACATCTCTGACTTTCGGTCTTCAATTCCTTCTCCACTGCCACTCCTTACTTGCAGACATTTCCCAGGCATCTATCCCAGACATTCTCCTGTCATTCTCCTTGGATGATCTAATGGCTTCAACCTGGAAGTTCTGTCATCTGTTTCTCTCAGCTTTGCCCTCTTCCCTTCCGTCTCTCCCAGCTCTGTGCCGAAACCCTTCTCTGACATCTCCCATCTCCATTCCCTTGATTCAACCTTTCTCTTCCATTTGCTTTGGATCGATATTTAACATTTTTAAATTGATTGATATTTTACATTATTTTTATCAGTCCTTAGTGAAAAACGTATTCTGTAACTTTTTTATCATATCAGAACAATTACCCTGCCTCCTCCCTCTTCTGTTACATGGCTCTGTGAATATTTCTGTAGAACAAGTGCTGTTCTTTGGAACGCCTTCACGTAACCACAGAGCTACATTATCCTGTATGCATCAAGTCCAGATGCAACCAGGAATCATTTCTGGCTGCTTGACATTTTGATGAATGCTTCTTGAGGACGAAATGGGATCCAGAGATGGTTATATACTATGTTTGATTGTGTGTGCCTCTCTTCAGTGATTTTTTCTTTATGAAATGGATTCTTAGTTACTGTCTATGCCTAAATGGTGGGCTAAGTGAGAAGTCTCTAGCACCTTGCCTGAAGTAGGGACTTATTGATAAAAGAGGTTTACCAAGGTCCATTTTAGGTGAGAGGTGACTTGTTAAGCACCATCCTCTGAGCCAAATTTCCGAGCCAATGCCCTCATCACACCCTTCCCATCTCATTGCCTCTAGAACCAGCCTCTGCTTTCCAGGAAATGGTCCTGCCTTTAACATACCTTTCTCCAGGACTTCCAGGAGAAGTCACCATTACCCACTTCTTCAGTCCCTCAGTTGCCCAAGCCGGGTGAAACCTACTCCTATACTTACGAGTACTTCTCTGTTGCTGCATGAGAAAACTCCTGTCCTTGACCTTGCCCCGGGTGTCGTCTCTAACATCATGTACATTAATTATAGTTTATGTTAAAAAGTTGTTCCTGAAAACCACTGCATTAAAATGAATATTTGGTCAATATTTGTTTTGATTTATAATGTTACTCCAGGGATGCTTAGCTTTGCTTCTTTAAAAGTTACTATTTAAAAAAAATTACCAAAATACTAGAAGCTTACCATAATAAACTAAAACTGCAGAAAAGTATATAAAAAAATGTGAGAGGGGAATCCTCTCTGACAGGGCAGTGGTGGGAGTAATGACAGTTTTCCATTCATACCTCAGCCTCCTCCAATCCTTGACTTTTGTCAAATTGCATTCCTCCGCAAACCAAAGCAAAAGTACATCTGCAAGAGTTACTGAATACATGGTGTTTTTTTTGCCAATGAATTCCTTTCTACTCTTCTTAATACTTAACCCTAGTGTAAGAAAAATACCCAATCAGATACAGCAGTATATGTTATGTGACTGATTAAAATTTAACTGGGATGTTTTACTGAGTATATATTTTTAAGCTACATTGAATGAAACTCATTACATTTTGTAATTTCTTTCAAATGTGCTGTGTATTATTTAATAAATATATAAGAACAATTTTATCAAATAAGATAGTTTTTATTTATTTATTCATTATTATTTTTATTTTACTTTAAGTTCTGGGCTACATGTACAGAACATGCAGGTTTGTTACACAGGTATACATGTGCCATGGTGGTTTGCTGCACCTATCAACCCATCATCTAGGTTTTAAGACCTGCCTACACTAGGTATTTGTCCTAATGCTCAGGTAAGATAGTTTTTACCATGAAATGTTTACTCCTATCACAGGCCATCTTCATTCTATTTTATCTTATATAAAATGATTAATGTTTTAATCTCCTATTATTAAGATCTAAGAGTCTAAGATGCAGAGTCAATACATTTTAAAAATTATTTTGCCTACCAAATTGTTGTCCTGAATGAAAGACCACAGAAAAATTTTTGTTCTCATTCATTAAGAGATGCAACTACAGTAAAAATTAGTTTTTATGTTTAATAATTACTTACCAAAAGTTAAGTATGTATATTTTCAATTGTATACTAACAACAAGTTAGTATACAATAACTGAATCCAGATGAAACTTTTTAAACATTTAGAACAATGACCATGGGCCATAAGAACATTTTGTATTTTAAATGCATGTACGTGCTTTCATTTCAGAGAAATATGGCAAGGTTATCAATAAAATACTTTCAAATGTAAAAGCATATTAAATTAGGAGAAAATTCTTTGGAGGAAATGAAGCGGAAATATAACACCAAGGTAAAAGGAATGATGTAAAATATCTGAACGTTCAAGAGGTTTTTCATGTGTATTTCATAGGTTTTTCATGTGTATTTATTAGTGATGGTGGATCTCACATGGTTAGATTTCACTGCATGCATGTAAAGAATGATGGAACTGTTTTATTTTAAAACAACAGCATTCACAATTTGCCTGAATTAAATCATCTGCAATTATTTAGATTATGGGCAACATTTTAGCTATCAGCTTGGAAATGTGCAAGGAATATATGCTTTTTTTAAAAAAGAAAAAAGTTATAGCATGTTCTTGGGCAAAGGTTTCAGAGATCACCGGTACCTTGTTGGTGTTGTGCAGCACATTGCTGGCCACACCACCTATGACACCGTGTGGCAGTGGCTGCAATAGCACTTCAACAGCACAAGACTTCTGGGGACAAGAAAGGCTTTTTCACTTTAAGGCAACAGCAAGACCGAAGATGCCTCTCCTCATCCCTGAAGTTATTAAGGGGGAGAAGATCATGGGAGAGAGAATAACATTGTTCCTCGAGAGGATGAGGAAGGAAGCAATTTCATCTGATTATGAAAAAGAATGTGAACTTATTTAATGATACAGTTTTTGCTTAAGTTCACCCTGTTCTTTCTGATCAGAGATTCTCCATGTGTGATCTGTGGATCCCCAAGAGTTTCTGAGACCACAAGATCACAACCAATTTTATAATAATACTAAAACACTTTTGCCTTTTCCACTGTGTTGCGATTTGTGCTGATGGTGCAAAAGTGATGGATAGGACTACTGTAATTTAGCATGAGGTAGGCTCCAAACTGGGCTGGTAGTCATGGATTCCTCACTGCCACACATATAGGAAAATGTTGTTTTTCACTTCTGAATGTCTTGATGAAGCAATAAGTCTTATAGATTTTATTAAATTTCAACACTTGAATACACATCTTCTAATATTTGGTGTGATAAAATGGTAAGTATCTATAAAGCATCTTTAAAAAACCTTGGAAATACTTGTAAGTTTGCAGGAAATTGCCAAAAAATGTATAAGGAAATTTTCTACCAGTTTCCCCCAATAACAATATTTTGCACAACTATATACAAACAGAAACACCAGGAACTGACATTGGTGCAATCCAAAAGACTCTTCAGAGGAAGAGAAGACCTTCTCAGGGTTTAAAGGATGAATAGGAGCTCAACAAGTGGCTAAGTCTGAGATGGCGTGCATTACAGCAAAGGGAGGAGAGACACAAATTGTGTTGGGGAAAAACAAATAACTGCGTTTTGTTAAAGTAAGAAATGCGGGAAGAGACACTCACAAGGGTGATGAGACTGGGAAGGAAGAATTGCCTAATGATGAAGGCCTCTTTTGTCATGATGAAAGACCTGAGTTTTTTTCTGAAGGCCCTGGGGAACTATTGAAGGGTTTTAAGCATGTGGGTGGTATGACTAGATTTCAGGACAGTGTCTATGGGCTTTTTTTTTGAGAAATGAAGGACCAGTAACAGGAAGTAATAGGAAGCCCATTAGGAAGGTTTACGATAATGTATCTAGGTCATGAGATTTTGAGCTAACTTAATCCACGGAGGGGGGGAATATTTAGGAAGTAAAAACTACAGGGCTTGGTAGTAGATGAGGGAGGTAGGGGCAAAAGGAATCTAGGATGACTCACAGATCTCTGACTTACGTGGCAGGATTTAATGATGGTACTATTCACTCACATGCTCAGTTTGGGAATATCTGAGTTTAGCTTTTTAAGAAACATCAAGATGTAGATAGCTGGTTTTGCTGGCACAGAGTATGGTAAAATAATCAGGTTACAGATACATATTTGGATGTCATCTATTTGGGACGTTGTTAAAATAATGTGAGTGGTTGAGGTCATCCAGAGAGAGAGAGAGAAGACATAATATAATAATAAGGAAGCAAAGGATGAAAACTAGGGGAAAACCAGATGGTGGAAAGAGGAAAATAAGTTGGAATGGTGCACTGAGGAAGACGAGAGAAGAGAAATGAAAGCTAGAAGAGAATGTTCAGCATGCTAAATGCAGCAGAAATGTATGGTACAGTGCGTACCCAGACATTTTGGTTTCAGGACCACTTTAAACTCTTCTGAATTATTAAGGAAATCTCAAAGAACTTTTGTTAATGCGCATTTTTCTAATGATATTTACTACATCAGAAATTTAAATGGAAAAAGTTGAAACATAAAATTATAAAATAACATCTTAGTATTAAAAAATAATACGACCGTTGCATGTTAACATAAATGACACATTTTTATTTTAAAGAGTTATGTTTTCCAGTATACAAAAAATAGTGATAAAAAAGGCATTGTTTTACATTTTTACGAATCTTTTCAATGTTTGATTTAGTGTAATTATGTCTGGTTAGATTTATGTATCTGCATGTGCATTCAATCTGTTGCAATACGTTGTTTTGGTTGAAGAATATATGGCTTCATATAGATACGTGGTTTCAAAATAAAGGAGATTTTTTTTTTTTTTTTGAGACGGAGTCTTGCTCTGTTGCCATGCTGGAGTCAGTGGCACGATCTTGGCTCACTGCAACCTCCACCTCCCAGGTTAAAGCAATTCTCCTGCCTCAGCCTCCTGAGTAGCTGGTACTATAGGCACAAAACAGAGACAAAACGTGCCAACACGCCCAGCTAATTTTTGTATTTTTCGTAGAGATGGGGTTTCACCATGTTGGCCAGCATGGTCTCAATCTCTTGTCCTTGTGATCTGCCTGCCTCAGCCTCCCAAAATGCTGGGATTACAGGTGTGAGCCACTGCACTGGGCCTAAAGGAGAATGTTCATAGCCTCTTCAATTAACTGTGATTCTTTCTTTCTTTCTTTTCCTTCCTTCCTTCCTTCCTTCCTTCCTTCCTTCCTTCCTTCCTTCCTTCCTTCCTTCCTTCCTTCCTTCCTTCTTTCCTTTTTTCTTTTTTTTTTTTTATGACAGAGTCTCACTCTGGTGCCGAGGCTGGAGTGCAGTGGTGTGATATGGGTTCACTGCAGTCTCTGCCTCCTGGGCTCAAGTGATCTACCCGCCTCAGCCTCCCAAGTAGCTGGGACTACAGGTGTGCACCACCACACCCAGCTAATTTTTGTATTATTATTATTTGTGGAGACAAGATTTCACTATGTTGCCCAGGCTGGTCTCTAACTTATGAGCTCAAGTGATCTACCTGCTTCAGTCTCCCAAAGTACTGGGATTACAGGTGTCAGCCACTGTGCCTTGCAGGTATTTCTTTTTTACACCACACCAAAATTCAAAAAGTGGTCTATGAGGCGAATTGTTGGAATAGAGAAGCTGCATGATACTGGACCCTTTAATGAGCAACATGCTTGGTGAAATGTTGGATTAGGAAAATAATTTAACCACATGGAAGAAAGATTTAAAGAGCACACTATTATCTTGGCCTGGCCTTTAAATTAATATAATAATAATAATAATAATAATAATAATAATAATAAATTACATCTATGGGCCTGTAATACCATGGTTTTCAATTTGTATTACTGAGTTAATCTGAGAACTGCCAAGCTAAGAAACTGACATAAAAAACAGTATGATATACCCCCAGAGTTCCTGACAAAAACAGAGACAAAACTCCTCCGAAGAGCATTTCCTCAGCCTGGATTGCACAGAATTCTTTCTCTGAAGATAAGCTTCCAAAAGTAATACTGCAAAACACTGGAGGAGGCAACCTCCCAAGACTTAGAGTCAGTAAGCAGAGCAAACAGAAAGATTCAACTTTCCCACAGCTTCAGATAAAAGAATATAATATTTTCATTCATGTAAGTAATAGGGCTAGAGTTAACAAAATGATTAAACATATAAAAGACATTAATGATTAAGTAACTAAATATAGAAAAGGTAGAATCAAAACCACAAGAAACTCCAAGACTGGGTAGCAGGAAGCACAGTGATGGATGCCCAGTGAAGAGGAGACTGAAGGTGAAAGGCGAGCAGGAGGGGAGCAAGTAGGTAATTTACCCTATTGAGTCCTCATCTGTGTGAGAACCGGCAACAGATGAGAGGGCAAAGGTGCCTCATTGCACATGGCCCCATATGTCTTAACTGTGCTTGAGAGTGCATGGACAGTCTAGTCCAGAGATGAGTCCAAACTTAATCCACAGTTTATCTGTATCCAACAGAAAATAACCTTCCTGAGACTTGTCCTTCCCATCCTGAGTCAGCCTGTCTTTATATAGCTATTGAAAGTGGAGGTGGTATATTCTCTGAAGAGCAGTCTTAAACCAAAATATTCAAAAGTTTGACCTAAGAAAAGATCAGCTTGCAATATCAGAACATACTGAAATATAGTTGATTCTTTGAATGACAGATGAGAAAAGGCTTCTGAGTCACCTCCTTTGAAGTTTCCCAAATGAAGAAAGCATTCAGGTTTGAGTGCAAGAAAAGCCAGAAGGGAAGGCTTATGTAACACTCTTTTCATTTGGGTTAGTTAAAATTTTTGTTTTGGTGAATACTTGTCCAAAAGAAGGAAATCAGTGCATCAAAGAGATACCTACACACCCGTGTTATTGCAGCACTATTCACAATAGCTAAGATGTGTAATCACCCTAATCGTCCATCAATAGATGAATGGATAAAGAAAATGTGGTAACTGTACACAATGGAACACTATTCAGCCTTAAAAAAGAACAAAATCCTGTTATTCACAGCAACATGGATGAACCTGGAGGATGTTATGTCAAGTGAAATAAGTCAGGCACTGAAAGACAAATGCCACATGTTTTCACTTGTGTGTGAGAGCTAACCAAATGGAGGTCAGTGAAGTAGAGAGTAGAATTGTGGTTATTAGAGGCTGAGAAGGATAGGAGATGGGGAGGATAGGGAGAGGTTGGTTAACAGGTACAAAATATCAGCTAGATGGGTAGAATAAGTCTAGTGTTCTATAGCACTGTAGAGTGAATATGGTCACCAATCATTTAGTGCATATTTTTAAAAAGCTAGAGGAGAGGATTTTGAATGTTCTCAACACAAAGAAATGACAAAGGTCAGAGGTGACGAATGTTAGCCAGAATGGATCATTACACATTGTACACATGTATTCAAGTATCACTAATTAATCAAGTCTGTTTTGTACACTACTGCTATACCAGTACAGTCCTAGGGTATGTAAAAGATAAAAAGTAAAATGAGGTGGGATTCCATGCTCATGGTGCTCAGCCACTCATTTGATAATATCTCCCAATAAATACACATTAAATAAGTAACTTGAGAGGCCAAGACATCAAGTATGTTTAGTCAATTTGCAAATATCGACATTGATTCTGTGTGAAGGTGCCCAGGAAATCTGAAACCATTATTTAACCTTGGCAGTCTTTGCATTATTTTGCCTCCATGGGCAAGTTCCAGTGATTCTATGAGCTTTTGTTCTTTAATAAATTGAGCAAATATGAACTACAAATGCTGTCATCTTGTCTCTATTCATTGTGCTATGTAATTGGAAGAAGAAATTTCTGTTTGTTTCTTCCCTGTGAAACAGACGGGCAAAAGACCAGTCTTCTGACATTCGTACCTGGGACAGTTGCAGAATCTCATGATTCAATGCTTTATAGACTCTTGCTTGCTTAATAGCACAGTGTCTCATTTCCTGGAGTCTATGGGCTGACATTAAAAGCTGCGAGAAGCAAGTAATCAGATAGCTGTTGGTTCCAGAATCATAGACTCTTGGACCCAAAGAGGACCTCAGAAGAAAAAGCAGCAAGTGTAAATTACAAAATATACTTTGAGGGAGAAAAAAAAAAGCTAATTAATTATGTAGCAGAACAAATAGCAGTATAAGTGCTCTCATGGGTCTGCTAAACTTTGGCCACTCACAGGGCCACCTTTAGGCCTCACAGATGGGGCAAGACCAGGTCAGAGAAGTGACTCCAGCAAATCGTTAGATACAACTACCTTGATTTGCAGCTGAAAAATATGAGGCCAGGAGGATTTTCCCAAAATTGCCCAGAAAACAGGACTAGTGTTCTGGCCTCGATGAAATCAATCATGGAGGACATGCTTGATCTCCCACAACCCTGCTCCTGCTGGAGCCTGTTGTTTGACACACTTTTTCTTTCCCGTTAGCTCTTGCATCTTCCTTTCCTCTGCCTTCGTCCTTCTCCTCCCTCCCTGCTCATCTCTTTATGCCTCCATTTTGATCCCTCCACATTGATTTCTAGCTCCTTTCACTCTTCCTTCTTTGGTATATTATATAATATACATTTTTAGTATTTCTATATTTATTAAATCAAGTACTCTGTTTTGAATTATTTTTATGAGTGGATTTGTTAAATATTTTATATTTATCTCTCTAAACAAGAGAACACTAATAGTTGTGTCACCCAGCATTTACTCTGTGATCTGGATACCACCTCACTACCCCACCAAAATAAGAAATAACAAAAACCAACATTTTTTTTCCCTCCCTGTTCCAGATTCTCCCTCTTGGATCTCAGCATTGGAAAAGTCCTCCTTCCCTCTCTCCCTCCCTCCCTCCCTTTCTTCCTTCCTGCCTGCCTGCTGCCTGCCTGCCTGTCTCTGCACAAAGACGTCCGGAAGGAAAAAAAACTGTAAAGGAAAAATGACGGACAAGATGACAGAATAGAAAACGGACTCTCACTGAGGTAAGTATGGAACAGAAGGACAGTGAAGGAAGCTACGGAAGGGAAGGGAGGAAGCTTTTTTCGGTATCTTCTTGCTGAGGTTGCTGTACGGTTTTCTTGATTCTTTCCTTTCTTTGTTTGCTGTGTTGCTTTCAGTAGTCTGACTTTATCAGTTTCTCTTTCTTCCTTCTTTTTTTCTCTTTGTCCCTTCTTTGTTCCCTCCCTCCTTCCTGCTCCCGTTCTCTCTCTCTATTTATTTTGTCTTTCCTTTTCCTTACACTACCTCCACCTCCCTCCCTCCCTCTCTCTTTCTTTCTTTTCCTTCTCTCTTTTTTCTTTCTTCTTTCTCTCTCTCTCTTTGCTTTCTCTCTCAATTAAATTCTCCAGATAAGACTCTACTGTATGCACAAACCTCAGAAAATAGCAACATATCATGTTCACTATTTACTGTTCTCAGCATTATTCAGCACACAGGTTGTAAAAACAACAAGGCAAATGGATAGGAGCTCCCAGCAGTTGATCTGTGCATTCTCTGAGTAAGCCTTTCTTTGAGAGGCTGAACCTTGCCTCTCCACCCCATTAATGCAAACACTGTGGAATGCAGTCTTTAAGGAGCATGGGAACACAGAGGGTGGTGCCAGGCTAGGGTGGAGGGGTGGTGATTTTTTGCAAGATTGAGAAATCCAGGAAGCTGATCAGTCTTGGTAAGTCAAATCAGCAAGACTGTTTTAAAACCCAGGATCTGTGGCCATTAGAGGAGGAGTCTAATGGGGTTCCATTTATCAGAGATGCCTAATTTGCAGAGATGCCTAATTTGGGCACATGGGCTTTCCATTTCATTACAGACTCAATCTCCTGCTGCCTAGTCAATATATAGGCAAAAAGGCAGCGGAGTGAGAAATTGTTTCCCAGATAGAAGCTTCAGGGTCTGTAGGTGACAAGAGAACGGTTTCCTAGGACAAAGGGTAACTAGCCGTAGAGATTGGACAGCTGTGGAAGACAGTTTAGGGAGACACTACATTAAAAATCTGAATTGCAGACGGAAACTCAGAATTTTCTATAATATATGAGTAATATGGACTTCTCAATTTTAATTTTTATTATTTAGTTATTTTTATAACAGCAGCATTAGGACCCCTCTGAAACTGAGGCAAAAGAGGGTTTATAAAGCCTGCATGTCACAAAATCGATCTGATCCAGCTCAGCCCAGCCCAGCCCACCACTTCCCACATGATCCGTGCAGGGAAGATCCCAATGGTGGGGACTTTGCTGTATTCCTTGCTGTATGCACCATGCTAGTGCAAAGCAGTCACTCACTGCTTGCAGAGTCCAGCGCACAAGAACAAGGTCTGGTATAAAGAACGTGACTTTTTATTCCAAAGCTAGCTTAGGGGAAGAAGTATAGGCTTCCTGCCTTAAGGGTAAAGGGTACTGCTTCCCTTTTGGAGCAGAAAGCAGGGGCTTTTAAAAAGGAATGTGGCATGAATGGCATGCAGGGGAGGGAGTGAGCTGGTGGGGAGTCCATGTGACTTGCTTTGGTATTTGACCTACTGGGTGGTTGAACTGGCACCATCATGGTCAGAACTAGGTTGTAGAGTGGTCTTGTCTCCAGATTCTCTCCAGGTGGGACAGAATTTTGTAGCAGGCATACTTTTGGTTATAAATTGACTGTTGTCTCTCAAGGCAATCTCCTGGTGGGAGAGATTTCTGCCCTGGAGCTTTTAAGTAAGCACACAGTTAGATAATTTTGTCTGTTGAAGGGAAGATAAGTGGTTTTAATTGCATTTCTAAAGAGCTAAGTAAGAAGTGGGGGAATAGGGGAAAGAGAGGAAAGAGAAAAGAAGAGAAAAAAAACCTCATTTTATATCTCTTAGAAAAATTGGGATACTCAGTTACACTAGAACAGTACCTTGCATGTTATAGATGATCAATTAATATTGGTTGGATACCCAACTAAGGCTTTTGATGAATTTATAGTGAGAAAGAATTAGGAATGAAGGCTGGAAACCACTATGTATCATCCCTTGTTTGTTGTGCACAGGTATATTGTCAACTAAACATGCTCATTCCACAGAATGAGATCAGCTAATCCTTGATTTCCCTCATAAAGTTCTGATGTAGGATTTTTCTTCTTGGTTGCTTTGCAAGCTGAAGATCTCTGGCTGGCAATGCTCCACATGGGCCCCACTCGGCCATGCTGGCATGTCCCAGCTTGCCTGTGTTATAGCTTGTACCCACATTCAGTGATCCCTGAGCTCTTGTACCATACTCAAGAAGAATGAGGATACGCAGGACATTGAAGAGTGAGGAGGATGGAAAAGAATTTTATTGAGCGATGAAACAGCTTTCAGTGGAGAGGGAACGTGGGGGTGGTCCCCCACCTCAAGGTGTGAAAGTCCCTCTGGGACTGGGTCCGGGGCCTTTCATGGACTCAGAATGTGGAATGCATGCTGATTGGTTTGTGCGTATGCAAAAATGTTTAAAGTGAAGACACCACTCAAAGGTGGGCATGATAATGTAGAAAACCAATTAGGAAAGGGTAGGTATATGTAAAATAGGTTAAGGGTGGGACCAATCAGAGGAAAGCATGCCAAATAGGAAGACAAGTTCTCAATCTGGTCTGAGGATTTAACTTGTAGCTTGGCTTTCAGGCTTTAAACTGTCTTTGGCTTGGAGGTGGAGTTTCACCGGGGACCCGTCCCTATCTGCCTAGGCATTTGACTGCCTGCTGCCACCCTCTGTGCCATATTAAAAGATTTTATAAGAGTAGTTATCTCAACTAGGTACACCTTTCCTAATGACTTCAGTTAAAATTCTGGTAGAATGGACAGAACACAGAAGCGCACTCCTTTTTTCCACTTGCATAGAGCCAAACATTATAGGGAAGAGAAACAAAAGGAAATATCAGCTTTTCTTGAGCATTTAAAAAAATTTACTTGGTGTTTCACATACCTGCTGCTACATAATAAACAACCTTAACACTAAGTAGCTTAAAAATAACAACCATTTTACTTGCATGCAATTCTGTGGGTCAGGGATTCGAAAGGAGCAGTGGAGATGGCTCGTTTCTGCTCTGTGTTGTGTCTGCTAGGGCTAGAAGGTCCAAGAAGGCTCCTTCACTCACATGCCTGTTGATTCTACTAGAATGTCTGGAATAGTTTAGGGCTGGCTGCAATGACTCACCTGGGAAAATGAGCGGGCTCTGCTTCTCCCTATCGACTTGTTTCTTTGACTCTTCTCTGTTGTTTCAGGACCTCTTCCTTTCCACTTGCTCCCTCCTTGTGGTTTTTTCACATGCTTTCCCCAGCGAGACTCAAATGGTGACTGAAGACTCCTAAGAGCCTGAGTTGAAATGATCAGATCTCCTTAAGACTTAGGTTCAGATGGCCAGGTGTGGTGGCTCACACCTGTAATCCCAGCACTTTGGGAGGCTGAGGCAGGCAGATCACCTGACATCAGGAGTTTGAGACCAACTTAACCAACATGGTGAAGCCCTGTCTCTACTGAAAATACAAAAATTAGCCAGGTGTGGTGGTGCATGCCTGTAGTCCTGGCTACTTGAGAAGCTGAGGCAGAAGAATCGCTTGAACCTGGGAGGTGGAAGCTGCATTGAGCTGAGATCCTGCCACTGCATCCAGCCTGAGTGATGAAGAAAGACGCTGTTTCAAAAAAATAAAAAATATAAAAAAATTTAAAAACTTAAGCCCAGAAAAAAGCACAGCATTATTATTATTTTTAAACTAAGCTGTTTAAGTTTATAGAACAGTGGAATAGAAAGTACAGAGCATTCCTATACCGTACCTCCACCCTGCCCAGCCACAGTTTTCTCTATTATTAACATCTTGCATTATAGTGGTACATTTGTTACATCCATATGATATCTGATTACTAACTAAAGTCCATATTTGTGTCATACAGTCCTATGGGCTTTGATACGTGCAAAATGACTTCTATCCACCATTAATTATAGTGTCACACAGAAAAGTTTCACTGCCCTAAACGTTCCCTGTGCTCCACCTGTTTATCCCTTCCCAATCCATTTCTGTTCCTTTGTGAAAGTTGCAGATACCAGAAAGAAATCACTTTCGTCAGACTCAGACAAATCAGATCTGGGAAGACCCAAAAGAGAGAAGACTCATGCTGACACATCTGAGAGAAGAACTGTTTCCAAGGACTTTCTAAAAACTCTTTCTCATCCTTCATGCATCTCCAGATTTGATAAGGTTTATCACTAGAAATTCTTTATGATGCACTAATTCAGGCAAGATGGTCTTAGAGGAACGCTTTCCCAGCATCTCCAACAATGAACTGACAACTCCAGCTTTGAACCTCTGGAACAAATGAACCCTGTTTCTAAGTGGCTTATGTAAATCTCTTTTCGCTAAAAAGCTTCCCTTAACCTTCCCTCTTTGAAGGCACTGGTGGCTTGCCATTCCATGCATTCCAGGCTATAATCTTTATTTCTTTTCCCAAGTAAACCCAACATATTTAAAGAATAATTTTCTCTAGCATGTGTGTGTTTCTTTTTTAGGCTGACACCTTAAACCCTTGGCAACTACTGATCTTTGTACTCTCTCTATAATTTTGCTTTTTCCAAAATGTTACATAGTTTGAATCACACAGTATGTAGCCACAGGCTGGCTTCTTTCACTTAACAATATGCATTTAAGGTTTCTCCATATCTTTTCATGGCTTGACGGATCATTTTTGTAGTGCCGAATAATACTCCATTGTGTGGATGTACCACAGTTTGTGTACCCGTTCAACTATTAAAGGACATTTTTGTTAGTTCCAATTTTTGACAATAAATAAAGCTTCCATAAATACTTGTGTGCAGGTATTTGTGTGGCATAAATTTAAACTTATTTGGGTGGACATGAATTTCAGCCTATTCAGGTAAATACCTAGGAATGCAATTGCTGGATTGCATAGTAACACTATGGTTGGGTTCGTTAAAGAGATCGGCAGGCTGGGGCCAAGTTGGCTGAATAGAAACTACTCTGGCCTTCAGCTCCCAGCGAGACCAGTGTAGAATGTGGGTGACTTCTGCATTTCCAACTGAGGTGCACAGTTCATCTCATCGGGACTGGCTAGGCGGTGGGTGTAACCCACTGAGAGCAAGCCCAAGCAGGGTGGAGCATCACTTCACCTGGGAAGTGCATGAAGTTGGGGGCCTCGCTCCCCCAGCCAAGGGAAGTGGTGAGGGGCTGTGCTACCCACAAGGAGTATGAAGCTTTTCCCATGGATGTTTGCAATCTATGAATCAAGAGATTCCCTCGTGAGCCTACACCACTAGGGCCCTGGGTTTCAAGCACAAAACAGGGTGACTGTTTGGACAGACACTGAGCTGCAGAAGTTTTTACATACTCTAGCGGTGCCTAGAACTCCAGTGAGACAGGAGAACTGTCCACTCCCATGGAAAGGGGGCTGAAGCCAGGGAGCCAAGCAGTCTCGCTCAGTGGATCCCACTCCCATGGAGCCCAGCAAGCTAAGCACCCTGGCTTGAAATTCCCATGATCAGAACAGCAGTCTGGAATCTGCCTGGGATGATAGAGTTCCCAGGGGGTAGGGGAGGGGGAAGGGGCGACCACTATTACTGTGGCTTTAATAGGCGGTTTTCCCCTGACATTGCTAAGGAGACTGGGAGGTTTGGACTTGGTGGACTTTCCCACAGTATAGCAAAGTGGCTGTGGCCAGACTGCTTCTCTAGATCCCTCCTCACCAGGCAGGGCCTCCCTGCAGGAAGTCCACCAGCTCCAATAAAGAGCTTACAGACAGAGCTCTCATCTCCCTGGGACAGAGCACCTGTGGGGAGGGGTGGCCATGGTCCCAGGTTCAGCAGACTTAATCTTTCCTACCTGCTGACTCTGAAGAGATTGGCTGAATCTGACGAGGGACACTTCTCCAGCACAGAACACCAGCTCTGCTAAGGGACAGAATTCTTCCTCAAGAGGGTCACTGACCCCATGCCTCCTGTCTGGGTGAGACCTCCCAACAGGGGTTGGCAGACACCTCATACAAGATAGCTCTGTCTGGCTTCAGGTCGGTGTCTCTCTGAGACGAAGCTTCTAGAGGAAGGAGCAGGCAGGAATCTTTGCCATTCTGAAAGCTCTGCTGGTGATACCCAGGCCGACAGGGTCTGGAGTGGACCCCTAGCAAACTGCAGCAGAGCTGCAGAAGAGGGGCCTGACTGTTAGAAGAAAAAACAAACAGAAAGCAATAACAACAATATCAACAAAAAAGATCCCACAAAAGCCCCATCCAAAGGCCATCAGCCTCAAAGATCAAAGGTAGATAAATCCATGAAGAGGAGGAAAAACCAACACAAAAACGATGAAAATCCCAAAAACCAGAATGCCTCTCCTCCTCCAAATGATTGCAACACATCTCCAGCAGGGATACAGAACAGACCTGAAGCTGAGATGGAGGAACTGACAGAAGTAGGGTTTAGAAAGTGGGTAATAATGAATTTCGCTGAGCTAAAAGATTATGTTCTAACCCAATGCAAAGAAGCTAAGAACCATAGTAAAAGATTACAGGAGCTTTAACCAGAATAACCAGTCTAGAGAGGAACATAAATGACCTCATGGAACTGAAAAACACAGCATGAGAACTGCATGAGGCAAACACGAAGTATCAATAGCCAAATCAATCAAGTAGAAGAGAGAATATCAGTGCTTGAAGACTATCTTGCTGAAATAAGGCAGGCAGACAAGATTAGAGAAAAAAAGAATGAAAAAGAATGAACAAAATCTCCAAGAATTATGAGACTATGTAGAAAGACTGAACTGGTGACTGATTGGAGTACCTGAAAGATGGGGAGAATGGAACCAAATTGGAAAACACACTTCAGGATATCATCTAGGAAAATTTCCCCAACCTAGAAAGACAGAACAATATTCAAATTCAGAAAATCCAGAGAACCCCAATAAGATACTCCATGAAAAGATCTATCCCAAGACACAAAATCATC
The DNA here is from genome assembly GCF_007565055.1 of Rhinopithecus roxellana. Taxonomy (NCBI): domain Eukaryota; kingdom Metazoa; phylum Chordata; class Mammalia; order Primates; family Cercopithecidae; genus Rhinopithecus; species Rhinopithecus roxellana. Next base: position 23,187,702 of record NC_044569.1, read on the forward strand.
AGATTCTCTGAGGCTGAAATGAAGGAAAAAATGTTAAGGGGAGCAAGAAAGGCAGGCCAGGTCACCTACGAAGGGAAGCCCATCAGACTAACAGTGGACCTCTCAGTAGAAACTCTGCAAGCCAGAAAAGATTGGGGACTAATGTTCAACATTCTTAAATAAAATAAATTCCAACCCAGAATTTCATATCCAGCCAAACTGAGCTTCATAAGTGAAGGAGAAATAAATTATTTTTCAGACAAGCAAATGCTGAGGGATTTTTGTCACCACCAGGCCTGCCTTGCAAGAGTGCCTGAAGGAAGCACTAAACATGGATGGGAAAAACTGTTACCAGCCACTACAAAAACACACTGAAGTACACAGACCAATGACACTATGAAGCAACTACATTAACAAGTCTGTAAAATTAACTGGCCAGCATCATGATGACAGGATCAAATTCAAGCATAACAATATGAACTTTAAATATAGATGGGCTAAATGCCCCAATCAAAAGACACAGAATGGCAAGCTGGATACAAAGACAACATTCATTGGTGTGCTGTATTCAAGAGACACATCTCGGCCGGGCGCGGTGGCTCAAGTCTGTAATCCCAGCACTTTGGGAGGCCGAGATGGGCGGATCACGAGGTCAGGAGATCGAGACCATCCTGGCTAACACAGTGAAACCCCGTCTCTACTAAAAAATACAAAAAACTAGCCAGGCGACGTGGCGGGCGCCTGTAGTCCCAGCTACTGGGGAGGCTGAGGCAGGAGAATGGCGTGAACCCGGGAGGCGGAGCTTGCAGTGAGCTGAGATCCGGCCACTGCACTCCAGCCCGGGCGACAGAGCGAGACTCCGCCTCAAAAAAAAAAAAAAAAAAAAAAGAGACACATCTCACGTGCAGAGATGCACATAGACTCAAATAAAGGGTTGGAGGCAAATTTACCAAGCAAATGGGAAGCAGGAAAAAGCAGGGGTTGCAATTCTAGTTTCTGACAAAATAGACTTTAAACCAACAAAGGTCAAAAAAGACAAAGAAGGGCCTTACATAATGTTAAAGGGTTCAATTCAACAAGAAAAGCTAACTATCCTTAATATATATGCACCGAATACAGGAACACCCAGATTCATAAAACAAGTTCTTAGAGACCTGCAGAGAGACTTATACTCCCACACAATAATAGTTGAAGACTTAAAACCCCATTGCCAGTATTAGACAAATCATTGAGAGAGAAAGTTAGCAAATATATTCAGGACTTGAACTTAGTTCTAGATCAAGCGGACCTGATAGATACCTACAGAACTCTCCACCCAAAAACAATAGAATATACATTGTTTTGGTGCCCCATGACATTTACTTTAAAATTCATCACATAATTGGAAGTAAAACACTCCTCAGCAAATGCAAAAGAACTGAAATCTTAACAGTCTGTCAGACCACAGTGCAATTAAATTAGATCTCAAGATTTAAAAGTCCATTCAAAACCACACAACTACATGGAAATTGAGCAAGCTGCTCCTGAATGACTCCTGGGTAAATAGTGAAATTAAGGCAGAAATCAATAAGTTATTTGAAACCAATGAAAACAAAGAGACAATGTATCAGAATCTCTGGGATGCAGCTAACGCAATGCTAAGAGGGAAATTTATAGTACTAAATGCCCATATCAAAAAGTTAGAAAGATCTCAAATCGACACCTTAACATCTCAAGTAAAGGAACTAGAGAACCAAGAGCAAACAAACCCCGGAGCTGGCAGAAGACAGGAAATAACCAAGGTCAGAATGGAACTGAAGGAGATAGAGACACGAGTAACACTTCAAAAAATCAATGAATCTGGGAGCTGGTTTTTTGAAAAAATCAATAAAATAGACAGACCATTAGCAAGACTAATAAAGAAGAAAAGAGAGAAGACTCAAATAAACACAGTCAGAAACCATAAAGGGAATAACACCACTAACCCCACAGAAATATAAACCATCAGAGAATACTATAAACACATCTATGCAAATAAACTGAAAAATCTAGAAGAAATGGAAAAATTCCTGGACAAATATACTCTCCCAAGACTGAACCAGGAAGAAGTTGAATCCCTGAATAGACTAGTAACAAGTTCTGAAATTGAGGCAGAAATCAAGAAGCCTATCAACCAAAAAAAGCTCAGGTCCAGATGGATTTATCACTACATTCTACCAGAGGTACGAAGAGGAGCTGGTACCATTTCTTCTGAAACTATTTCAGGTAACTGAAAAGGAGGGACTCCTCTCTACCTTATTTTATAAGGCCAGCATAATCCTGATACCAAAACCTGGCAGAGATACAACAACAAAAAAGAAAACTTCAGGCCAATATCCCTGATGAACATCAATGCAAAAATCCTCAGTAAAATACTGGCAAACCAAATCCAGCAGCACATCAAAAAGCTTATCCACCATGATCAAGTTTGCTTCATCCCCAAGATGCAAGGCTGGTTCAACATATGCAAATGTAATTCATCACATAAGCAGACCTAAAGACAAAAATCACATGATCATCAATAGATGCAGAAAAGGCCTTTGATAAAATTCAACATCCCTTCATGTTAAAAACTGTCAATAAACTAGCTATTGAAGGAACATACCTCAAAATAATAAGAGCCTTTTATGACAAACCCATAACCAACATCATGGCAAACGAATGGGCAAAAGCTGGAGGCATGCTCCTTGAAAACTGGCACAAGACAAGGATGCCCTCTCACTACTTTTATTCAACCTATTGACAGAAGTTCTGGCCAAGGCAATCAGGAAAGAGAAAGAAATAAAGGTTATTCAAATAGGAAGAGAGGAAGTCAACTTGTCTTTGTTTGCAGATGACATGATCCTATATCTAGAATACCCCATCATCTCAGCCCAAAAGCTTCTTAAGCTGGATAAGCAACTTTAGCAAAGTCTCAGGATACAAAATCACTGTGCATAAATCACAAGCATTCCAATACACCAACAACAGACAAGCAGAAATTGAAATCATGAATGAACTCCCATTCACAATTGCCACAAAGAGAATAAAATATCTAGGAATACAGATAACAAGGGAAGTGAAGGACCTCTTTAAGAAGAAATACAAACCACTGCTCAAGGAAATCAGAGGGGACACAAGCAGATTAAAAACATTCCATGCTCGGCCGGGCGCGGTGGCTCAAGTCTGTAATCCCAGCACTTTGGGAGGCCGAGACGGGCGGATCATGAGGTCAGGAGATCGAGACCATCCTGGCTAACACGGTGAAACCCCGTCTCTACCAAAAAATACAAAAATCTAGCCGGGCAAGGTGGCGGGCGCCTGTAGTCCCAGCTACTCGGGAGGCTGAGGCAGGAGAATGGCGTGAACCCGGGAGGCAGAGCTTGCAGTGAGCTGAGATCCGGCCACTGCACTCCAGCCTGGGCGACAGAGCGAGACTCCGTCTCAAAAAAAATAAAAATAAAAATAAAAAAACATTCCATGCTCATGGATAGGAAGAATCAATATTGTGAAAATTGTCATACTGCCCAAAGCAATTTGTAGATTCAATGCTATTCCCATCAGACTGCCATTGACATTCTTCACAGTACTAGAAAAAACTATTTTAAAGTTCATATGAAACCAAAAAAGAGCTTGCATAGCCAAGACAATCCTAAGCAAAATGAACAAAGCTGGAGCTCATGGTACCTGACTTCAAGCTGCACTACAAGGCCACAGTAACCAAACAGCATAGTACTGGTACAAAAACAGACACATAGACCAATGGAACAAAATAGAGAACTCAGAAATAAAACTGCACATCTGCAACCATCTGATCTTCAATAAACCCAACAAAAACAAGCAATGTAGAAAAGATTCCCTGTTTAATAAATGGTACTGGGAGAACTGGTTAGCTATATGCAGAAAACTGAAACTGGATCCCTTTCTTACACCTTATACAAAAATTAACTCAAGACAGATTAAAGATTTAAATGTAAAACCCAAAACTATAAAACCCTGGAATAAAATCTAGGCAATGCTATTCAGGACATAGGCATGGGTGAAGACTTTATGATGAAATCAGCAAAAGCAATAGCAACAAAAGCAAAACGTGACAAATGGGATCTAATCAAATGAAAGAGCTTCTGCACAGCGAACAAAACAATCAGCAGAATGAACAGACAACCTGAGTGGGGAGAAGATTTTTGCCACCTGTCCATCTGACAAAGGTCTGATATCTAGAATCAATGAGGAACTTAAGCAAATTTACAAGAAAAAAACAAACAACCCCATTAAAAAGTGGGCAAAGCATATGAACAGACACTTCTCAAAAAAAAAAAAAAAAAAAAAAAAAAAAAAAAAAAAAAAGACATACATGTGGTCAGCAAACACAAAAATAGCTCAACATCAGTGATCATTAGAGAAATGCAAATCAAAATCACAATTAGAAACCATTTCACATCAGTCAGAATGGCAATTATTAAAAAGTCAGAAAACAACAGATGCTGGCAAGGTTGTGGAGAAATAGGAACGCTTTTACACTGTTGGTGTTAATGTAAATTAGTTCAACCATTGTGGAAGACAGGGTGGTGATTCCTCAAAGATTTAGAACCATAAATACTATTTGACCCAGAAATCCCATTACTGGGTATATATCCAAATGAATATAAATCATTCTATTGTGAAGATACATGCACACGTATGTTCATTGCAGCACTACTCACAATAGCAAAGACTTGGAATCAACCCAAATGCCCATCAATGATAGACTGGATAAAGAAAATGTGGTGCATATACACCATGGGATACTACGCAACCATAAAAAGGAATAAGATCATTTCCTTTTCAGGGACGTGGTTGAAGCTGGAAGCCATTATCCTCAGCAAATTAATGCAGGAACAGAAAACCAAAGACCTCATGTTTTCACTTATAAGTAGGAGCTGAACAATGAGAACACAGTAACACCGGGAGGGGAACAACACTTACTGGGGCCTGTTGGGGGAAGGCAGGAGTGGGAGAGCATTAGAGAAAAAAGCTGATGCATGTTGGGCTTAATACCTAGCTGATAGGTTGATAGGTTTAGCAAACGGTATGGCACATGTTTACCTATGTAACAAACCTGCACTTCCTGCACATATAGCTCAGAACTAAAAGCCAATAAAAAATATAAAAAATTACGTAAAAACCTAATAAAATATAAAAAACCAATAAACATAAAAAATCCATTAAAAACCAATAAAATGTCAAGAAAACAATAAAAAAAGAGATAGCCAAACTGTCTTTCAAAGTGGCAATATTATTTTGCATCCTTCCCAATAACGCCCCAATAACAAGTGAGAGTTCATGTTGCTCTGTATCCTCAGCAGCATTTGGGATTGTCAGAGCTTTGGATTTTAGCCATTCAAACAGACATAATGGTATCTCAGTGTTGTCTTAATTTGAAACTCCCTAAGGATATATAATGTTTAACACCTTTTCATATGCTTATTTTCCATTCATATGTCTTTTTTGGTGAGGTGTCTCTTCAGATGTTTTGCTTACTTTTTTTTTATTGGGTTGTTTGATTTCTTATTGTTGAATTTTGAGAGTTTCTTGCTTGTTTTGGATACAAATCCTCTATGTGATGTGTATTGTGCAAATATTTTCTCCTGGTCTGTGGCATTGTCTTTTCATTCTCTTAACAGTGTCTTTTGTAGCATAGAAGTTTGCAATTTTAATTAAGTCTAACATCAACTTTTTCTTTCTTGGATCATTCTTTGGGTATTGTATCTAAAAACTCATCAAGAAACCTAAAGTCACCTAGATGTTTTCACGGATCGTTTTCTAGAAATTTTATAGCTTTGGATTTGACATTCAAGTCCATGGTCATTTTTGAATTAATTTTTGTAAAAGGTATAAGGTTAGTGCCTAGATTGATTTTTTTTTTTTGTATGTGGTTGTCCAGTTGTTCCAGAATTATTTGTTGAAAAGACTATCCTTTCTTCAGCGAGTTTGCTCTTTGTCAACGATCGGCTGTCTATACTTGTTAAGGTCTTGTATTAGTTTGTTCTCACACTGCTGTAAAGAACTACCTGAGACTGGTAATTTATGAAGAAAAAAAGGTTTAATTGGCTCACAATCCTGTGGACTGTACAGGAAATATGATTGGGAGGCCTCAGGAAACTTCCGATCATGGTGGAAGGTGAAGGGGAAGTAAGCATGTCTTATCATGGCACAGCAGGAGCGACAGTGAGAAGTCAGAAGTGATACACACTAAAAAACAAAACAAAACAAAACAGATTTCATGAGAATTCTATCACGAGATGGTGCTAGAGGAATGGTGCTAAGCCATTAGAAAACACCCCCACGATCCAATCACCTCCCTCTAGGCTTCACTTCTAATAATGAAGGATTACAGTTCAACATGAGATTTGGGTGGGGACACAAGCCAAACCATATCAGGTCTGTTTCTGGGATTTTTTTTTTTCTATTCTATTGATCCACTTGTCCATTCCTTCACCGATAACACACGTCTTGATTAATATAGCTTTATAGTACGTTTTGAAGTCAGGTAGTATCTGCCCTCTACCAAAAAATACTTTTCTTTTTTCTATAATATTATATCGGTTAATCCGAGTTTTTTGCTCTTCTATATAAATTTTAGAATGAGCTCTCAGATATCCATGAAGCAATTTGCTGGGACTCTGAGTGGGAATATGTTGAATCTACAAACCAAGCTGGAAAGAAATGACAACGTAACATGATTGAATGTTCTTATCCATGAACATAAAACATGATTCCATTTATTTAGATCTTTGATTTCTTTGATCAAAATTTTGCGATTTTCTTCATCTAGGTCTTATACATACTTTGTTAGATTTATATCTAAGTATTTCTTTTTGGGGATACTGATATAAACAATGCTATGTTTTCAATTTCAAATTCTAATTGTACCTTGCTAGTATATAGGAAAGCAATTGACTTTTGTATATTGACAAAACATCATTCTATCATTCTAGTGTTTCAAACAGGTAAGGACACTGCACAAGGTGTAAATATTCAGAGGTTCATTGGGATCAACAAATGTAGGAGACCACCACATTGGAGAGGTAATTTATACACACAAAACTATTAAAGAACCACAAGAACCTCCTTCCATTCATTGTCTAACTGTGTGGTGCTGACCTCAGTCCTAGAAGAAATATTTTAAGTAACTTTTAGTGTGAGCAGAGGGAGACTTTGTGGATGAAATCTAAAAAGACTAGTGCCAACCTCCAAATCCTCCCTGTGCTCAGAGAGCTAAGACTTGCAAGCTTTTCCCCAGGAGCTTCTTGACTGTGTATCTTGACTTTGTTAATGTCAATATCCTGGTAGTGACTATGTACTATAGTTTTGCAGTATGTTACCATTGTGAGAAGTTGACTAAACAGTACACAGCATCTCTGTATTGATTTTCACAATGGCACCAGAGTGCATCTTCAATTTTACCTCAAAATAAAAAGCTTAATTTAAAATAAAACACCTTTCTCCATAAGATCCTCTGGAAAAAAAGGACAAAAACCCCACCATATTGACATATAATTGATTGAAATGCTCAAATCAATCAGTTCAGTCAATTTTGACACTGATACATGCATGCATGTAACCCATTCCCCTACCAGAAAATGAAATATTTCTATTGCTACAGAAAGCTTCTTCTAACCATTTCCAGTCAACCCTCCCCCAGGAGCAACTACCACCAATCTGGTTTTCATATTCATGTATTATTTTTGCTAAAAAGTGTCTACTTCTTTGTGTCCTGGCTTCTTTCACTCAGCATGATGCTTTTTATATTTGTCTATGCTGTTGTGTGTATCAGTAGTTTGGGGCTTTTTAATGTTCTGTATGTTCCATTGTATGGATGTGATGGAGTTTATTCATGCTTTTTCCTCTTGGTGGATATCCAATGTGTGGCCCTTACGTCTATCATCATTCTTGTAGAAGGCTTATTGTGGACACATGCCATTTCTCTTAGCCTGTAACTTGCTTAGTTTCTTAACTGCATCTCTTGATGAGTTTTACAGTTTTTTAAAAAATAAATAGCCCTTTTTCTTTTAGTTTGTTTCAACTAGCAGATTCCTCTTGACTTATTTGAGGAAAATTCTCCAAGTGTGTAGACGAAAGTAATGAGGGCTATGCAAGTCTTGAAGCACCCACGCTTCCTGTACTTAGAAATGTTCATCATAGTTGAAAGACTCTTTGAAGGAAATGTTAGTTCATAGGGTAGATGTATATTTCACTTTTTTAAATAATCTGGCAGTTTTCCAAAGTGGTTAAACACTGCAGTAGTATTCTCGTTGCTCCATATCTTTGTCTACATTTGGTGTAGTCAGTCTTTCTTCTTTCCTCATTCTAATTGGGGTGAAGTGGAAAGTGTGTGTGTTTTTAATTCGTACTTCTCTGCTTACTAATGATGTTGGACACATTGTTATGTGCTTATTGACTATTCACATGTATCCTTTTTTTTTTTTTTTTTTTTTTTTTGAAACGGAGTCTCGCTCTGTCGCCCAGGCTGGAGTGCAGTGGCTGGATCTCAGCTCACTGCAAGCTCCGCCTCCCGGGTTCACGCCATTCTCCTGCCTCAGCCTCCTGGGACTACAGGCGCCCACCACCTCGCCCAGCTAGTTTTTTTGTATTTTTTTTAGTAGAGACGGGGTTTCACCGTGTTAGCCAGGATGGTCTCGATCTCCTGACCTCGTGATCCGCCTGTCTCAGCCTCCCAAAGTGCTGGGATTACAGGCTTGAGCCACCGCGCCCGGCCTCACATGTATTCTTTAGTGAAGTGCCTATACAAATATTTTGCCTACTTATATTTAACTTTTCAAGTTGTAATTTTTGTGTATTCTGTATACAAATACGTTTTTTAGGCCTGCATTGTGAATATTTTCTCCCAGCCTGTGGCTTGCTTAGTTTCTTAACTGCATCTCTTGATGACTTTTATAGTTTTTTTAAAAAATAAATAGCCCTTTTTCTTTTAGTTTGTTTCAAGTAGCAGATTCCTCTTGACTTACCTGAGGAAAATTTTCCAAGTGTATAGACTAAAGTAAAGAGGCCTATGCAAGACTTGGAGCATCCACGCTTCCTGTACTTAGAATTGTTCATTGTAGTTGAAAGGCTCTCTCTCTACGTCCTGAAAAGTAAAAGAGAATCATTGTTGATGGTTTTTCTTGGGTCTGTGCTTCACGTTTTCCATTTCATTGCATATCTGGGTCTCTATCAAGAGCTAGTCTGACCAATGGAAAGTGCTCTGGGTGTTGTTTGAAAAATTCTTGGTATTCACACGACATGACTGCTTTTGGAAGAATTGCTTTATGTCTGGGAAAGTAAGAATTACGGCTTCTTATTGAAAATGCTGTGTTTTTGAAAATGTGCTGTCAGAAAATTGTGAAAGTTTTGCAAAAAATGGAAGTTGGTTGTAGCGACCACATTCCAAGGATCTGAGAATCCTGGTAGGTGGGAATGTTGCAAATCACAGCAAAATGCAGTTGCTAGCGTATCCTTCTCACTTTACATTACTGATAATGCGTGGCTCCAGCCTTTGCAGGTAGTCAGTGAGGAAGCCTTTTGTCTGTTCTTGATCAGTTCCTTTTGAATTTTCCAAATTGCCATTCTAAATCTTCATCTCTTGCCTCATTCCAACCTAAAACACAACCCCAACCTCATAAAAAGATGCTCAGTTCAGTTTAGCAAATGGCAATTGAGTGCCTACTAAATGCCAGAAACTTAGCAAAAAGCACAATACTTGTCCATGAGAAATTGATTATCCAGGCAAAACTTCGAAGTCTCCTATATAAAAATGTATTTAAATATGTATCCAAACTTCTCTACTCTTATGTTTGGAAAGAGTTATCTTTCATTTTGGGGAAAGTTGGTTCTTCCACCTGCATTGTTCTTGCTCCCTTAATCTCGTAGGGAAACTTTTCTCCATCAATTGTCCCATTTCTTACCTATAACACCAGGCACCTGTGGTCCATTTTCTTCCTTTCCGCATATAAATTTAGCATACAGCTTAATGTTGAGCTGCCTTATAGACTTTTCTTAATTCTTGTGTTTGGATCAAAGAAATGTAAGCAAATATAAGTATTTACCACAATCTCTCAAGAAAATGCCAAAGAGGTAAGGTTGTCAGATAAAATACAGAACACCCAGTTAAATTTGAATTTCAGATAAACAATGAATACTTTCTTCATATAAATATGCCCCTTATACAGTATAAATCTGTCTCATACAATATTTGGGATATATTTATAAAAATATTCATCATTTGTCTGAAATTCAAATTTAACTGCTCATCCTGTATTTTTATTTGCTAAATTTTGCAATCCTACAAAGAAGGATGACATCCATAATGCCAGTAAAAACTCCTGAAAGTCATCATTCTCTACCCTTTTCAATCTCCCACTCATAGGGCAGATGCTCCCAGAGTCTTCTTTATCCCCACTCCCACCCCAAGCTCCAAGAACAGCTAATGCTGTCTAAACAGATTTCTCTTTGTCCAATTCTATTCTTAAAAAATCTGCTATAATATCTTGATTCTACAGTAAATTTTTTTCTTTTCCCTTTTGTACGCACACCTTCCCTTTACCCATCACCCCTAATTGTATTAGTTCATTTTCACACTGCCATAAAGAATACTACCTGAGACTTGGTAATTTATAAAGGAAAGAAGTTTAATTGACTCACATTTCCACATGGCTGGGGAGACCTCAGGAAACACAATCATGGCAGAAAGGGAAGCAGGAACATCTCACATGGAGGCAGATTAGAAAGAGAGAGAGAGTGAAGCAGGAAGAGCCCCTTATAAAACCATCAGAACTCACTCACTATCGTGATAACAGCACAGGGGAAACCATCCCCGTGATCCAATCACCTCCCACCTGGTCCCTTCCTCAACATATGGGGATTATGGGGATTACAATTCGAGAGGAGAGTTGGGTGGGGACACAGTGCTAAACAATATCACTAATGAAACCACAGAGGTGGTCTTGGATCTTCAGCTCTTGTGATCTCCTTCCTCTGAGAGGGCAGGGGAAGTGGTCACACTGTGAATACACTTTGTCCATTGCTTTTCCCTGTAAGAGTAAAGTCATGCTTAACAGGATTCTTCAACTTGGCTTCCTCTAACATCATCTATGTCACGACTTTACTGGCAAACTCTGGGAAAGGGCGTGTTCTTCTGTAGTGTGTTCTGTGATGCACTGTAGTCTAGATTTTTCCCTCAGTACCCCACTAAAGCAACTTCTGCTAAGATTACTTATTCGCCCAGATTGCCTCCAGGTTCTTCCTTGAAATCCTCCTCCTCCTCTAACTTGTGACAAGGGCCATCAGTTACAGGTGATGTAAGTGTCCTACCCAAGGCAAGGTGGGTGGCTGGGGGCAGTAATTAGTCCATCCTCTGCTCTCCAGCCCATGATCACTGTCCTAGGTTATGAAGTCCCTAATTAATAACTCCCCTCACCTCACCTGAGTCCTGAACAAATGAAGATAAAATCAAATAAATCAGGCAGATAGAGAATAAAAATATATATTACATAATGATAGATTGGAGTCTGGGGATTAGGCATGAGCAAATAATAGGCTTTCTAATTCTTTGATGTACAACCTAGTCACAGGGATTACTGGAGTTTCAAAATCAGGCTTGGCCCTGGGAAAACTTAGGGCAGAAGGAACAGATGAGAATCCATACTTCCTTTGGACGCTTGGCTGCCTATAAAAACAAAACAAGACAAGACAAGACAAAACAAAACAAAACTTGAGGGCATTTCTTCTCCAAACCCACCAACACAGGTTAGATGTGTTAGATGCCTTTTGTTAGTCACTTCATGTTTTGCCACCCTACCTCTTAATCTAGCTGCTGCTGAGGCCACCACCAGTTCTGCATAGACTTTAAATAACTTTGTGCATTGCAATCTGGCAGCACTTCCTCTCACACCTTGCTTCCAGCTCCAGGGCTTTGTGATGATGCTTTGGTGTGAATGTGCATACTTGACACTCAAGTGCGATCTGAGTTAACACCCATGGGACCTTCCTTGACTAATGGGGATACAAGACTGTAGATATATGCTTCCCCTCTTCTTCCTCTGGGTGGACAGCTCTGAGGCACATTTTGTAAGATTCCTCCAAAAGTCCATGGATTCAGGTACCAGTGGCCAATTTTGTAAGAATCGTGTTAACTTTCTTTCCATCTCTGTTCCACCCCTCTGTCTCTTCTGCTTTTTATCCCTGATACCACTTCCTGAATAAACTACATGCATGCGAACCTTTATCCAGGGCTCTGCTTTCAGGGAATCCAGGCTAAAACACTGGGGAGCAGGAGGCTAAGACACTGGGGAGCAGGAGTAAATTCAACGGTAAAGAGAAGCAGAGTGTTATGCTAACGGATGTCCTTCCAACTGGAAGGAAACATCAGAAATAAGTACTTCCTCTCCGACAGGGAAAATAACAGGAATACAATCTAGATCAAAGGCATAAAAATACCTTCTTTGATTACCCCAATGCTTAGACAGAAAAAAAAAAAAAAGCTAAGAAATTCAGCTCCCTTTTTACAGAATCTAAAGAGAGATGAAAACAAAGTTGAAAGGTGGAAGATCAGCCCTCATGGTAGATATGAGGTTTTTAAGCCCTGAAAGCCCCCACCTGGAATTGATTCATGTCAGAAAACGTGCTCTGAGCAGAAAAAGACTGGACAGATTTGGGATCCCTTTTAGTTCTGTGTGATTGGTTGTGTACAGTTATTTTTATGAGAACCTTGTGGACAAAATGGGTATTAGGACTATAATTTTAGAACCATGTTTTTTGGTTCTCTTGTCTTGTAGAACGGTTTAGTCTGAAATAAGAGAAGAAATATTCTGTGCTGAAAATGAGGAGAAAATCACTGGCCATAAAGGAATTTCTTCTATCATAAGTGTGGTGCAGTCTGCCATCATTGATTGGCAGGGGTATCAACCTGGGGAGGCTGGGCTGTGGATTGCACGGTCAAGACTGGTCTTTGGGAAGCTGGGCTTTTCTCAGAATACTGATTCTGCCTACTACACACCCCAAACATGATCTGTCTCTAACTCTCATTCCTATCGCTAATCTGTAATTTTTCTTCCCCACTCCTGAATTATAATTCAGCCTCTGAATTCACTTTGGGTAGGGCTGGCTTGTTGCTCCCACCAAGCTTTTAAACTGAAACCACAGAATAACTCTTGCTTGAGTTATTACTAACTCAATAACTCTTGTGTTTTTTTATGGGACAGGAGTTACCTGTTAGTAGATTGCTGAAGCTCCACATAAAAACATATGCTCCATGCAAGAGAGCCCAGAAGATCTTAGGATGAGTCTTCCTCAGGCCAGGAAGCATCTGCCACAGCTGGGATCTTTCCTATTGAGTAGCTTTGCACCATGTGCACGGACACTGGAGATCCTTGGAATTTTGCATATGGCACTGCCAACTTGTTGGGTTGATGGCAATCTCTTTGATAGACAGCTTGTTCTTCTTGAATAGAGGCCAGGCTTGTCAATATTTTCCCTTAGTAAAACAGAAGGAGGTTAAGAACTGGGTGCAGGGTCGGGCATGGTGGTTAACGCCTGTAATCCCAGCACTTTGGGAGGTTGAGGCAGGGAGATCACGAGGTCAGGAGTTCGAGACCAGCCTGACCAACATGGTGAAACCCTGTCTCCACTATAAATACAAAAATTGCCTGGGTGTGGTGGTGCTCGCCTATAATCCTAGCTACTCAGGAGGCGGAGGTTGCTGTGAGCCAAGATAGTGCCACTGCACTCCAGCCTGTGAGACTCCATCTCAAGATAAATAAATAAATAAATAAATAGAAAAAGAACTGGGAGCTTCTCTAAAAAGCACTGGTCATCTTGGGAGTTTCTGGGGGATCTCATTAAAAATTTTATTTTTATTTTTTAATTTTTAAAATAGAGATCAGGGTCTCACTATGTTGCCCAGGCTGGCCTCAAACTCCTAGACTCAAGAAACCCTCCCACCTCAGCCTTCCAAAGTGCTGGGATTACAGGAATGAGCCACCATGCTGGGCTCTGGGGATTTAAAGAAGCTCTTGATGGACTTCCTTTTCAGGGCTGTACTTTCCAACCAGCAGGTGAAGAGCTGAATCACTAAGGACACAAATGAAAAGGGAGGGGCAAAATATGAAGGCTTTATATTTCCTTTTGAGGGACGCAGCTCCAGTCTAACTTGCCACACTGTGAACTTCACCACTGGAAAGTAACAAAGGTAAGAGAAATGTTTCTGTACTTTATTATCTCAACTGTGCTTGTTGTCAAAGGGGACAATAAATAAGAGTAAACCATAGCATTTGGACAGGTTGCATAATGAACCAAATGAAGGGGCAACTAACTTATTATTTAATTGAGTATGACTTTTGCTGATCCCTTGATAGATACATTAGCATATTTTGATGTCATTGATAGTGTGCATTTAAAAATCTTGAGGCAGGCTGACTTGATTTCAGATCTTTGTTTAGTAAAATGGAACTCCGTTGATATTTTCTACTTACTAATCTTCATTCAAAACACAAGCTAGTCATGCATGATGTGGCCTCTGTGTATTGAAACACTTCTTAGCTCCTTAGAAGATTTTTTTTTTTTTTTGAGATGGAGTCTCACTCTGTTGCCCAGGCTGGAGTGCAGTGGCGCGATCTCAGCTCACTGCAAGCTCCACCTCCCGGGTTCACGCCATTCTCCTGCCTCAGCCTCCCGAGTAGCTGGGACTGCAGGCGCCCGCCACCACGCCCGGCTAGCTTTTTTTTTTTGTATTTTTAGTAGAGACGGGGTTTCACCGTGTTAACCAGGATGGTCTCGATTGCCTGACCTCTTGATCTGCCCGCCTCGGCCTCCTAAAGTGCTGGGATTACAGGCGTGAGCCACCACCCCTGGCCAGAAGATCTTAACTTACTATGCTAGCCTTATTAATCACTATGTGTTGGAGACAATTTCTTTCTTTTCCTGCCTCTCAGTTTCCTCTTATAGCTTTAAAATTAGTCTCCTAAGTAATATGTGTATTCTGTACATGCAGGTGAAATATCATGGTTTATGTTTATGTGAACACTCTAAAATTTCTATTTTTAGGAATGAGCATATGTGAAATTCACAAAGTTGTAGGGCAGAGAGTGAGACTAAAAGAATAGCTCTGATTTAGGGAAGGAGAGGTAGGTGCTACATAAGTGGTCATAAGAGAAGAGTCTTGCCAGAGGGGAAGAATGTACCTAGGGTATGGTACAGATCGTAAGATGCTGGTGCCTCAGCCACCCTTGGAGATTATTTCCCCCAAGAGGACAGAACCAGACCCTCTGTCTGTTGCAGTCCTTTAGTGTTAGTAACCCCTTCAGATAAGATAAGATGTGTTCCCTTCCACGCATATCCCAAATAGAGTTCTCTTCTGGAAATCCCTCTTCTCAACCTTGAAGGGCTACAGCGACAGATATCCTTCTTTTCTTCATTTCTGTCATAACAACTTCCAGATGGCACACCTCATTTGCTTGAAGAAGATTTTTTTTCTTCCCAAGACACAGCCAACTTGCCCTTATCACGTGAGTGGGCTGTTTTGGGGGTCCATATAGATCTTTGATAAAATTCTGGGAGACTTGGGACTTCTGCCTTCCATGAGTTCTCCTTCCCTGAAATGGACTAGGCAACATTAATTAGACTTGAAGTTGTAAAATATCCAGAATATTGGTTTCCCTAACAAGTATTGATTCCTGGGTGAATGTGGAAGACACTGACAATTTCGCAGATGATTTTTCAATGTAATTCAATTACACTGAATAAGAATATTCAATGTAGTGAGGAAGACCAACATATTAAATGAACCAAAATCTGTCAATCCTTCCATATACACCTCTGCATGTGCAAAGACAGTCACCCAGATGTAGAGGGAATTGTCAATAAAACTAGTTAAATATATGATTAACATAGAAATTCCATTGTGAAAGATCTCTGCAAACAGCTAGAAAGGTAGAATTTTGGAAAATGAATGAGGAAAGCCCATTCACTTTGGCACTACATTAATAATACAGTTAAAACTCTGTCTTGCCAATAAACAAAGTTCATTTGATATTTAGTATGTCTATTGGCAAGACAGAGTTTTAATATTATTGATTAGAATTTGAATTATTCTAATTCAAACTATAACTAATACAAAGTTCGTTTGAATTAATTATAATTATGTATTGCCAATGATTTTTGAGAAAAACTTGAACCTGAAGTATTCCTTCTTGGTACTATGAGCTCAATGCTTGAAGAGCTGTAAGATCTAACTGTGAAGTGAGGCGAACATTATCACTCACCCTGAAAGACTCAAGATTCTGAATAATACACACGTAGTACCTGGCACATACATGAACCCTGTAAGTTAGCCATTTCCTTTACAAAGAAATTCTCACACAGCTGTGTGAGGCAGTAGATGTGCTGATGTTCATCATGGCACTGTTAGTGGTGGCATGAAGAAGGAAACCATTTGGGTATCTGTCATTGGCAAATGAATGGGCAAATGAATATGGTGGAAGCGAAAGAATGGAGCAGTTAGAAGGTATGGACTATATTCCCAGAATAACATGGATGAATCTTAAAAATATAGTACTAAGTGAAAAGTGTGTGAAAACTTGTATTTTTTTTTTTTTTTTTTTTGCTTTGTTTTGTTTTGAGACAGTGTCTTACTCTGTCTCCCAGGCTGGAGTACAGTGGTGCAATCACTGCTCATAGCAGCCTTGACTTCCTGGGCTGAAGCAATCCTCCCACCTTAGCCTCCTAAGTAGCTGGGACTGCAGGCATGTGCCACCATGACTGGCTATTTTTAAAATTTTTTGGTAGAGACGGAGTTTTTGCCACATTGCCCAGGCTGGCTTCAGACTCCTGGGCTCAAGGGATCCACCTGCCTCGGCCTCCCGAAGCTTATGTTAAGTATTATCTAACATAACTTCATTTATGAAAATTTAAAAATGCATAAGATGAGGAAATCAATGTTTTACAGAAGCACATATAAATAAAAGAATATGCTTTAAACAAATTATAAGTGGTGTCTGTGGTGGTGGAGAAGAAAGGAAATGAACTGGGTCAAAGGCCATAAGTAAAGAAGAGAATGGCCTTGTAATCCAGTGATGGCTTTTGCCAAGAACCAGAGTATGTGATGACCTCAACCTTGTGTACTTGTGGTTATAAAAGAAGGAACAAACAAATAAACAGACTAATAATAGTGTCTGCCACACAGTAAGTGGCCTATCAGCATATTCCAAACTCTTTTCTTAGGTGCTCTAGTAACTGCAGGGCTATAATAGCTATGATATGTGAATAGGCGATTTTATAACAACAACATGATATAAATTTAAGATAAATACATTTACATTACATTCCAGAATACAACTCCACTAGCTTACTTAATTCACTAAAATGCAGAACACAGTGTGAAAAGCAATTGACTTGGATATACTTCACGGTTGGAAGTGCTTTCATTATTAAAGTAACTAAACGGAGGGCTGTCAAAGACACTGTCATTACCACATGTAATCCAGAGAGCTGTATTAAAATCACCATGAAGGAAAACATTCTGCCAGAGGTACATAGTTGTATTTTAGGAAAATAATATTAGTAAAACCCTTCTGTCATATTTTTAAAAAACTGTCAAGTGCAAAGAAAAGTGTGGTCCAGGCTGGGTCCTATTACACTGTGGGTCCTATTGCAACTGCTGGCTCCTATTACACTGTGTTGGGCTGTCTGAGAACTGAAATGCACAGCATCTACTCCTTAAGGATTATTTTAGGGCAACTGGTTTTGATTACAGGATTTGTGAATTTTCCTATGTAAATATCATGGGCCATTATTTTGAAAGTCCACAAGTGACATATATTCAGTCCCTTTTAGTCTCTCTCTGCCTGATAAAGGATGAAAAGCATGATGTAAATGTCTAAATTGATGGCAAACAAGGACATATCCCAGAGAACACATCTCCAGAAACCTCAGCCCGGATATGTACTGACTGGAAATAACATCATTAGTAACTGGGATAAATACGTATTGGCCGGGAAATGTATTGGCTTTGTCATAGTGTCCTATAGCATATATGCTTAGACTTGGATTCCAAAAGAGGTCAAAGCTGTAGTCTAGAAGATGGAAGGTAAAAGAACCAAATATTTCTGTATCCCAGGTGGACTAAACAAGGGAATAATGCAACTATGCTACAGAACGGTGAATGTGGAATAAGTGGGCTAATTGGCCCTAGTGAATTAAGGTGTATAGAAAAACCCTTGAAGTGAGTTAGAATTCTTTTAGCTGCAAGTAACAGAAGACTCAACTAAAATGACTCAAACAATAAGAAAAAATTATTATTTCACATGAAAAGAAATCTCAAGCTAGGGTAGATCCAGGATTGGGTAATCCATTCACTTAATGATGTGTCATCGAGAACGCAAGTTCTGTCCATCCTTCCTCTCTGAAATCCTGGCTTATCCTCTTAAACTACCTTTCTTGTGGTCACAAAATAGCAGCTGCAGTAGTAGACACATGCAGATAACCCAACTGTGAGAGGAAGAAGAGGGATGGTTTCCTCTTGTGGATCTCTTCTTATCGGAAGTCTTTTCCAGAAGCCCTCCAGCAACCTCTCCCGTCTTGTACGAATTATGGCACCTTCTGACTCCTACACTAGAAACTTGGGACATAGAATTCCCTCAATTGGCTTAGACTAATCCAGGCTTGCTCTTGGGGCCTGAGGAAGGGTGAAGCCTCCTCTGAAGCACATGGCTGCATGAAATCTGCATCAAAGGAAGTTCTCTTAGCACAAAACAAAGGAGTGAAAGGGAAGGGCTGAATGGTGGGCAGCCAACCTGTTTTTTTTTAATATGCTGTCCAGGGAGAGAGAAGAAGAGAAGGAAAGAGATTTATAAATTGATGATCAGAAAGATGATATGAACTTCTGACTAGGTGACATAAAGACCCAACTCCATCATGAGCTATGTGGGGTGTGATCTCTGATTTCTCATCAAGGGGCATGCCAGGCTTCTAAGGCCATAGTCCTGCCTATATTTGGCCCTACTGCCCACCACTTTTGGACTCTTATTTCATGCACTTATAATATAAAATTTATCTTTCAGGTGTTTGAGTCTCTGCTTATGCTATTCCTTCTGACAGGAGTGCTCTTCTTACATGTATATACATGGGTGATGCTTATTTCATTCTTCTAGAAGCAGCAGGGATATTATCTCCTCCAGGAAGGCTAACTATAACTCTCAGTTTGGTTCTGTGTCTCTCCTCTCTACTTGATTATGTGCATACCAGCATATCACAGAGTACTTATTGGATTGAAATTCTCTTCTTCATTTCTTCCTTCTGCAAACATGTACTGGGTCACTGTTCTATGGATAGGACTTGTCTGGATGCTGGAATAAAACATAAAACCAAAACGAAGTCCTTGCTCTAATGTACTATAGAGCAAAGGGAATCAGAAAATAAATACATATGTAGTAAGCCAGGTGGTGGTATGTGCTACGGTAATGGAATGGTGGGATGTGGGCTGAGATTTCAAACAGAATGAATGGTCAGGGACAGCCTTAGTAACGAGATGCTATCTGAACAGATATGATTAAACTGCTGGAATGAACCATTCAAATATCTTCGGGAAGAACATCATGGAAGAGGAATAGAAAGTGCAAATGCCCTGAGGTTGAATGTGCTTGTTATGTTGAAGGTATGCAAGGAGGTGACATGGCAAAATTGGAGTGAGCTGGTGGAAGAGTGGTAGGAGATGAGGTCTGACAGATCACAGAGGGCCTGTTGGTCACAGTAAGGACTTTGACTTCCTCCCTGAGTAAAAGGGAAGACAGTGGAGTTTTTGAGCAGAGGAGTACCTAACTAACTGATACTTAAAAAGTACTAGTCTATCAAAGATATCATGGAGGAGGATAAAGACTGGAGTAGAAAGAAGATAGGAGATTATTTAAGTAATTCAGGAGCACCTTTATGCTGTTAAAACTGGGAAGCATGAGAAATGTGCAGATGGGGAATATTTCCAAAGATGGGGAAAACAGGATTTTTTTCACTGATTGAACAAGAATGAGAAAGTACTTAAGGATGATCCCAAGGTTTTTAGCTTGAGAAACTGGAAGAATAGAATTGCCATTTACAGAGGTAAAGAAGGCTGTGAGGGACACAGGCTGGAGAGAGGAGTTAGAAAACCAAGGATTTGCTTTTGGACATGTTCAGTTTGAGATATATATTAGACATCCAAGTGGGGATGTTGAGTAGGCAGTTGGATATATGGGCTTGGAATTCAAGGCAAGCATAAATGCAGGAGCTAATAGCATATTAGTGATATTAGGACATTCCTCCTAATTAGATTCCTAATATCTAATTAGGAGGAATGAGGTTGGATGAGATCACCTGGAGTATGAGTGTTCATAGAGAAGAGGTTCAAGATCTGAATTCTGCTTTATTGTGATGTCTAGAGGTTCAAAATTGAGAACGATTCTGCAAAAGAGACTGAGAAGGAGCAGTCAAGGAGGCAGGCTGTGGACCAAGAGAGAATGGCGACTCCGAAGTTAAAAGAAGGAAGTGTTTGATGGCAATGAGGCTCCTGAAGAATGAAGTCTCCCTGAGAGCAGAAACTATTCTTGGTCATTCTTATATCCATAGCCCTCTACAGTGAGCGATGCTCAATTAATGTTTGTGGAACTGAATAGAATGAACTCTTCTTTCCTGACATGTTTTTGTCCTGAGATAACACATATTCCAGCATCATCTTTTCTTCTCTTGGATTTTCCTTTTCCATTTCTATTTTCATAAACATGATGGCTGTGGCCTCCAGGCTGAGAGCTCTGACCACTTTCTTATGGTAAGACCTACTTGTTAGTATTGTCTTACATTCATGGAGGGATACAGGGAATGAGGTCCCACTGAGGAGATAAAAACATGCTGGAAATTCTGCAAGTGCTGTCAACTTGTTTGCACAAAAATGACTGAGATGGAGATGTTCTCCTCCTGTGACACTGCAAAAGTGGGTAGTCTAGTGGGAAAATATCCTGATTGGCTGATCGTGTGTAGCTCAAGATTTTTTTCTGCACAAATTCCAGGGTGAGGAATGTCTTAAAGCATGGAAATTCAAAATGCAAAGACCCAATTCCTTTTAATCTTTCACTCCAGAACAATTATAGATTATTTAAAAATGTACACAAATGATAGTAAGATAGATTTTAACCATTGGCTGAAGGAATAGTAAATCTTCTGTTCATTGGAATGTAAAACTAATGTGAATTCCCCTCTCTAGCATTTATGAATTTCTCAGAATTGTGATAAAGGTATGTAATTTTTCATGAAGCAGTGTGCCCTGATACTTAAACTCATGAAATGCAATAACTGAACTCCAGATACTATCTGTAACTTCAAGTGATGTTCTGAGAATTTTTTTCCTTCTGTTCTCAGGCAGTCATTGGCATAAAAATGGATTCTCTCAGCACAGCTAACGTTGAATTTTGCCTTGATGTGTTCAAAGAGCTGAACAGTAACAACATAGGAGATAACATCTTCTTTTCTCCGCTAAGTCTGCTTTATGCTCTAAGCATGGTCCTCCTTGGTGCCAGGGGAGAGAGTGCAGAGCAATTGGAGAAGGTATGGAATTCCACAGAGATTTGCCCAGGGCCCAGAAGTCTTTCATGCACCCGCTCTGGGTCAGCCAAATTAATTCTATCTTTATACCAATAAAATTGCCATCTAGAGAGAGAGAAAAAAAAACACACACACATTGAGTAAATCGTATTTCTTAAAATTTGATAATGGTTTGATTAATGGAGTATGCTGTAGTGCAAGTAATGTAATACAAGCAACACGTGGTCTCTTTTTTACTATCAGTGGTATCACAAATAAATCTCTGCAGTTTACTTTTAGGGTCTCTTCATTCAGTGATTTAAACGTGACAGAGTTACTATTATTGTCCTGTAGAAGGTTAAATTTACAATAAATGTAATGCTATTTTAGACATTACCAAGTTAAAAAAAATTTCATGATTATGTTTCAAATTCGTAACAGTTAGGAATTGTTATCCACACTTTACAGATCGAAA
Source organism: Rhinopithecus roxellana (assembly GCF_007565055.1). Classification (NCBI taxonomy): domain Eukaryota; kingdom Metazoa; phylum Chordata; class Mammalia; order Primates; family Cercopithecidae; genus Rhinopithecus; species Rhinopithecus roxellana. Next base: position 23,209,729 of record NC_044569.1, read on the forward strand.
ACCGAGACTCAGAAAGGAAAGGTGACTTTTCAGGTTATATAGGCTAACATTAGAGATTTTCCCATTACATATATTTTTAGTGCAGTGGAAAGTCTAGAACAATATCACTTAACAACTCTTAGGATACTTGCAAATCTTATTATTGTTTGTGCTGTGTACTGTCTTAGTTATTAGCCTAAGAACAGTAGGGACAGAAGGGTCTAGCGGATAAGAGATTAGTCCCTGGAGCCTGACAGTGGTCTGAGGCAAGCTGCTTGATCTCTCTTAAACTTATAGTTTCCCTAACATAAAATGAGGGTAATCGTATCTACTTATAAAGTTTTTGGGAAGGTTAAATAAGATATGTAAAGACTTAGTTCAGGATTTGGAATGCAACATTATTAAATTTAGCTATCACTATTGGTCTTGATCTAAAATAGAAAAATAGATCCTTACAACTGTCAACCTTTATAGACTGTACATTGCTTCTGATGCCAATGGATGCTTTTTTTTTCTTTTTTCTAGGTGCTTCATTTTCATCCTACTGTAGACTCATTAAAACCAGCGTTCAAGGACTCACCTAAGGTATGATAATATTGCTGAGTTGTCAAATGCTCTTTAACCTAAGAGAAGGATGAAATAATTGTCTGAGTGTTGAGTAGAAGAGCTCCTTCTTTTGTCCATGAGGGAACCAGCTATGTGTCCCCCTTTAACCTTCCTGATGGTAACTACAGCCTGTAGAGTTTAATATAATAATGATAATGATAATAACAATAGTAAAGTTTCTTAGATTTTATTACCTGATTTATTGCCATCCTTACTCAAGCTTTTTTGTTCCTTTATGGAGGGTGCCCTACGTTGAGTCTGCCAGGCCTTGTCTATGTGGTGTTAGATTTTTCTGTCTAGAGTGGGGACTGAGAAAGGACCTGATGCTTGGCCATATAATTATGTGCTGGGAAAACATGGCCTGATGTTTCTCAGTCCACACACTGTGGGACTATGGTCTCTAGTTTTTTCCAGTAGAAGGATTCATTTTGACATCACAATTATATAGAACTCCTACACGAAAATAGTTCTAGTTGATTGTGATTGGTTGAGAAAATACACAAATGCATATAGACTCACAGAACACCAACTTCACGGAACCCAGCTGACTATTAAAAGTTCAAAGTCCATAGTTTAGGAACATTTGCTTTAGGGAACGCTTTAGGGAATATAGGCATATTACCTATAATGTCCATACATTCTTAGCCATCTTTCAAATGCAACAAAGCTGCAGCTTAGCAGAATTGCTACCACTGAGAAGCAAATTAGTGTGTGAACTAAGTTCAGTGAAGGGCTGAGGTATTTGATCAACTGACCACATGAAAAATGGAGACGTAGAAAAAAGTGTGAAAGAGAAGAGAAACGATTCTGTAAGTACAAGGGCAGCAATAACACTGGAATTATTGCCCTGAATACCCCACTAGGATCTGTTTATTTATGAAAACTGCCTTTGAATTAAATCGTTAGGACCACAAGTACACATGTATTATGCAGTAACTTACAATTCTGCACACGGACTGCAACTAAAGTTACAGAGTGGTGAAATTAATGTGCTAGCGAAAATCCAAAGAAGAAAATGCTTTAAACTAATTTCCTTGTATTCACAGCCCTTTTATTCAGAGGCAAACACCTTGCTCTCTGGATAGTTATCATTCTCCAATGGCAAAAATCAAGCAATTTAATACACCATTCTTTGTTTACTAATGCTTCAGTGCAGCCAAGCCGGAAGAATTCATTCCGAGTTCGGTGTCTTATTCTCTCAAATCAACCAGCCAGACTCTAACTATACCCTCAGCATTGCCAACAGTCTCTACGGAACAAAGACAATGGCATTCCATCAGGTAAGTCCATTTGGAAGAATGGTCAACAACTTTCTTGGCATCCTCTGAATTTCATACCACAAAATTGATGAAGAGTGAGAACAGTCACATGATGTTTATCATTAAGAGATTGAATTTAAGCTGACTTACAGTTTCAGTGAAATGGATTTATTGAAACTCTCATGTAAAGTTATAAAATATTACATAAAAATGGCTTCTTCAAGATCGCTAATGCTGTCCAAGAACCAAGGTCAGGGATGAAGTACAAAACAAAGTAGGTAAGAATCATCCCTGTGGACCAGAAGAAAAACAAAACAAATTTTTCATATCATTTTCAGAGGTTCTTAATAGTGGAGTATCAAGAAGTAGTCAAAATTACATTGGACTGTGAGCCAAGAGACAGGAGTTCTGTTTCCATTTAGAATACATAACTTTGGGCAAGTCACTTCTATCTTTAAAATGAGAAGATTAGGCTTAGTTCTTTGTAGCTCCAATATTCTAACACCATTTATGCCCTTTCCCAACACCATGATCCTATGTAGTTTTATTGAGTATTTACTCTGTGCCAGTCATTCTGCTTAGCTCATTACAGGCATTATCTCCTATAATCCTCACATTGTGCTAAGATATGGGTATAAAATTTCCATTAATTCTGCAGACAGTGAAGCAGATTCTGAAAAGTCAGGCTGACAAGAGTCACAGAGATATTTGAATGGCAAAACCTGGATTTGACCCCTATCCAAATCCATCTTCCTGTTTTTAATTGCTACAACATCCTGCTGTGATTGAGGTGAAATGCAAGCTTTTGTCTGACTAGGGTTATTTAAATGCCGTCTGCGTGAAGCTGGATGAAACCATGAGTTTCTAATGTTCTTCCCTGGCCTGGTAGATCAGGTTATGTCTTGGATGTGACGAGCTTCTGATAGTCAGAATATTTGCAACTTGTGGTAGGTATTATAGACATTTAGAGGGTATTTTCTTTTACTGCCCTGAAAGCATATAAGGAATGATGTATGGAGAGTGTCTAGAGTGGCAGGGATTAATAATCATGGTCCTTCGAGTTGGGATGCCCACTCTTGTGACTTTGCCTTCTCAAAACAGTGACCCAGACATAACAGTAGATAAATGTGGATTTGGGATGATCATTATGGCATCTGTTCCTGAAGTGAGAAGGTCCTCATTAGCATCATGAAGATTGTCTTGAACTATGTCATGAGAGGGACCTTGTTATTTCAGGATTCTGGCTGGAAAAACATTCATCTCCTGGGCTATGGAGAGTTACTTAAGGTTGTTTCAACCACAATTGGATCCAGCTCAGGACAAGATTCATTCTGAGGCCCAGATTTTGCTCGTAGTTTATCAGAGGAACGTACCCCCGATAATTCAACATAGGTTCTTTTCTGTTTTCCCTAAGTGTTGAGTGGTCTGAGAAATAAAGGGAAAGAGGACAAAAGAGAGAAATTTTAAAGCTGGGTGTCTGGAGGAGACATCACATGTTGGTAGGTCTGTGAAGCCCCCAAAGCTGCAAAACCAGCAATTTTTTATTAGTGATTTTCAAAGGGGAGGGAATGTACGAGTAGGGTGTGGGTCACAGAGATCACATGCTTCACAAGGCAATAAAATATCACAAGGTAAATGAGGGCAGAGCACCGGGGCGGAATTAAAATTGCTAATGAAGTTTCAGGGACTCATTGCCGTTGACAACATCTTATCAGGAGACAGAGTTTGAGAGCAGACGACCGGTCTGACTAAAATTTACTAGGCGGGAATTTCCTCATCCTGATAGGCCTGGGAGCACTATGGGGGACTGAGGCTTATTTCATCTCTTATCTGCAACCATATAAGACAGACATTCCCAGAGCGGCCATTTCAGAGACCTCCCCCTAGGAATACATTCTCTTTCTCAGGGCTGTTCCTTGCCAAGAAAGAGAATTCAGCAATATTTCTCCTATTTGGTTTTGAAAGAAGAGAAATATGACTCTGTTCCTCCCGGCTTTCAGGCAGCCAGACCTAATGGTTATCTCCCTTGTTCCCTGAACATCGCTGTTATCCCGTTCTTTTTTCAAGGTGCCCAGATTTCATATTGTTTAAACACACACGCTTTATGAACAATTTGTGCAGTTAAATCAATCATCACAGGGTCCTGAGGCGACATACATCCTCAGCTCACGAAGATGATGGGATTAAGAGATTAAAGTAAAGACAGGCACAGGAAATCACAAGAGTATTGATCAGGGAAGTGATAAATGTCCATGAAATCTTCACAATTTATGTTCAGAGATTGCAGTAAAGACAGGCATAAGATATTATAGAAGTATTAATTTGGGGAACTAATAAATGTTCATGAAATCTTCACAATTTATGTTCTTCTGTCACAGTTTCAGCAGGTCCCTCCATTAGGGGTCCCTGCCTTCCCACAACATTAGTTAAGCTTTGTTTTTCTTCTATGCTAGGCACATCTTCCATATTTCGAAGTCTTGTATCATTCTATTCAGTTCATGTTGGGGCATCGGGTCCCACTGGGCTGTGGAGGTATGCTCCTAAGGTCTCAGGAATTGCATCATGGTAAACTCATTTGGGTCCATGTAGATATCACTGTGGTCTTGACAGAAAGACAACAGAAAGTCTCCAGTTCTATAGAAATCTAGGGCCATGGGTGGTCATCAATAGTTGCTCCAGAATGCTACATAGGAGGGGCTTGGGAGTAAGGATTTTTGGTTAAAAGAAAGGGTAAGTTCTTTATACTGAGTTTGCACACCACTTTCACTTGGATAATATGTTATAGGTGAACGAAATAATAAATTCCTTAAGATATTTTTGCTCACACTTCATATAAATTTGACAGAAATGCCAACTATTTATATCAGAGAATGTTTTTATTATTAATTATATTTATGGCAGCTTGTGAGGAGATTGATACATATCATGGGAACAACCTTCTGTTAGACCTCAGGAAAGCAAGTCCCTTAACCACTCTTCTTCTCAGTTTTCCTGTCTATAATCTGAGAGCAGTAGCTTCCATGTCTACTTTGAAGAGGAAAGAGTAGGAATAGAGTCAGAAGGTGCTCATTGTATTGCAATTTGTCATTTTGCTTCGAACACTTTAAAACTAAGACAGCCAATCATATGACAGAAGTAACAACAAAACATCTCTGAACATTCTTTGTGGAAGGGCTTCAGATTTTGTTCAATTTGTTTATCTCATTAAAAATAAGTGCATACGCATCCTGCTTCCTCTCAGACTTATTGATAGGAACTGCTTTTTTCTCTGCATTCGAATTTTAGAATACATTGAGCTATAGATTTTGTTTTCCTTACACTGCTTTTGAATTGTTGTTCAATTATCATGTCTTTTATAGCAATATTTAAGCTGTTCTGAGAAATGGTATCAAGCCAGGTTGCAAACTGTGGATTTTGAACAGTCTACAGAAGAAACGAGGAAAACAATTAATGCTTGGGTTGAAAACAAAACTAATGGTAAGGATAAGTCAATAGGTGTCTCTAAATTCTGTGTTGTATTGATAAGCAATCCGAGTCCACTTGCTAACGAGGAAGCTGGCTGAAGTCCGCACCTGACATAGGCAGATCAGTAAGAAAGGCATGGGGCCATATTTTGGAATACCCTTTACAATCAGTTGTTCTAGAATATATACAAAGTGACTCTGAATGAGCACCATTTCTATTTCATAAATGTATGGTGCATTCTGCAATTAAAATTAATTAAATTTAAATTTACTTTTCACAATTAAAAACCCATATATATTGCTAAATATTTCTTTTTTTTTTTTTTTTTTTTTTTTTTTTTTTTTTTTTTTTTTTTTTTTGAGACGGAGTCTTGCTCTGCCGCCCAGGCTGGAGTGCAGTGGCCAGCTCTCAGCTCACTGCAAGCTCCGCCTCCCGGGTTCACGCCATTCTCCTGTCTCAGCCTCCCCAGTAGCTGGGACTACAGGCGCCTGCCTCATCGCCCGGCTAGTTTTTTGTATTTTTTAGTAGAGACGGGGTTTCACCATATTAGCCAGGATGGTCTCGATCTCCTGACCTCGTGATCCGCCCGTCTCGGCCTCCCAAAGTGCTGGGATTACAGGCTTGAGCCACCGCGCCCGGCCGGATGCTAAATATTTCTTAAATGGCACATTTAATATTTGGTACCAAGGATATATTCATTTTTATTTAGAAACATTTGGTTAAAGAAAAATTTAAGGATATACAAAAGTAGAGAGAATATATAGTGAACCCTATATACCCATCACTCAATTGCAACATTTCTCACTAATGGCTGGCCTTATTCATGTAATCTTTCACCCTTTCTCCAACACGTCTTTAAGATTATATTGCAGCAAATTCTAGATATTATATCATTTTCCTACACATATTTCACTTTGGTTTTCTAAAAAAATATGGACAATTTTAATACAACCCCTACAGTATTATTACATCTGAAAAATTAAAAATAATCATTTCATGTTAAATATTCAGTGTGTTTTCATTTTTCCCCAGCTGGCTCTTTTTTTTTCTTGTTTGAATCAGGAACCAAATAACATTGACATATCACAATTAGTTAATACATCCCTTAAATCTTGATTTTAAAAATGAACTTTATGATTTAAATATACATACATATAGAAAAGTAAATTATTGTATGTGTGCTGTTTGATAAATTATCACAAAGTGAATATACTCATGATTCACTACTCAGGTCAGTAAAATAGGACATTAGTTATCAGAAAGAGGCACTGCAAGGGCCCCCTTAAATCCTCTTCTAGAAATAAGACCTTTTTCCCCCAAACGTTAAGGTTTCTCTGACTTCTGTTACCACTTATTAGTTCTGCCTGTTTTTAAATCTCATGTAATTGGAATCATAAATTATGTGGGTTTTTTAAGGCCAATATATGTTTGTGAGATTCATCCACATAGTTACACATTGCATGATTTGTTCATTTTTATTAGTATGTATTTCATTCTCAGAATATTCTAAATATACTTACCCATTTTACTGTTAGTAAATACTTAGGACATTTTTAGTTTGGATCCCTTATCAATAGTGCTGCTGTGAATATTTTTGATACATATCTCTGATACACATATGTATGCACTTTTATTGGGTGTATACCTTGGAATGGAATTGCTGGTCATAAGGCTTATATACATTCAATTGTAGTAGATGCCAAGTAACTTTCTTAAGTGATTGTGTCAATTTATTTGCCCAAACAAGAAATGAGAATTTCAATTGTTCCTCCTCCTTGCCAACACTTGGTAGTGTAAGGCTTGTTAACTTTAGCCACTGTAGTTATTTTAATTTTAATTTGCATTTCCTTTATGAATTACATGGTTGAATAATTTTTCATATGCTACATATCCTCCTTTGTGAAGTTTCTGTTTAAATCTTTTGCCCACCTGTAAGAATGGTTTGTTTGTATTTCTTTTTTTCTGATACATTTTTAGGAGTTCTTTGCACATACTGGATACCTATGTTGTAAGTAACTTCTACTATTTTGCATCTTATCTTTCCCATCTCTTAGTGATGTCTTAGATGAATGGAAGTTTCTAATTTCAAAGGAATAAAATTTATGATCTTTTCCTTTGTAGTTAGTGTCTTTGCACACATTTTTGGATGATTTTAAAGAAATCTTGTCATGAAAATATTTTCTAGTTCATGAAAATATTTTCATATGTTATTTTCTAGAAGTTTTATTGTTTTATTAAAGTCAGGATTCATTTTAAAATTAGTTTCATTCCACGTGGATGTCTAATTTATATGGCATTATTTATTGAATAAAGAATCCTTTCATTATTACACTGCAATGTAAATTTTATCATAAATTAGATGACCATATCTGTGTGAATCTATCTGCTCCTGGGTTTTCCATTCTCTTTCATTCGTCAATTTGTTTATTCTCATGATGATGCCACAATTATAGTAGCTTTATAAGTCTTGGAAGCTGGAAGTATAATCCCTCCAATGTTGATCCTCTTCTAGGGTTGCCTTGCCAAATCTTGATCCTTCGTATTTCCATATACATTTTAAAATTAGCTTGTTAACTTCCATAGAATGTATCAGTTGAAATTTTAATAGGATTTACATAGAATCTATAGATTTGGAGAGAAAATACATCTTTATTCAAACTCTAATCCATGACCATGAAATTTACCTCTACACAGGTCTTCTTTAATTTTTTCTTTTGGTAACATTTTGTATTTTCCTATGTTGAAGTTTTGTGCATTTTTTGATAAACCGATTCTAGGTGGTATTTGAGGTGTTTGGTGAATTTTAGCTGGTATCTATTATTTTGGTTTATTTGTTGTTGATGTATAAGTATATACTTTACTTTTGTATATTAACACTGCTGAATTCACTTAGTAATTCTAGTTTAGCTTTATATTATTTTAGATTTCTTTTAGCATAAAGAAAATGTTTTCTAATATATTTGTCTCCCATTATATCATTTAACAGTGATGAGCTCTCAATAGTATCTTTTTGATTGAGGAACTGACAGATGTCAAGTTTAGTAACAGGTGACCAGATTAACATATGTATCTATTCTATTATTCGTATTAAGTCAGAAAATGCTTTAAAAGGTGTATGTATTTTTTCATATCTGTCAATTTACTTAGCACAGTGGTGTAAAAATATGCCTCATCTCTTGTGCTAACTCTAATCCACTGGTAGTCGCTGCTTGGAAAATCTGTATTGAGAGTCTGAGGCTTAAACTTAGGTTACTTGAAAAAGCCCACAATTGAGGTGGTAGACACTAACTCTGTGACAGTAGAGATTTTTGTCTGTTTAGTTTTGTGTTATAGTTTGAGTTTAGTGCTACAGTGTCTAGAACAGTGCCCAGAATCTAGAAAATGCCTAAATTCTTTTGGCATGAATGAAAAGATGATTAGTGTTGTCTGCCATGGGTGTGCATTAGGGATTCACATGTTATATATTTATGTAGAATATTAATGCTATTTCATCATTTGTTTATATCTTTATTGATTGTTTCAACCAAAAATATACATTGTACACTTAAGGTTAGGTATTGCTATCACATGCTAGGATTGTGTTAGGCCTGGAAGTTCAATGAAAATTAAAACTTTCATGAAGCTTAAAGCTGATGTTCAGATATTCCTGTGTTTCATATTGTATAACAGATTACATTTCTAAAAGGTTTTATAAATTGCAATATACCAAAATGCACCAAGAGGGCTGGATGTTTAATTTTGATTAGTTTTATTTACCAAGCAATTCCTGGCATAATTTTATGAATCTTGATTTTCAGATATGTGTTTACTTCAAGTGCTTTTGTATACATATTTGTAATACACTAATTGTAGTGCATTGAATGAATAAGTATTTTAAAATACTTAACATATTTGCATGTAGTGAAGTGCTGGTAAGCATAAAGTCTTGTAAATATTAGAAGTAAGCCACAATAAATTATTACATAATATTTAAATAAGCAGTAATATATAAGAAATCACTCGATATAATGAGGCGTAAGACAAATTGATCCATCATGAATATACTGGCTACTTCCTGGATGCCGTCTTCTGGTTAAATAACAAAGCATTAAATATTCCCTGAAATAAATTTCATTTGACAAAGAAGGCTCCATGGCCAGGAGATGAAAGGAGTTCTGGTATCTCAAATTTAAAAGTAGTCTTAAAAAAAGAAATGACTCTAAATTTCTCATGACTCTTCACCTCTCTATCATCAGGAAGTTCAAATCCAAATACAATTATCTTATTTTTTATACAAGGAAAAGTCACAAATCTCTTTGGAAAGGGCACAATTGACCCTTCATCTGTAATGGTCCTGGTGAATGCCATATATTTCAAAGGACAATGGCAAAATAAATTTCAAGAAAGAGAGACAGTTAAAAGTCCTTTTCAGCTAAGTGAGGTAAGTATTTTATTTTCAGACTGATGACAAATGTTGGAGAATACAGTAATCATGTAAGGACAACTTAGAAAGATTTAGTGATTTAGTGAAAATATTGGTCTAGGTTTCTGCTGGTTCTTTTATTGTATTTTCTACACATTTTAATTTTTCCTCTATTAAGTGACAATAACTTTTATCACAGAGCACCCAACTGGAGACTTGGGATACTAAGATTCTCTGGCAGAGAAGAAAACCCATTCTTTTCTTAATGTTCTATTGGTTTATTCTTTCCATGTACACTGTGGTTATTTTCTCCAGCAGCACACTAAAGTTATCTGTGTTATTTTTTTTTTTCTAGAGAGTTTCTTGAGGAAAGATTAAAAAGAAAATGATTTAATGATGTATCCTTTTTTTTCCCACTCAAGTCATGTTAGCTAGAAATCCTGACTTTGCTTTTGGTAGACCAAGCTATCTATATATATTATTAGAACAATTCAGTCTCTAACCATGACTTATTTTACATTTAAAAAATGGATAATTTTTGCAAAGGGAAGCAATAAGGAATCTACTTTGTAGTTTCTATTTTACCCATGCCTTTAGAGTGTTCATGCAGATATTCATGTTATGCAAGGTAATCAGTATACACACATGTACGCTCACATAGGTAACTATATATACTACCTAATTATAATCCTTTTCTTCTTCACAGGATAAAAATGTAACTGTGGAAATGATGTATCAGATTGGAACATTTAAACTGGCCTTCCTAAAGGAGCCGCATATGCAAGTTCTTGAGCTGCCCTACGTTAACAACAAATTAAGCATGATCATTCTGCTTCCAGTAGGCACAGCTAATGTGAAACAGGTAAAATTATAAGAATGCTAGAATGCAGTTAAAGCATGTGTGCATGTTCACACACACACACACACACTGTATCTCATGACATTAGTGTAGTCATTGATTCACAATCTAAGCCTCAGTAGGATTGCCCCAGGGGCTGTGAAAGTAGCAGGGAGACACATGGCCTCTGCCTTTCAGGACAATGTGTTTATGGAGAACAAGCTATCCTTGCATGAGAAAGGCACATGGAGGCAGAAGTGATGTTTTGTTCAAAAACACACAAGTACTGGGTGGTTGATGGTTGGGGGACATCTTTCTACAGTAATGAAGTTATAATGCTATTTGGGCTTCTAGTGTGCAGAAATCTGATTCAGCCAGTTTACCCTCGGGGACACTATTTCTGAGCCAATTGTAATGTACTTTCATGGACTAGCCATTATTAACATCTCAGTTTTGTGGAGAAATGTACACCACACCCATTAAGAAGTGATCATGGCAGTGAAAGGAGTTTGGATCCATCCCCCTGTCCCCAGCTGCAGCCAAAGCTGCCCAGGACAGAGCAGGCTGTGCTTCTGACAGCTGAACTTCTGGGAGCTTGCAAAGCTGACACACATATGGATGATATGGCCCAACAATTAGGGGCTTCTAAGCCAGGGAGTGCTGGCTTGAGACGAAAACACTGTGGCACAGATGAGCAAGGTGTGGGTGTGTGTCGGGTGGTAGGGAAGGCTTCTGGAAAGAGCAGGGTCAGGATGTACTCATTTGGCTTCAGAAGTGAGACAGGTGCCAGTTGAGAGGGCTGCTGTAGTAACAGAAGTGCAGCTGTGGCCATGAGAACAGGTATGCTTATGGTTGTGGCCAAGTCAGAGGGAATCAGGTCCCTGAGGGCCTGTGGTTGACTGGAGTGAAAGACATTTGGAGGCATAAAGCAGTTTGGGAGCGGTTTAGACTCTGAAGAGTTTTCTGGAAGTAGACTTTGGGATTAGAATGAAGGGGTCAGAAAGGATTTCCTAGTAGAGCAATTTCAGTCTGAGCCTTGCTGGTTGAACAGGAGAATCACAGGGGCCCTGCTAAACTGAGCAGAGCAAAGAGCAGTACAAATGCCTTAGAAGAAGGGCAACGTGAGCTGTGGCATGAAGTCGTGGTCTCTTGGATACGGGCAGAAAAGGACAAAAGGAAAAGACACTTTGGAAGAAAAACCACATTTATTTTATGGTGGATTATATATTGTCATGGTAGGCAGCGGTTGTCAAAACTGTTTTAAATGATCAGATTAAAAAGATGGGATGTGACACAGCATGGTGTTTTGGAGCTGTGGACAGGGCTGGCTGGAGAGTTCAATGCCCAAGGGAGGCATTTGAAAGATTGAGAAACAAATGATGAAACTGGATGGAGAAAATGAGAAGTCAGCGTGCTGAGGCTGCTTTGGGAAACCTGAGCATTGATGTGGGAGCTGACATGCTGGGCAGAGGCACAGGTAGCCCAGAGTTCAGCTTCAGGAGCAGCTACCAGAGACAGTGACAGAGAAGGGCACGAGAAGATGAAAGCTATCAGAATTCACGGGGATCCTGGCATCAGGGATGCCAAACGAGAATCACACTCATAAAGGAGGGTGTCGTGAAATGTTTCAGATATGAGAACCAAGAAGAAATAAATGGTTGAGTCCATCCACGAAACAGGACCATGACAACTTCACAGGCGATAGTGGGAGAAGTGCAGTGAAGCATGTGTGCTGAGGGAATTGAGGGAAAAGACTGTAGGATACCTACTTGAGAAGCTTAATTATGAAATTTAGAGGAGAAAAAGATGACAGAAAAGGGAAAATGTGGCTAATGGTATAATTTTGTTCCCAGGTAAGTAGACTGTATTAAAGGTAGAAAAAGTGATGAAGTTGAAACACTCACACTGAGAATTATAAAAACATATGACATTTAACGTAGAGGTCATGTGTTTGACTCGTGGGCTTGTCTGTGTTTTGTCTCTTAGATAGAAAAGCAGCTGAATTCGAGCACATTTCATGAGTGGACCAGCTCTTCTAACATGATGGAAAGAGAGGTTGAAGTACATCTCCCCCGATTCAAACTCGAAATTAAGTATGAGCTAAATTCCCTGTTAAAATCTCTAGGGGTGACAGATCTCTTCAATCAGGTCAAAGCTGATCTTTCTGGAATGTCACCAGCCAAGGGTCTATATTTATCAAAAGCCATCCACAAGTCATACCTGGATGTCGGCGAAGAGGGCACGGAGGCAGCAGCAGCCACTGGGGACAGCATCGCTGTAAAAAGCCTACCCATGCGAGCTCAGTTCAAGGCGAACCACCCCTTCTTGTTCTTTATAAGGCACACTCATACCAATGTAATTCTATTCTGTGGCAAGCTTGCCTCTCCCTGATCAGATGGGGGTGAGCAAGTGTCAGAGTTGTAGATGAGGTGCAGAGACAATCCTGTGACTTTCCCATGGCCAAAAAGCTCACATCTCACACACCTCTGTGCCTCAGTTTGCTCATCTGCAAAACAGGTGTAGGATCTCTTCCAATAATTTCAGGAGTTGTGAAGCTAAGGCTTTGTTAATCATAGAATAAGGTGGATTTATGCAGAAAGCTTTCTGGCTTTCTTATCTGTGGTGTCTCGTTTGATTGCTGTCCAGTGACATGATCAAGTCAATGAGTAGACTTTTAAGGGATTAGATTTTCTTGACTTGTATATATTTGTGAGATCTTGAATAAGTGACCTGACATCTCTGCTTAAAGAAAACCAGCTGAAGGGCTTCAACTTTGCTTGGATTTTTAAATATTTTCCTTACATGTGTAAATAGAATGTGGTGAGTTTTAGTTCAAAATTCTGTGTTGAGAATAATAAATGCATGGAATACCTTAAAGCTCTGTGAAGACTTGTAACATATGGCAGCAATCAAATGGCTTATTAAAAGATACTTTGAACGTGGAGAAGTCTAATTCAGTCAATATTTCTGTGGAATTTTTGGCCAATTGCTTGAATTGAATTGAATTGAATTATACTACTGAATTGAACAATAGATTTTCTCCTCCTCCTTCTCCTCCTCTTCCTTCTTCCTTCTCCTCCTCCTCATCCTTTACCCTTCTTTCCCTTTTTCCCCCTCTTCCCCCTCTTCATCCTCTTCTCCCTCCTTCTCCTCCTCCTCCTTTTTCCTCTTCCTCCTCCTCCTCTTCTTCTTCTTCTTCTTCTCCCTCCTCCTCCTCTTCTTCCTCCTCCTCCTCTTCTCTCCAATCCTCCTCATCCTTCTGCTCCTCCTTCTCTCCCTCCTTTTCCTACCCACCTTCGTCTTCAGCAAGTAAAAGTTCACAACAGAAAAAGGCATAAGTCAATCAGAAGATTTTTGTTTTAAAGGAAGCCTCCTTTTATACTCAGGATAACATGGAGCAATAATCAGATAAAAAGTGTCTATAAAGCATTTACTGCCTTCTCAGTGACTTCTTGGTGAATATTTTCTCCTGGAACTTCCTCAGAAGTCTTAGTAGAGCAGGAGTCCCCTCCCACTTCTAACTTCCCTAGCCCCATCTTAGAAGAGGTGGCTGGAGGTCAGCCATTGCTTCCCTCCTAGGTGATAGGCAATATTCTTTTAGGATAGACAGTGCTGGCAGCTAATGAAATCTTTTCCCTTCTCCTTGGGGCATTGAAGAATATGGTTTACTTTAATCTTCAATATAGATATTATAAAATTGCAAACAAGCAACAATCTCAGCAAAGTGTAAGACTGAAGAATGTCTACTTATAATAGCATGCGACTTCTTTGCTGTGCTGAATGGCTGTCTTGTTGCACGTGGTTGTCCCAGTGATTGTCTACCAGGCCCATCTGTCACATGGCATAAAGACAAGAAGTTGCCTTGGCTAATGTCACAGGATAATCCAAGAGTCCACAGGCACAGTGGGTTTAACTGTGGTAACATGGAGAGACACGAAACAACAATGATGGGTGTAGGAAAAATAAGAATGGTTTTTTGGTATCTATTTTTCACCCTAAACATTGTGAGGTTGTTACCTGGAAGTGTGGGGGTCCTCTGTTTCTGTCATTTTTGAGAGAAAGAATTTGGCCAAGAGACAATTTAGCTAAGAGAGCAGAGAGTTTATTGAATGAGAGTACACGCCAAGAGAGATATGGGTTGTCCTGACTGGAAAACAGCCCATAGAGTCCTGTGTTGTGGTTTTTATTATGTTAGACTTTTTCTTAATGTTCCCACTATATATATGTTCACCACTGTCAATTATAAAACATACATATATCTATCTTTATATAATCTATCTATCTATCTAATCTATCTATCTATCTATCTATCTATCTATCTATCTATCTATCTATCTATGTCTCTCCATATATTAGGGGTGAGGGGAGAGAGAGAGAGACAGAGAGAGAGAGAGACAGATAGAGAGTTTAATTAAAGGATTTGGCTCATGCAATTGTGGAGGTTGGCAAGTGCAAAATCTGCAGGGCAAGCCTGAGACCCAGGGAAGAATTGATACTGCAGCTTGAGTCTGAAGGCAGTCTGGAGGCAGAGTGCCCTCTTCCTCATGAGACCTTGATCTATCTTCTCTTAAGGCTTTTAACTGATTGCATGAGGTCTACCCACACTATGGAGGGTAATCTGCTTTACTCAAAGTGTACTGATTTAAATGTTAATTTTATCTAAAATTGCCTTCACAGCAACATCCAGACTGGTGTTTGACCAAATACCTGTGGGCCTAGCCAAGTGGACACATGGAATTAACCATCACAGGCACCGAGGGGGCAGGGAGGTGAATTTTCACCCTTCAAAGAGCTAACAGAAACTCTGCCTCTGCCAGTATGAACAATGTGACAAACCAGCAAGACTCATGGAAATAAGCCACAAAAGCAGCCTTGTATTCCCCTCCTATATTGTCCCTGTAGAGCTGCTTAGAGGGAGATCCATCCCTAGCCCCAGCATGAAAACTCTGGCAGTCCTCATGGCTTTCTGGTTACACCTAAAATCTAGAAAATCTGTGATTGTTCCACATCACAAACATAATCAGATTCAGGAATTAAAAGATCTGGGCCCAGATAGTAATCTAAACCCTTACCATTCCTCGGGTGGTCTGGGGACCACAATACTGGTCTCATGGGAGCTTGTTAGAAATGGAAACGCAAAGTCTCTGGCTCCAACCCAAACCCACGGAAGGAATCAGAGCCTGCAGTTTAATAAGCTCCCCAGTTGATTTGTGTGCACGTGACAGTTTGAGAAGCACTGATCCTAACTACAAGCCTAATTTAATAGTATATCTTCTTCCCGCCCACCAGCTGCAACAGGTGCAGGGAGAAGCCTGGGATCCAGAAGAGAGGGGTGGCTGTTCCCTCACCCACCTGCTATTTCTGACTCCTAAGGAGAAGCAGTAAGGGAGAAATTGACAAGGGAACGAGACAGTCCTGCAGATTTGCAAGCTGGTGTCATGCTCTGGACCTGACATTTTGCCAGTAGGAGCTGTTGTGGGTTCCCTGGACAGAGGGCCCCTCTGCTTCCTCCCATGGGCAGTGCTCTTCCTGCTGGTGAGCTGCTGGCCCCAGTAACATTCCCCATGACCATAATGATTAAATTCCCTTCCCTTTTTGTCAGGATCTCTTCCTCTTGCTTGAGATTTTTTCAATTTCTTGGCATTACTGGTTAATATTTTTTATTGGATTTTAGAGTGTTCAGTCATTATTTCTTTAAATATATTCATGTGTGTGTATGTACGTATGTTTCTGCTAAAGGCAAAAACCGCAATTACTTTTGCACCAAACTAAATATATTTTTCTTTTTAAAAATATTTTACTGGCGACAGAGCCTGATCCCATGGAAGTATGGTTCTGGGGCTTTGCTACGGTGGATCTAGATTAGCTCTTATTCGAGGGCCGTGGCCAGCACACTGCAACCTGAGGGCCAAGTCCTGCCTTCCACCTAGTTTTGTATGGTTTTGAAGCTACCACTGGTTTTGTGTGGCCAGTGGTCAGCACTTGGAAGGAGTAGCACTGTGAGCTGCTAAGACACACTCTGGTGTTCCCTCCACTCTCAGTTCTCCTCTCTGCTTCCCGTCCTCAGTGCCTGCTTCCTCAGGCACCACATCAGGTGGCAGAATCTCAGTCCATGAATCAGTGACTTAGCAGAGACAGCCACACCCTCCAGGAGGAGAAAAAATCTGAGTGTTGTTGGGGCTGAGAGAGAAACTGACCCAGGTGGTCGCACCCCTTCCCACCTGCCTACCTGGCCCACCTGGTCCCTCCTCCTTGGGCAGGTCATTCTTCATTCCAAAAATGTTTCCAGCTGGTGGCAGCTAGGCACAAAGTGGGTCACCTCCCAAGATGGCCTATTGGCAAACGGGGAGGGACAAGGTAAGAGTTTATTGAAGTATGTTTTGCCTTATGACCTGCACAAGTTTTAAAGAGTCTCCTACCCAGTGTTGTTAGATCATCTACATATAGTCTAATATCTCATTTGGAAGGCAGCACCTAATTTATTTTGATGCCTCGCTTAAACTTAATTTGGCATCACGTTAGACTTGGCATTAGGTTGCATACTGCTGTTTACTTTTGTGGCAGACATATCAAAATTGTTAGTAACAATGATATCTCATGCTGATTGGAATCTCTGACCAGAAGTTATAGATATCTTTGATGAAGCAAATCTGTGAAACAAAGGCAGTTTTGTGGATAAAATATTTTAAAATATGAAAGAAAAATGATAGAAATGGGGAAAAATTAAGAAATCAGTCATGCATCTAGATGCCACTGGCCTGAGTTCATGACAAGAGAAGTGGAGGACTGAGAAAAGAGACTCCTAAATATCCTCACTTGTGTTATTGAGTTAAAGGGAAGCTGAGAAAGATTCAGAATAGCCCACACAATATTGAAGAAGAAGAAGAAAGTCAGAGGATGTCTACCACCTGATTGCAAGACTTACATAAAGCCACAGTAATCAAGACAGTGTCATATTGTTGAAAGAATAACAAATAGATCAGTGGAACAGAATAAAGAGCCCAGAAAGAGACCCACACAAATAAAATCAATTGGTGTTTGGTAAAGGTGCAAAGCCAATTCAATGGAGAAGGAATACTCTTTTCAACAAATGGTGGTAGAACAACTGGATATCCACATGACAAAAATAATCTAGAATCTGATTTTACATGCTTCACAAAAAATATCTCAAAATTGATCATTCACCTAAGTATAACATGCAAAGTTACAAAATTTCTAGAAGATGACATGGGAGAAAATCTAGGTGACCTTTGGTTTAGCAATGCCTTTTTAGATACAATACCAAAGGTATGATCCATTAAAAAATGGATAATTTGGACTTAATTAAAATTAAAAACTTCTACTCTCAAAAGACACAGGATAAAAACACAAGCCACAGAGTGGAAAAAATATTTACAAAACATATGTCTGATAAAAACAAAGCTGGTATCAAAATATACAAAGAATTCCTAAAATTCAACAATAAGAGGCCAGGCATGGTGGCTTATGCCTATAATCTCAGCACTTTGGGAGGTTAAGGCAGGCAAATTGCTGGAGCTCGGGAGTTTGAGACCATCCTGGGCAAGCAGAAAAACACTGTCTCCCATCCCCCGCCCCCCACCAAAAAAAATTAGCCACGCAGTGGTGGCACCTGCCGTTAGTCCTAGCTGCTTGGGGGACTGAGGCGGGAGGATGAGTTGAGCCCAGGAAGTAGGGGCTGCAGTGAACTAAGATCACAGCACTGCACTTCAGCCCAGAAGACAGAGAAAGACTCTGTTCACCCTAACCTCCCCCGCCCACACACACACAATTAACAATAAGAAAACAGCTAGTTAAAACTGGGCAAAATATATGCACACCATATCAGAGAAGGTACATAGATGGCAAATAAACAAATGAAAATGTGCTGTACATTATCTGTCATTAGAGAATTGCAAATTAAAACCTATTAGGATGGCTAAAATCCAAAGCACTGACAACATCAAATGCCGTTGAGGATGTGGAGCAACCGAAACTATGTCGCTCATTGCTTATGGGTATAAAAAGTGGTATTTTGGGGCAGTCTTATAAAACTAAACATTCTATTGCTATACAATCCAGCAGTTGCACTCTTTGGTATTTACCCAAATGACCTGAAAATTTATATCTATACAAAAACCTGCACACAAATGTTTATAGCAGCTTTATTCATTATTGCCAAAAACTTGGAAGCAACCAAATGTCCTTCAATGCATTAATGATTAAAAAACTGTAGTACATTTATGCAATGGAATATTATTCAGCAGTAAAAAGAAATGAACTATCCAGACATGAAAAGACATGGAGGAACTTAAATGCATATTACTAAGTAAAAGAAGCCAGTCTGAAAAGCTGCATACTATATGATCCCAATTTAGAATATTCTGGGAAGGACAAAACTATGGAAACAATATAAAGATTAGTGGTTGTCAGGGGACTGGAGAGAGGAAGGGCGGGATGAATAGGTGAAGCACAGAGGATTTCTAGGGCAGTGAAACTATTTTCTATGATACTGTAATGGAAAATGCATGCCATTGTACATTTGTTAAAACCCATAGGATATACAACAGAAAGATTGAACTCTAATGTAAACTACAGAATTTAGTCAACAATACTCTATTTAGTTAATAACTATCTAAATTAATAATAATATTAGCTCATCAATTATAACAAATGTACAACACTAATGCAAAATGTTAATAGCAGGAAATACTGGGAGGGAGGGACTAAGGGAGTATATGGGAGCCCTATATTCTCTGCTCTGTTTTTCTTTAAAACTAAAACTTCTTCAAAAAAATTAAGAATGCTAATTTTTTCTTTTCTTTTTTTTTTTTTTGAGATGGAGTCTCACTCTGTCACCCAGTCTGGAGTGCAGTGGCGTGATTCTTGGCTCACTGCAAGCTCCGCCTCCCAGGTTCAAGTGATTCTCCTGCCTCAGCCTCCAAGTAGCTGGGATCACAGGAGTGTTCCACCGTGCCTGGCTAATTTTTCTGTATTTTTAGTAGAGACACGGTTTCACCATGTTGGTCAGATTGGTCTCAAACTCCTGACCTCAAATGATCCACTCTCCTCGGCCTCCCAAAGTGCTGGGATTACAGGCGTGAGCCACCATGCCTGGCCAAGAATATTGATTTTTAAAGAAGGAAATTGGGAGTTTTGTGTGGGCAGAGCAAGATGGCAGAATAGAAGCCTATACCACTTGCTTCCCCTGCTGGAACACCACATTCTAATAACTATCTGCATATAGAAAAGCACTGTCATGGCTGGGCGTGGTGGCTCACAACTGTAATCCCAGTACTTTGGGAGGCTGAGGCAGGTGGATCACCTGAGGTCAGGAGTTCGAGACCAGCCTGGCCAGTATGGTAAAACCCCGTCTCTACTAAAAATACACAAAATTAGTTGGGTATAGTAGTGGGCACCTGTAATCCCAGCTACTCGGGAGGCTGAGGCAGGAGAATCTCTTGAATCCAGGAGGTGGAGGTTGCCGTTAGCCAAGATTGTGCCACTGCACTCCAGCCTGGGTGACATGAGTGAAACTTGGTCTAAAAAAATAAAAATAAAAAAGCACTGTCACAAGAACCAAAAATCAGGTGAGCAATCACAGGTAACTGGTTTTAACTTCATATCTTGGAAAGGGGAAATGAGGGGGGCAGGAGAGACAATCTTGAATCGCTGATGCCACGCTTTCCCCATCTCTTCCGCAGTGGCCATGCAACATGGAGAAAGAGTCTATGCCCTTAAGAGAGGGAGAGTGCAGCAACTTGGGATTTTACATTGAATTCAGTACTGCTCTATCACAGTAGAGAATAAAGTTTAGCAGAGAATAGGGCCATGCTGGGCTCAGCCAGCTCACCCTTGCACGAAGTGAGCATTTGGACCAGCCCTAGCCAGAGGGGATTCACCCATCCCAGTGGTTGGAACTAGAGTTTCTTGGCAAAACCTTGCCACCACAGGCTAAAGTGCTTTGGGGTTTTAGGTAAGCTTGAAACACAATGTGGGACACAAGGACTTCAATTCCTAGGAAATTCCTAGTGCTAGGCTGGGCTCAGAGCCAGAGGTCTAGGGTGGCATGTGACCTAGGGAGACACTTGCTTCTAAGGGAGAGCTGGTGTCACTCCTCCCCCGACCCCAGGCAGAGCAGCAACACAAGTGATTCTTTCCTTCTATTTAACAAGAGGAGAACCAAAGAGCAAAGAGGACTTTGTCTTGCATCTTGGATACCAGGTCAGCCACAGTAAGATAGGGCACCAGGCAGAGTTGTGAGGCCCCCATTCCAGGGACCTGGCTCCTGGACATTTCTAGAGACAACCTGAGCCAAAAGGAAACCTGCTACCTTGAAGAGAAGGACCCACTCCTGGCAGAATTCATCATCTGCTGACGAAGGAGCCCTTGGTTCCTGAATAACCAGCAGCAATACTCAGGTAGTACGCTGTGGGCCCTGGGCTCTGAAATGTGCTGACTTCAGGTGAGCCCAAGCACGTCCAACTGTGGTGGCTATAGTGAAAGGCTCCATCTGTTTGAGAAGCAGAGGGAAAAGTAAAGGGGGACTTTGTCTTGCACCTTAGGTACCAACCTGGCCACAGTAGAGTAGAACAACGAATAGGCTCTTGGGGTCCCTGAGTCCAGACCTAAGCTCTTGGACACTATTTCTGGATCCGCCCTAAGACAGACAGGAGCTGACTGCCCTGAAAGGTGAGTCCCAGGCTTGGCAGCATTTATCACAAGTGGACAAATGAGCCCTTGGGCTTTAAGTAAAACATCAACAGTGGCCTGGCAGAACCTGTGTGGATCAGCGTGGTGGTGACCACAGGGAGAGGCTCCTCCTCTGCCTGTGGAAAGGGGAGGGAAGAGCAAGAAAGTCTTTGTATTGTAATTTGAATGACAGCTTAGCAGCAGTAGAATATCAAGTAAGTTGGTAAGGTTTTTCACTCTAATCTCTGGCTCTAAGACAGCGTCTATGGACATGCCTGCAGCTTGGAGGAACTTGTTGCTGTGAAGGAAAGGGCCTTGGGTAATATCCAGTGCTATGTTGGCTTCAGGTGCTGACCCACCACAGTCTCAGTGGTGGTGGCCACAGGGATGCTTGCATCACCACACCCTCAGTTTAAGATGGCTCAGTACAAAGAGAGAGAAAGAGAGAGAGAGAAAGAGAGACACACAGAGAGAGACAGATAGATAGAGAAACAGAGAGAGAGAGAGACAGAGAGACACACACAGACAGAGACTCTGTTTGTTTGGGACTATGTAAGGGAAAAGAACAAAAGCCTCTGTCTGGTAATTCAGAGAATTCTTCTAGGTCTTATCCAAGACTGCCAGAGTGGTACCTCTATGAGTCTGCAAAACTGACAGCATTATGGGGCTTCAGGTCCAATCCCTTCAAGTACTCTGAAAGCCTTCTCAAGGATAGCCACAAATAAGTTCAGACTGTAAAGAATACAGTAAATACCTAGCTTTTCATTGCTTAGACACTGACAAATATCTATAAATATCAAGACCATCCAGGAAAGTATAACCTCACCAAATGAACTCAATAATGAACCAGGGACCAATGCTAGAGAAAGAGACATATGTGAACTCTC
Organism: Rhinopithecus roxellana; assembly: GCF_007565055.1. Taxonomy (NCBI): domain Eukaryota; kingdom Metazoa; phylum Chordata; class Mammalia; order Primates; family Cercopithecidae; genus Rhinopithecus; species Rhinopithecus roxellana. Next base: position 23,231,854 of record NC_044569.1, read on the forward strand.
AGAGAGATAATTCAAAATAGTTGTTTTGAGGAAACTCAAAGCAATTCAAGATAGCCTACAAAATGAATTAAGAATTCTATCCAATAAATGTAACAGAGATTGAAATAATGAAAAAGAATCGAGCAGAAATTCTTAAGTTGAAAAATGCAATTGCCATCATGAAGAATGCATCAGAGCCTTTTAAGAGAATTGATCAATTTAATAGAAGAAAGAATTGGTGAGCTTGAAGAGAGGCTGCTTGAAAATACACCGTCGTAGGAGACAAAAGTAAAAAAGAATAAAAAAGAATGAAGCATGCATAGCAATCTAGAAAATAGCCTCAAACGGGCAATTCTAAGAGTTATTAACCTTAAAGAACAGGTAGAGAAAGAGATAGGGGTTTATTCAAAGGGATAATATCAGAAAACGTTCCAAATCTGTAGAAAGATATCAACATTCAAGTCCAAAGCTATAGAGCACCAAGCAGATTTAACCCAAAGGAAACTATCTCAAAGCGTTTAATAATCAAACTTCCAAATGTCAAGGATAAAGAAAGCGTCTTAAAAGCAGCAAGAGTAAAGAAACAAATAACATACAATAGAGCTCCAAAATATCTGGCAGCAGAGTTTTCAGTGGAAACATTACAGGCCAGGAGAGAGTGGCATGACATATTTAAAGTGCTGGAAGAAAAAAATCTTTTATTCTAGAATAATAGATCCAATGAAAATGTCCTTCAGGCACGAAGGAGAAATAAAGACCTACCCAGACAAACAAAAGCTGAGGGATTTCATCAAGACCCAACCTGTTCTACAAGAAATACTAAAGGGAGTTCTTCAATGTGAAAGAAATGGATGTTAATGAGCAAGAAGAAATCATCCGAAGGCACAAAACTTACTGGTGATAGTAACCACAGGGAAAAACAGAATAGTGCCCTGCATAGTGGCTCACACCTGTAATCCCAGCACTTTGGGAGGCTGAGGTGGGAGGATCATGAGGTCAGGAGATCGAGACCATCCTGGCTAACACAGTGAAACCCTGTCTCTACAAAAAATACAAAAAAATCAGCCGGGCGTGGAGGCACATACCTGTAGTCCCAGCTACTTGGTAAGCTGAGGCAAAAAAATCGCTTGAACCTGGGAGGCGGAGGTTGCAGTGAGCTGAGATTGTGCCACTGCACTCCAGCCTGGACAACAGAGCAAGACTCTGTCTCAAAAAAAAAAAAAAAAAAAAAGAGAAAAAGTAAAAACAGACTAGTAAAGCACGGTAATTGCGGTGTGTATACCACTCTTCTCTTAAGTAGAAAGATCAAATGATGAAAAAATCAAAAATAGTAACTACTTTTCAAGACATAGATGGTACAAAATAAGACATAAATAGAAACAACAAGAAGTTAAAAAGCAGGAGGACAAAGTGAAAGTATAGAGTTTTATTAGTTTTTTTTATGGGTGTTTGTTTATGCAACCAGTGTTGACTTGTCATCAATTTAAAATAATGAGTTATAAGATATTTGCAAGCCTAATGGTAACCTTAAAAAAAAACAACATCAGATACACAAAAACTAAAAATCAGGAAATTAAAGCATATCACAAGAGAAAATCATCTTCACGAAAAGAAGACAGGAAGGAAGGAAAGAAGGAAGAGAAGAGCACAAAACAACCAGAAAAGAAGTAACAAAATGGTGGGAGTTAAGTCTCTACTTATCAATAATAACATTGAATGTAAAAGAACCAAACTCTTCAATCAAAAAACATAGAGTGGATGAATGGATGAAAAACAAGACCCAATGATCTGTCACCTACAAGAAACACATTTCACCTATAAAGATACATATATACCGAAAGCAAAGGGATGGAAAAAGGTATTGCATGCCAATGAAAACCAAGAAACAGTAGCAGCTAGCTCTACTTATATCAGACAAAATAGACTTCAAGATAAAAACTGTAAGAAGAGACAAAGAAGCTTATTATAAATGGTAAAGGGGTCAATTCAGCAAGAAGATATAAAAACTATATATATATATGCATCCAACACTGGAGCACCCAGATATATAAAGCTGAAGAGAAAGATAGACTCCAATACAATAATAGCTGGAGACTTCAACACCTCACTTTCAGCGCTGGACAGACTATCAGACAGAAAATCAACAAAGAAATATCGGACTTAATCTGCACTACAGACCACATGAACCTAATAAATATTTAGAGAACACTTTTTCCAATGGCTTCAGGACATTCTTCTTCTTCTCAGCACATGGATTATTCTCAAGGACAGACCATATGTTAGGTCACAAAACAAATCTTAAAACATTCAAAAAGATTGAAATAATATTAAACATCTCCTCCGACCACAATGGAATAAAACTAGAAATCAATAATAAGAGAAATTTTGGAAACTATTCAAACACATGGAAGTTAAACAATACACTCCTATGAAACTACTACAAGAAAACATTGGGGAAATGTTCCAGGACATTTGTGTGGGCAAAAATTTCTTGAGTAATACTCCACAACTACAGGCAACCAAAGCAAAAATGGACAAATGGGATCATATCAACTTAAAACAACCACTGCACAGCAAGGGAAACAATCAACAAAGTGAAGAGATAACCGACAGAATGGGAGAAAATGTTTGCAAACTACCCGCCTGACAAGGGATTAATACCAGAATATATAAGAAGCTCCAACAGCTCTATAGGAAAAAATCTAATACTCTGATTAAAATTGGGTAAAAGAATTGAACAGATATTTCTCAAAAGAAGACATACCAATGGCAAACAGACATATGAAAAGGTGCTCAACATCCCTGATCATCAGGGAAATGCAAATCAAATCTCATTCCTGTTAAAATGGCTTTTATTAAAAATTCAGGCAATAACAAATACTGGCAAGGATATGGAGAAAAGGGAATCCTCATACATGCTGGTGGGAATGTAAGTTAGTACAACAATGGAGAGTAGTTTGGAGTTTCCTCAAAAAACTAAAAATTGAGCTACCATATGACTCAACAATTCCACTACTGGGTATTTACCCAAAAGAAAGGAGATCAATATATCTAAGAGATATCTGCACTCTCATGTTTGTTGCAGTACTGTTCACAATAGCCAAGATTTGGAAGCTACCTAAGCATTCATCAACAGATAAATGAATAAAGCAAATGTAATGCTTATACATAATGGAATACCATTCACCTATAAAAAAGAATGAGATTCTGTCACTTGCAACAAGATGAATGTAACAAGAGGTTACTATGTTAAGTGAAATAAGCCAGGCACAGAAAGACAAACACTGCATGTGGTCAATTATTTGTGGAATCTAAGAGTCAAGACAAGTGAACTTATGGAGAGAGAGAATAGAAGGATGGTGACCAGAGGTTGGGAAGGGTAGTGGGGGGTTGGGGAGGAGGTGGAATGGTTGATAGGTACAAAAATATATAGTTAGAAGAGACAGATAGGACCTAGTATTTGAAACCATGACAGGAAGACTATAGTCAATAATAATTAAATTGTATATTTTATAATAACTAAAAGAATATAACTGGATTTTTGTAAAGCATTTATCCATTATGCATTGAGGGGATAAATGCTTGAAGGAACAGATACCCAATTTTTCATGTTGTGATTTTTACACACTGCATGCTTGCACCAAAATATCACATGCACCCTATAAATACATATGCCTACTGTGTATCCACAATTCTTTTTTTAAATTTAAAACAGGAAGTTGGACAGAAAGTGGAAAGAAGTTCTCCTTGACCTGGATTTCAAAAAACAAAAGACAAGTGTTTATTTTTTTCCTCATTTGTTCATGAATAGTATTTGTTTATTATCTCTATTGTTCTCATTTCTTCTGACACCTAAAGTTTTTGAGTTTATTAATAAATTTTTTCCTTCTTACTGGACAAATACTGAGCCCCCAAATCCATGTTTGGTACCTATGATATCATAGTGACTCAGGAAAATTGCTGCATCCCTGTGACAGCACTCACACCCACACCTCTAATGGACAGGAAGCACGGTGCTCCCCCACAGGCGGTCAGTAGCATCAAACCAGATTCTTAGTCAGAGGGCACCAGTGGGGCATGGAAAGGGCATAGTGCACACGAAAGACAACTTAAAGACAACTTCAATGAGGTGTTTCTGCTCAGAGGCTCCTCCAGGGGTAACCTGATGTAAATTTAAAAGACAAAGTGAAAAGAAGTCACCATTTGGGCAGTGGCACAGTAAGTGTCTGTGTACTTACTGCTCAGTCTAGTTTTTCCTTCTACTTCTTCTAGATCTGTCATCTTTTTTTTTTTCTCAGAAATTTTCAGGAAAAGAATGGAATGGCAAAAGTGAGGACTTAATGGGGAGCACTTTCTGGGAACAAAAACCTCAGAAACTCCTGCCTTTGGAAAATCTAGTTCCTTCCCCACATGCTGTCCCTTGAAATATCTGAATTAACAGGTGAATATACACCTGGGATTCCTGCCTCGGTCTTGGTCTACTCTTGTTGTGCTGGTGTAATGATCAATAGCTTCGCTGAAATGCCAAAACTCTCAAAAGTGTCTTGATTTGGAGGATAAATGATATGGTCACCTTACCTAAATACTACTGGATATTATGCCATGGTTGGAGACTGCTGTATCTATTGGTCATTGGTTACAAAAGGCAGCAGGAAAAAGGGCTGCTAGTAAGAAGCCCTAGTTATCTTGGCAACGGCAACCCCCTGACACTCTACTAGTCACCCAATTCTGCGCCAGTGTTTATAAGGAAGCTTTATAGTAAGTTTGAAATCAGGTTGTGGCATCCTCTGACTTTGCTCTTCTTCAATATTATCTTGGCTATTCTGAATCTTTCCCAACTTCTCTTTAACTCCACAACACAAGTGAGGATATTCAGGAGTCTTTATTTTCTCAGTTCTCCACTTCATTTTGTCATAAACTCAGGCCAGTAGCATCTATACATGAGTGATTTTCTAAATTTTTTCCACTTCTATGATATTCTTCCATGTTTTGAAACATTTTATGCAGAAAACTGGTGTAGTTTTACAGATCACACTCTCTTGCCCTCTGTCTTCTTCCTGTGGTACCTTAGTTTTGCAGAGGAAGCTTCCCCTTTTATCCTCTCCACTGATGGCACTTGTTCCTTCTTTGTGTCAACAGAAAAAGCAGAGATCAATGAGGTACCCAGCTTGGCCTCAACAGGACCCAAAAAGGAACATACACCTCTAGCCAACAATCGATTTACTGACAAGAGTAAATGACCTTAAAAGATTTTCATTTTAAACATTCATTGACACCCTTATTCAATTTCATTTATTTTTTGAGACAAGATCTAACAATTTTGTTAAGGCTGGTCTTAAACTGCTGGACTCAAGCTATCCCCCTGCTTCATTCTCCCAAGTAGCTGGGATTACAGGTGTGCACCAACCTACCCAGCAGATTAATTTCTTCAACAAACATTTATGGAGCACCAATTATGGCCCAGATACCATGTTAAGTCACAGAGATATACACTGAATAACACAAAACGTCAGTCCTTGTCTTCATAAGGCAGAGCAGACAGCTTTAGGGTAGTAATGACAATTGGGTAATTGGTGTCATGAGAAGACTGTTATAAGCAGGGTCCTTTTAGTGGACCCAGTTTCAAAGAGTGAGGGCTGTCTTCCTAAGATAGGGACTTGGTGGTTTATTTTGGTTATGTGTATATAGCATCTCTGACAATTTGGGTGTCACAGTGACAGGCACCATTAGGTGCTTAACTGGGTGATGGAATTGTCCAGTAACTTGGACATGAGTCATAGTCACCCACAATAACCATGACATGAACATGCCAAGAATTTCCCAGCACAGTCTCCAAGCATCTTTGACCATCATTGTTGAAAAGTCTCTTTGTTAAGAGGTAATAAGACTGTTGGGGGGCCGGGTGCGGTGGCTCACGCCTGTAATCCCAGCACTTTGGGAGGCCGAGGCAGGCGGATCACGAGGTCCAGAGATCGAGACCATCCTGGTTAACAGGGTGAAACCCCGTCTCTACTAAAAATACAAAATATTAGCTGGGGTGGTGGTGGGTGCCTGTAGTCCCAGCTACTCGGGAGGCTGAGGCAGGAAAATGGCGTGAACCTGGGAGGCGGAGCTTGCAGTAAGCCGAGATCCTGCCACTGTACTCCAGCCTGGGCGACAGAGCGAGACTCCATCTCAAAAAAAAAAACACAAAACAAAACAAAACAAAAAACTGTTGATTGGGAATTTACCAGACTGGGATTTGGCAGGGTTTCCAGGTTTTTTCTCTGTTAAACATTTATTTTAGATCCAGGGGTTAAAAGAGTATATTGTCAATTGTTGGGGATTGGGCTCCAGTGTACCCATGACCCATATAGTGAACATTGTACCTGATAGGTAATGTTTCAATCATTGCCCTCTTACCCTCCCCCCTTTCTGGAGTCCCCAGTGTCTATTATTTCCATCTTTACATTCACGTGGACCCATTGCTTAGTTCCCATTTATAAGAGAACATGCAGTATTTAGAGACTCCAGGTTCTATATCTGAGCCAGAGATTTGTTTTTGTAAATTCTGCTTTTTGTTAATTAAATCTTTGTATCACCCTTATAGCCTGTGTCTTCCAGACAACAACAAACTAATAGTCTGGATTAAATCCCACTGATAACTGTATTCTTCTGAATCCCACTCCTCCTTCTCCTGGTTCCCCCAAACCCTCTCTGAGACTGACCCCTCTTCCCGAACTCCTCATGCTTTACTCAGTGAAAAATCTGCTCCCATGTCCTGGGCTCACAGAACAATGGTGAAGCCTATGACTTAGCTGACAGGTCCATGAATGTCAGACCCTCCTGATGTTGCCATGTCTAGAACTGCTTCTGGCCAGGTGTCCCTGAGTTCCTGGAGCTGCTGCTCCTGCCCAGAAGGCTTGAGAATTTGATGTTGTCAGGTATTTCTGGGCTCGTTGTAGAAGCTGGGGTGGGAAGACTCTCACCATCTGTTGGCTGTATTCCCATTCTGTCATTCCAACTGGGGCTGACTTGACCTCCCAGTCTTGTTCAGATGGTGCAGAAGTTCTTTGAACTGTTCCATGGTGCCTTTTCTTCCTGAGATTCAGACTGTGGTCTGGGGAGGAACTTGACCTGAGCAGAGAGAGGGCTGCTTACCTAATCACCCCTCATCTCCCAGCCTGAACCACTGTCCTTTGGTCATGGACATCCTGACTCTGACTCTTCACTTGAGCTTAAATTCTTTCCAGGATGTTTCTTGTTTCCTCATGCAAATGATCTCCATTAGGCTCCCTCACCACTTCTTCCTGTGTTCCCACGCCACCTGAATTCCTGCATAATCCCAGGGGTCCATCTGGGACCCTGGCCATGCTCCTAATTCCCACTTAGAGATATCAGGCTCTGAGCTTGAGCTTCTATCTAAATTGCAACCTCAGTACACACTCTCAATCCCTCTTTGCTGTTTTACTTTTCTCATCAGCATTTACTTCTCTCTTGATATATACTTTATTTATTTATCTTGTTTATTGGTAATCTCTCCCCACTAGAGTGTAAGTTTCATGAGGGCAGGGGTTTTACATTTTTGTGTTGTCTCAGCAACAACAATTCCAGGAGCATGGTAGATCTTTGATAAATATCAGTTGAATGAATGACAGAATTCATTCTTTAACTGTTTTGATGCTTTTAGTGCCTGCCTACTGTGTTCTAGAATTGCAAAGTGAGGAGCAATGGCCTGAATGAGATAAGCTGGGTGGGGTTAGTGCACTGAACTTGGCCCATGACAGAGCTCCACTGACAATTCTAATAAGATTGTTCTATAAGCAAGTTAAGGTGCAGTGTAGAAAAAAATGTTTTATTTCTACATACACGTTCTCTTCTTAGAAAGGAGATGAAAGAGTCTGCGTACTACATATATCAGATGGTTTAAAATACAACTTGTGTTGAGCTGGGTTCCCAGAAGATCTAAGCTACAGTTTAGAAAGGGGAAGCCCAGACTGTCTAACTGAATTCAAGGTGTTGATAACAGAGAGCTTATCATTTAGTGGTTGCTGATTTGTTAGGATACGATTCAAATCTTGTGAAATTGTTAGGGATGACTGGTCAAGCATTGTGGCTCATGCCTGTAATCTCAGCACTTTGGGAGGCCGAGGAAGGCGGATCATGAGGTCAGGAGATTGAGACCAGCCTGTCCAACATGGTGAAACCCTGTCTCTACTAAAAATACAAAAATTAGCTGGGTGTGGTGGCGAGTGCCTGTAATCCCAGCTATTCGGGAGGCTGAGGCAGGAGAATCGCTTGAACCCGGGAGGCAGAGGTTACAGTGACCTGAGATCCCACCACTGCATTCCAGCCTGGGTGACACAGCAAGACTCTGTCTCAAAAAAAAGAAAAAAAAAATTGTTAGGGATGATCAAGAATCTTCTGACATCTCTAAAATAAAGTTTCCTAATGTTAAATAAGGTAATCAGTTTTGCCAACTATTCATTGAAATTTTATTCAGCTTTTACATTAAAGTTATAATCCTTTTGTCAACCAGTGTGTATTGAGCTCCTCCTTGTGGATGAGGCAATAACACGGAATGAATAAAAGATGTAATCTGTCCTTGTGAAAGTCCATGATGACAACAGAAACAAGAGCTAACATTTATTGCAGTATTATAACTTCATGCCAGGCACCATTTTACATATATCACTAATATGGTCCCATAACTCTATGTGGCATGTATTATTGCTATTTTCAGTCCAAGATGAGAAGACGGAGACTTGGACAGTGTCATTGGTTTGCCTGGATCACAGTGTTAGTTGCAGAGCTAAGATTTGAGCCTAGCAAGTCCGGGTTTCAGAGTCAATGTCCTGTCCTCTGTGCTGTTGCTATAGTAACAGTCAGAACATTTGTGGATGGGGTTAAATTTGCAGTTTAGAGACCTGAGTTCTAATTTTGATTCTCTATAGCTTCTCTTTCAGTCCCATAACTAAGTCTTTGAGATGAACAACACTAGTTTAGTTGGAGCACTGCACTGCTCACTGCAGAAATCAGCTCCTCCCTGTGGCTAAGCTTTTTCCTAGAACCTTTGACTTTTACAAACTTTCTCACCCACCATACAGATGCATCCTCTGTTTCAGCTTTTGTGTCTGATAGTACTGCTCTAGCCTTTGTACTGGGAGGTCATCATTGACTTAGTGCTTATCTCTTTTTTTCTTTTCTCTCTCTCTCTCTCTTTTTTTTTTTTTTTTTTTTTTTTTTTTTTTTTTTTTGAGACGGAGTCTCGCTGTCACCCAGGCTGGAGTGATCTCAGGTCACTGCAATCTTTGCCTCCTGGGTTCAAGGGATTCTCGTGCCTCAGCCTCCTGAATAGCTGGGATTATAGGCACCGACCACCACACCTGGCTAATTTGTGTATTTTTAGTAGAGATGGGGTTTCACTATGTTGACCAGGCTGGTCTTGAACTCCTGACCTCAAGCGATCTGCCCATCCTGCCCTTCTAAAGTGTTGGGATTACAGGTGTGAGCCACCGTGCCCAGCCCTGATCTCCTTATTTCACAAGGCTCAAGGTTTGCGCATCCCAGCAAACATCCAGTTGCCTGGGAGATGTCAGTTTCTCCTAGTGGCAAGTACCTCCCTCTGTATGTATGTTTTTCTTTCTCTTAAATCCAGCTCCCCCGCCTATGGTATAAGGTGTGGGGAATTTATCCCCCTCTCTTTCATGTGGAGAGAGACAACATCCCTTTCCCTTTTTCCTCCAAAGAAACCCCCATTCTCTAACCTCCAGGGGAAAATCCTCAGTATGCTCTCCAGTACCTTGGATGTGAGCCTCGAGGTCAGGGTCATCAGACCAGGCCCGTGGTGTCTTGGCCTATCTTGAGTGGATGCCCTGGTAGCCCTGTTTACAGCAAGATGCATGTTTATTATCTGCTAATATTGTCTTGGACCCGCAGACAAACTCAGAAATAAGACAAGTCCCATTTAACAGTATTACATCTATATTTTATTATAAGATGAAGTTGGAATTGGAGTTTTCTGGGGTAGATCTTGGGAGGACAGCCTACAAGAAAATCAGGAATGGGATAAGGTTTAAACAGTCTCTGAGAAGGTGGGGAGCCTGTAATGTACCCCAAAACCTGTTTGCTTAGCTATAACAAGCCAAGTGGGTTAACTCCCTTTGAAGATTTTTATTTCCTCATTATGTAGACAGCTCCAGGGGAGAGCACCCCAGGAGAGAGGACAGGCAGGAACAGCACTGGCGGTGGCTTGGGTTGATGAGAACAACAGCTACACCTTAGCTTCAGGGACAGCCTTCCTCCAGGAAATTACAACTGTTCTGGCCCTTTTGTGCAGGCGGCTGCAGAGGTCGATGCCTTTGAAATAAGTTCCCCAGCAACAGGGTAGAAAAGATACAGTGAGATGCATCATACTTAAGATTCAACCGGGAGCATACCAGGGATGCTCTCTAAGGTGATCAAGGGAAGGCTGAATGAAACAAAGTGATTTATCATCTATAACTTCAAACCTATTTGTGTTTTGACATCAACTCTGTTAACATTGTGTCATAATTTTGTAGAACCTTTGATATACAAATACAATTTTATTTGTGTTTAAAATAAAAGAAAAGGTACAGTGAGGAAGTAACCGCAATTGCCAAAGACATGTGCCTGTTGCTCAGTAGGAGATCATAGCTGTGTAACTTACAGTTGTCACTTAAGCTTTTGTCCAAATAAAGCAAGGAAAACATGGGTTCTCAAATATCCTAAGGGCTACATCAGAGAATCATAAAAAATATCAATTATTAATAATAATAGTTTATATTTATTGAGGTCTTACTCTGTGCTTGGCTTGTGTTAAGTGTTTTATAGTTATTTGTCATTTGTTCTGCAACAGCAACAACAGGGTAGGTGAAACAATCAACCACATTTTCAAGTTTAGGCAATGCAGGCTCAGAGAGATTAAGCAATTTACCTGAGGACACACAGTAAGTGGAAGAACCGGAATTTAAACTCAAGTTTCGTTTCAGTTACTATTACTGCATATCAAACTACCTCAAACCTTAGTGAGAGCAACAGTCATTTCATTATCTCTATTTTTTGTGTGTGAAGGGCTTGATTAGTTGTTCTGGCTAGGGATATTTTGTATAATATTTAATATAAGTTACATATAATAGATAAAATATATTATATATTTCATATATACATAGTTCATATGTATATGAAATCTTGCAGCAGCTCCAGTTCTACAACATTCTATGGGTTATAAATAAATCCCAAACCTGCTCAGATTCAAGGGGAGGTTAATTAGACTCTAACTCTTAAGGGCAAGTGGCAGAATTCTAGAAAACCATGGATAGGAACTTTTGTTGTAAATATCTTTGAAAAATACAACTACTACAGATCTTTTGAGTCCAAAGCCTAGGTACATAACCACCAGGCTGTATCATTTTCCTGAAGGGGCATCAGGAGCCACACACTGATGTTTCCAGCTTTGATGTATCATAGTATTTTTTAATGAAGTTAAAGTAGTTGGTTAACTGTATAACCAAAAGTTGTTCTTTCTTAGCCCTTTAAAAGTTTATGTAATATTTACAAGTCAGAGTTCTTTGCAAATTCATGTTTCCTACTTTTGGGTTTAGATGATATAGTCAAGGTAAGTATATGAATTTAGATGAAAAAAGTTTTTGTCAGGAAAGGCTTTGTAGAGGGCTTAGGACTTCAGCTGGTTTTGATACATGAGTAGGATTAGGAGGTCAAACGTAGCAGGACATCATTAGGACAGGGGATGAGGGTAATGAGGGCATCGGACCCCAAATGGAGGATCTTAGGGAAGGGGTAAAAGGGCTCAGAGAGATATAGGTTTATTATACTGATGGCCATGACAGTTCTTTGAGATCATTTGGTCTAAGCGTCTTTGTTTAGACATAAATCATCTAAAACCCAACACATTTGAAAGATTTCTCCAAGATCACATAGGAAGTTAATAACTGTAATGGTGAAGAAACTCCAGACTTCCTTCTCCCTTTCTTTCTTTCTTTCTTTCTTTTTCTTTCTTTCTTTCTTTCTTTCTTTCTTTCTTTCTTTCTTTCTTTCTTTCTTTCTTTCTTTTTTCCTTTCTTTTTCTTTCTTTCTTCTTTCTTTCTTTCTCTTTTCTTTCTTCTTTCTTTCTTTCTTTCTTTCTTTCTTTCTTTCTTTCCTTTCCTTCTTTCCTTCTTTCCTTCTTTTCTTTCTTTTCTTTCTTTTCTTTCTTCTTTTCTTCTTCTTTCTTTCTTTCTTCTTTCTTTCTTTTCTTTCTTTCTTTTTTCTTCTTTCTTTCTTTCTTTCTCTTTCTTTCTTTCTTTCTTTCTTTTCTTTCTTTCTTCTTTCTTTCTTTCTTTCTTTCTTTCTTCCTTCCTTCCTTCCTTCTCTCTCTCTCTCTCTTTCTTTCTTTCTTTCTTTTTCTTTTCTCTTTCTTTCTTTCTCTCTTTCTTTCTCTCTCTCTCTCTCTCTCTCTCTCTCTCCCCCCTCTTTCTTTCTCTTTCTTTTTTTTTTTTGATGGAGTTTCACTCTTGTTGCCCAGGCTGGAGTGCAATGGCATGATCTCGGCTCATTGAGACCTCCACCTCCTGGGTTCGAGTGATTCTCCTGCCTCAGCCTCCCAAGTAGCTGGGATTACTGAAACCCACCATCACATGTGGCTAATTTTTTTGCATTTTTAGTAGAGGTGAGGTTTTACCATATTGGCCAGGCTAGTCTCGAACTCCTGACCTCAGATGATCTGCCCACCTCGGCCTCCCAAAGTGCTGGGATTATGAGCCACTGCGCCCGGCCCAGAGTTCTTATTTCTTTACACTTGATAGACAGAGACCAGATTGTGTACTCATTTGAATCCCACATCAATAAATTTGAATGTTATTTGAAAGCTGTAGAGAACACTTGACATTTCTCATTAAGGAAATGAACATATTTAATTCATACATGCTAACTGGCACGTCAAAACCCATGGAAAGATTTTGTACAGATTCTAGGGAACTGTGGATGGCAATTTACCATCCAAACACTAGATAGCAGACTCGGTTGTGGGAGGGAGAGGAGGATGTGGTAGGTATACGGTATTTAATTTGTAAATCTTATGTTGGATCCTCCTGGTAAAATAGTTTTTGGGCTATTTCACTTAGGCATTATAAATATCTGTTATTACAAATTTCTACTCATTAAATTTTCTTTCAGTATGAATGTAAGTGCTCCATTTTCCCCTTTATGTATTTATTGTGTGCCAGATCTATAAAAGGAGTATACATCGCAGAGTGGGAAATTTGGCTGCCTCACTCATGACCACATCTAGAACAGTATCTGGCTTACAGTAGGGGCTCAAAGATGTTTGAAATTTTATTTGCTTTATTTTTTCATGTTCTGAGCACATCATTTTAAAAAACCTATTTTAATTTGAAGAATCTTTGTCATATAAAAAAGCAAACATGGTACGAAGTGTGGTCTTATATCTTTCAGCCCATTAACCAAAACATTAACATCTTACATAACCATAGTACAAATATCTAGAGTAAAAAGTACTATTGGTACAACTGTATTAACGAAACTAAACACCTTATTTGAATTGTACCCATTTGTGCCTCCTACCCTCCAACTAATGGCACCTTTCTGGTTCTGGGATCTTACCCAGAATTTCCGGTTACATTTAGTTACTATTTCTTCTGAGTCTCCTCCATTTTCTGACAGTTCCTTGGTCTTTGTGTTTTGTCACCTTGACAGGTCTGAAGAGTACTGATTAGGCACTTTGTCGATTGTCCATTAGTGTTGACTTATCCAATTATAAATGAGGGTATGCATTTTTGGCAAAAACTCAGGACATAATATTGTGTCCTCAGTGCACAGCATCGAGGTATTTATAATGTTGGTGTGTCTCATTGTGGGTGATGTTTACCTAGATCACTTGGTTAGTTTGATGACTGCTCACTTCTCCAATGCCAAGTTACTTCCCCCCAACTTTGTAGTACCTTTGAGGAGATTCTCTGAGACAATGCTAATTCTGCTTCTCCTCAAACTCTTCCCCTCAAACTTCAGGATCTGTTTTTGCTCTATAATTATGCTGTGTTATTTGGCCAAATTGCTATTTTGCTGGCTTCATTTTTCATTCTTAGATGATCAAGAATATACATCTACTCTACATCTACTATCTGTTGACCAGTTTTAGTTATAGTATTTTTTTACTGATGGCTAATTATTTTCCCAGACTGAAGCTTTCTGCACCTCAGTTTTAATATTTCTAAAGTGAGAAGCTATGTTCTGAAAATACTGGGAAAAAATACCAACAATAATTAGTGGAAGAGGTTCTACACTCTTAATTTCATTGAAAATATAAAGAGGCCTATTTACAAAAATTTATACAGTGGCATAAACATGTAAAAATACAGAGAACCACAAAGAAATAGCTTATTAATAATTCTTCCCTCAACTCTAAACTTTGTTAAAATTATGCAAATATTCTTCCAGAATTTTCCTATGTGTATATTCACATATATCTACATTTGTGTTTTAGAAAGGATCATATTACATATACCATGTTAGATTTCTTTTTGTATTTAACATATTCTAAGCATATCTCTCTCAATAAGCATTCTTCATAAAATAATTATTAAGTGCTATACTGCATTTATGGGATACAGCAGGATTTATATAAAGAATTCCTTATTAATGTGTACTTATTATTTGCTTATTTTTTAAAATTGAAATGTAGGAGACAATATTTAGGAATAATATTTGAGAGTTACTTACTTCCTTGATTCTTCATATCCACCTTCTAGGCTTTCCATGTACACTGTCTTCATGAAGAAAGTATATAGGATCTGGAACAAAGACACCACTGAGGTTTCTTAATCAATTTTCTAGACTCACAGCCATGTCAATAGTCTTGGAAGTCTTGACAAAGGTCTGATATCTAGAATCTACAAGGAACTCAAACAAATTTACAAGACAATAACAACCCCATCAAAAAGTGAGCAAAGGATATGAACAAACACTTCTCAAAAGAAGACATTTTTGTATGCGGCCAACAAACAGGAAAAAATGCTTATCATCACTGGTCATTAGAGAAATGCAAATCAAAACCACAGTGAGATGCCGTCTCACACCAGTTCGAATGGCAATCATTAAAAAGTCAGGAAACAACTGACGCTGGAGAGGATGTGGAGAAATAGGAACGCTTTTACACTATAGGTGGGAGTGTAAATTAGTTCAACCATTGTGGAAGACAGTGTGGTGATTCCTCAAGGATCTAGAACCAGAAATACCATTTGACCCAGAAATCTCGTTACTGAGTATATGCCCAAAGTATTGTAAGTCATTCTACTATAAAGATGCATGCACATGTATGTTTATTGCAGCACTATTTACAATAGCAAAGACTTGGAACCAACCCAAATGCCCATCAATAATAGAATGGATAAAGAAAATGTGGCACATATACATCATGGAATACTATGCAACCATAAAAAGGAATGAGTTCATGTCCTTTGCAAGGACGTGGATGAAGCTGGAAACCATCATTCTCAGCAAACTAACACAGGAACAGAAAACCAAACACCGCCATGTTTTCACTTATAAGTGGGAGGTGAACAATGAGAACACATGGGCACAGGGAGGGGAACACCACACAGTGGGGCCTGTTGGGGGTGGGGGATAAGGGGAGGGATAACTTTAGGAGAGATACCTAATGCATGTGGGGCTTAAAACCTAGATGACAGGTTGATGGGTGCAGCAAACCACCATGGCACATGTATACCTATGTAACAAACCTACACATTCTGCACATGTACCTCAGAACTTGAAGTATAATGAAAAAAAAGAAAGTCAAGATTTTGCTTGCACATACTGAATTTTAAGGAGACTAGGTTCTTCCCATTTCTGAAATTTGACACTCAGTATACGGGGTGCAAACCATGAAATAAGCAGAATATGCAGCTAATTTGGTACGCATTTCTATTGAGAACTGAAACAGCTGGATTATAACAGAGACCTAAGGTTGGCTCTACAAGATACTTCTCAAGAGTAGTCCAAAGTAGTTGTTGTAATTCATACTTCTATCAGCAGTATATGAGAGTTGCAGTTCCTCTACATCCTCAGCAACACTTGTATTACCAGTCTACTAAAAATGCTCACTTTAATGGGTGTGCAGTGGTACCTTACTGTGGTCTTAATTTGCATTTCTCTGGTGACTAATGAGGTTGAGAATTTTTTCATAAGCTTTTGGACATTTGGATTTTCTCATTTGTGAAGTTTCTGTTCAAATTTTTTGTGAAGTTCCTGTTTGACATTTTCTACTGGGCTATCTTTACTTTTATTACTGATTTGTGGAAGTGCTTGATACATTCTGGATAGTAGATCTTTTTCAGAAATATTTATTGCAAATATTTTATTTATTTATTTATTTATTTATTGGAAGGGTCATGGAGCTTCCATGTCCTCCCTGGGCATGCCAACCTCCTGGAACCTCCACCATCTAGAAGCTATCTGGGAGTTCTACAAGTATTTTCTACCACTCTGTGGCATGTCTTTTTCTTCTCTTAAAGGAGTTTTTTTTTGATGACCAGAGGTTCTTAATTTTAATGAAGTCAGTTTATTGTTCTTTTTCTTTATAGCTAATGTTTTTTGTGATCCATTAACATTTTTGTCTAAACCAAGTTGACGAAGATATTCCCCTTTGTTATCTTCTAGAAGTCTTATTGTTTAATCATTTTCCTTTAGATCTATAAGACACCTGAAATTTATTTTTGTGACCCCTGTAAAATATGGATTAAACTTCATTTTTTGAAAAAAGTATGGATATCCAGTTGATCCAGACCATTTACTGAAAAGACTCTTTGTCCCTCTTCCTTTACTTAATGGTGACTGTTTGAAAGCAACATGAAATTGGCTGGTCTGTTTTTGGCTTCCCGCTTCTATTCTGCTGCTCTATTTGCCTATCTTTGCACCAATATCATAGTCTTAATTACTGTAGCCTTATAGTTGGCATCTGCTAATGTAAGACTCCAATTTCATTTTTAAACTTCTAGACTGTCTTCGTTATTCTTGGCCTTCTTTCTTTTGATATAAATTTTAGAATCAACCTGGCGATTTACACCAAAAAACCTGCTAAATTTTGATTGGAATAGCAAAAAAAAGTGACGGAAAATTTGGCAGAATTGACATGTTTATAATATTGAGTGTTCCATTCCATAAACATGATATATCTATCCTACTGTTTAAGTGTTCCTTCATTTCTTCCTGTTATATTCTTCAATTTTTTTTTTCTGGTCTCTCACATACTTTGATTTTTTTTTTTTTTTGATCCCTTTATAAATGTCATCAGTACTTAAACTTTACTAATTCACTGTTGTAAATGTCAGGACAGAAGAAGAGATTCAGGGTGATGGGCAAGCCTAGTTGGGAGAATTTGTTTCTGTGCAGTCACTTCACTGTTTTGATTGTTTTTCTTCTATTTTCCTTTTTTCTTGTGGTGTTGGTTGTTTTCCAAACACTTGATCTAGGTACAGAGTCCCCTGTAGCCAGGCATCCAGTTCACTTTTGACTGTAACAACCCTGCTTTATTCACTAATTTATAACAAGCCACGTTGGGAATTCATTCTTCCAAAACCTTGCCAATGATGAATTTCTTTGCACATCTGGTTTTCAAGGCCACTTTTGTCAGCCAACTACTCACTATAAAGACATATCTGGTCATCTCAGGAAATCCCTCTTCAGGGGCTTTTTGCCCTTATATCCATCTGAATTTCTAGGATCCATTGTCACTCTGCCCTCAAATCCCATCACTTTATGAGCAATAGAGATTCCATATGAAGGTATTCTTGGTTGGTCTTGCTGCCTGCACCATCTTCCCCACATGTCCACCCTGCTGTTTTCATGTTCGGGTGTGGAGGGCAGGGCTTCCATCGGCCTGCTCCCTCAAGGTCATTGCTCATTGTAATGGTGATTTGCAAGTGAACTCTGGTTATCTTTCCATGAACTTTCTGGTAATGACATTACTCCCTTATCAACAGTGATGGAGGTTTCCCTTATTACAAATTTTATGTCATTTCTAATAACATTGTATCGGGAATAGGATGAGGCGGGTGAGAATGACATTTGTGTTGCCAAACCTCATCTTCCCCCACAGGTTTGAAATGGTTTTACTAGTGAATATATGAGAGTATAGTGATTCACATTTATGTCTCCATACTCAGAAGGCCATGACTGTATTCAATATCGAAGTTAAAGTGGCAATATTTTAATGAGCTAGGTAAGATTTGTATTCTCCATACAGATGATGGAGCAGTGCAAAAAATGAAAGGTCTTTTTCTGAAAGGTAATGCAGGAACTGTTAAGCTGTTTACAATGGATATTTATCATCATGACCAACCAAAATACTACCTGTAATGCAATTAATTAAGCACCTACTTATCAAGTGCTTACCAGGTTTCTTGTAGTATGTTCAACACAACGTAGATTTTAAAACAGCATGGCTTGGTTTCTGTGCTTAGGAAAAGATTTTGTATTTAGTGACTTACAAGTGACATAAGTAGTGACTTATAAGTGACAATCTAAAATTATATAGCAGTGGAAATATTTAGTAAAATCATACAATAAAATAATATTATTAAGAAATGAAGAGCTCAATATAGGCTCATAATAATATGGAAGATGATGGAAATGGTGGAACTTTGGGTGGCCTTGAGTAATAGGCAATATATGGATAGGTGGAGTACTCATACATCCTGGATTTTCCTGTCTCAACCTATTATTATAATAATAGCTACATTTATTAAGTGCTTACTATGTGCTAAGTACTCTACATGTTACCTATAATCCTCTTAACTATGACGTTATGAAAAATTTCCCCATTTTTCAAACAAATGAAGCAAGATACAGACAGGTTGAAGAGCCTCTTGAAGGTCACATGGGTCCAAGATAGGGAGCTAGAATTGGAACCCAGGTTTGTGTGCCTCTAAGCCTTAGCTGTGACACCCCACCTCATGTATTCTGCATCTAAGGGCACAGTTTCTGGAAGGTATATCTTGAGTCTGGCTCAGAATATCTGGTCTCTGCTGTGGGCTGTCAGTGTTTCTCCAGAGCTGTATATTGCCACTTGATATTGGTAAAAACCACTGTATGTTGCAAGCTTATCATGAGATCTGTGACTTGAGTTACTTCATCGTTCAGGGAGACCATTTTAACCCTAGTCCATGACTGTCATGGAAATAGATGAAACCTAGGCATCTAACCTTGGTCGTGGGTGGAGGATTGGATTGTCCAAAGTCTGTTCTCCTGGCTCTGGCTCCCTCCTGCGTCCTTCCCTGGTTCTAACCTGCTGGCTCTGATTCCTGACTCCCAGGCTACAACTTGCCCTATGTCCAGGCACGCACATTTGGAATGGGAATGTGAAAGGAAAGTCTTTAGAATGTTTGCTTCTCTGGTTTCTTGGTCAATGGAAGGATGAGCAACACGATACCCTGGGGCACTCCTCTGTGCTTCCTGCAGAGTTGGGGGATGCCAAGTGCCTTTCTGAGCTGGACAGGAACGCCCCATGGAGTCCCTTCCTGATGTTCCCTCATGATTTTCCTCTTTGTGCAGTCTGGGATGAAGGAGGGACTTTTCATTCAGTGCTGTCACCACTGCTGCTGCTGTCATCAACCTCTCCCTTGGGAGTTGAGCCAAAGGGAAGTCTGGGGAATTTTCCCTGAACCTTGGTAGAGGTGTGCTGGGAGGAGTGAGAAGTCTTAGGAGGTAGGAAGCAGGAGGGACTGAAGCCCAGCTGTGAAGGCTGCAGACTGCAGTGAGAGGAGGTGAGTGGCGTTCTTACTTATGCTGGGTTATTCTAGGCTTCTGAGTATGCTCAGATTCCCTAGGATGGATGGACAGCCCCTAGTGCCTGAGGTGCTGCATGCCCTGAGCATTCACCTGCTGTCAAAGGAACAGCTTTACCTCTAGCATCTGGGATTCTGGAAGACACATACCCCTTTCCAGGGTAACCACAGCCAATCTCTGTTCTCCACATGGTTGTTGTAGACTACTCTTGGGGATTAGAATGACAAATGACGGCAGCATCTAAAACATTGGCCAACATATTTAATAGAGAAAGTTCAGCTTTATTCCTTACCTTATGAAAGAAGAAATGCCTACCGACTGCTGAATAGACCCCTAAGCTTGTAAAAGACAGCTCACACACCAACTATATCTACTACCTGTGTCTGGGCTTTCTATCTCTGGTATCACAGACCTACCGATTCAATATATGTGAATGAATGAATTGATATTTATAAGCTAGTTTTACTTTTTTATTAAGCAAATGATCTACAACCCAGGTGACAAGTTACATGGCAACTCCCAGGTCGATCAGAATACAACCATGATGATAATTCCCTAAGAGGTCTGCTATGTACTGGACACTCCTTGTCGATTATATATATATTTTTAATCAATGATATTTGGTAACTCGAGCAACATCTTCGAGAGGTTTGAGGTTTCAAAAAATTTTTAGTAATGTGAGGCACTTTTAGTACTTGATAGAATGATTCACAATCATAGGTTCTCCAACAAATCCCAAACGATGTACAGCTGAGCTTTAGAATATCTCCATCTTACAACTGTCTTCTACAATGACTTACAACCTTGACATCTCTGCTAATATTTTTGCCCTCGATATAGACAAACTAGAATGTGGGCTGCTCATGGGAAGGGAAAGGATCCTAAAATCTGCGGCTGTTGGAACAGAAATGGTAACAGCAGGACATCTTGTATTTAATCATAGTTGTATCTGGAAGATTTTCATCCAAAGTCTTTGGCAGGGTTTTTAATGCTAATTTATAAGCATAGTAGTTTACTTACGTTAATAAATAAAATCGCATTGATTTCTTGACAGAGTTTAAATAAATCTATTCTTTTAGATTTATTTAATCTAAATAAATAAATTTATTTAAATCTAAAAATCGGAAGATTTTTAAAGGAGTTATAAAGTCTACCATTTGTCTGAAATGTGGTTTAGAGATTGATAGAGGATAGAATTAGGAAGAAATAAATTTCACTCCAGGGGAATATGCAGTTTCATTTATGTTGAATGAATGAAGGCTGGGTTCGGGTTTGTTACAAAATGAAAACAGATTGTCTTCTTTGTTCTTGGAGAACTAATCAGATTATGTTTTCCTTTCTGAACTTGGTCTTGTTGCCATAGGTAATGCTGAGGAGAACACCAGTAAAGAGATAATCATAAGAGGCATTTAGTAGGTACGAGCCCTATAGTCTAAGGATGTTCCCTAGAGGAGCAAAGACGCTGGTCAGAGGTAACACGAGTCATTAGGGTGGTCCCGAGAGAGACTCAAGTTAGGAGGGCGGGCAGGACACGCAGGTATCAGTCGCTCCCTTGGAGCCCCGCCCTCCACCCAGAGGACCTCACTAGTCTGTCTCCTTCCTCTGCCAGATGGAGTTTCAGCATCATTTCCACTCCAAGCCTTCTGCAACTCTTCCACCTCCGCAAAGCACTTTACAAATACTTCCACCATCACTGTTCTTACATTATAGTCTGATTTTCAAATTTATTTCTAGATCATGGACTTTGGAAGGACAGGCAGGGAAAATGTCCTAACAGTTTTCTAGTGCCCAGCAATGTTTAAACTGAGGTCTTAAGTTGAGGTGGTGTTTCAGGCTATAGTTAGAGGCCTTTACTTTTATTTTTTCTTCTATTTCTTCTGAAATGGATGAAAAATACATTTTTCATGGATTCATTTCATTTCATGTCCTCCTTGTTTTCAATTTTTCTTTATGAGAAGTCAAGAGCAATTTTTGGATTGCAGGAGGCACGAATAGGGACAAAAGTCAAAGACAAAAGTGAGAATAGCTTAGTTTCTTTCTACTGGCCTTCTTGTTTCGTAACTAGCTTGTTTCAGTACCAGACACTGAAGTTTGAGGTTCAGCTGAGCAAAATTCGCTTGAAAAAGTATCATTTAAAAAGATGAATTAGCCAAGCAAGCTATGCTTAACAGATCTGCAATTTAAAGAAAGTTTTAAGTCCCTATTTAGGCCAGATTCAGTGGCTCACGCCTGTAACCACAGCACTTTGGGAGGCTGAGGTGGAAGGATTGCTTGAGCTCAGGAACTGGAGACCAGCCTGGGCAACATAGCAAGACCCTGTCTGTACAAAAAATTTTAAAAAATAGCTAGATATGGTGGTGTATACTTGCAGCCCCAGCTACTTGGAAGGCCAAGGTGTGAGAATTGCTTGAACCCAGGAGTTTGAGGCAACAATGAGCTATGATGATGCCACTGCGCCCCAGGCTGGGTGACAGAGTAAGACCCTATCTCTAAAACAAAAAAACTTCTATTCAACTATTGACATTAAATGAATCATTTCGTGACTAAAAAGTATAAAGTTCTTGTATAAGGTCTTTATAGTGAGTTAAGAAAGGCGGAAACAAATAGTAGCAATGTTCATTGATATATAAATATATATATATACACATCACTTACAGCATAACACTATATAATATGAATATTATATATAGGGTTCACACACACACTCATATACTTAATATATTTAGTGATTACACATGAACTTTTGAGGTTTAAAAGTAGGTGCTTTTCCTCAACGTACACAGGTGTTAACTAACAAGAACATGCCCTAGCAGATACACAGCCAAGGCCAGAAATGTTTTCTTCCACATGTTTTTACCTGTTTCAATCTCAAATTGTAAACGCTACCATGTACCAGATACCAGAAAATCATTAGACTGTGTGGGTGTGTAAAATGTTTGGGCAAACTGGAATGGATTTTCCTGCACATCACAGAGTAACTTGTCTTTTTGTCCATGGAACACGGAATACCAGTTTGTGAGTGGTCACGTGCAGGACTCAGCAGCGGATCAAGTGAGGACACAGCAATGCATTAATAAGCCCAAACCGGTCTCTTATTAAAGGTCTTTTAAAGCCACACAGCCATTCACTCTTATCCAACAGAGTGGGCCCAGGTCTCCACTCCATCTTGGTAGAGATCAGGGTGGAGGATAGGTGGAGGTTCCCTCCTCCTTTGAGGAGCTTGAGAAGAAGATTCTGTGAGATTAGAGGGCATTAATAAACATCTAGGATCATCTAGGATGGGAAGGCCTGGCACTTTGTTTTCCTTCCATATTTCTGTCCTGTATTTTGGATTTTGCCAGTTGTTTCCAGGGTCTTGGGGTAGCGTGTGTGTGTGTGTGTGTGTCTGTTCTGTGAGTAGAAATGAAGACCCTTATAAAGACTCTAATTTCTTTGTAATTGGCAATTAAGTGAATTAAAAGTCTTCCTTCACTCACTTCTATACCTTTTCCTATTTCAATTGCTGCCACCATTTTTGAAAGTTTCTATTCCATGTTAAGAGTTGGTAGTACATGAATGTCTTCTTTTGAGAAGTATCTCTTCATGTGCTTGCCCACTTTTTAATAGAGTTGTTTTTTTTTTTTTTTTCTTGTAAATTTGTTTAAGTCCCTCATGGATTCTGGATATTAGACCTTTGTCAGATGGATAGATTGCAAACATTTTCTCCCACTCTGAGCTTCACATTCTTTGTCTAGGAAATTCAATCAGCCACAAAATGAAAACTTAGCTTCCAGGTTTTCTGATTCATATAAAGCCAAAAAATGGTGTGTAAATCCCCTCTCATCCATTACAACATGTATAGCCTCGGAAAAGCAATTGAATAGCTTGAAATCTCAATTCTCAGCTGCAAAATGGGAATAAAAAACTAAATAGTAGTAATAATATCAATGCTTGTGAAAGTCAAGAGAGATGTAATTTGCTATTATCTGTTGCTGGGTTTAATTGGTGCAATAAATTGTAAAGTTAGTTACAGATCTGTCAAGATTTAACCATGTCGTTTGCCCAGGAATTTAGGGTAGGGGTTAGCAAACTCTGGCCCTTGGTCCAAAACTGGCTGGACACCCGATTTCATAAATAAAATTTTATCGAAACACAGCCATGTCTATTTGTTTACATATTTTCTATGTCTGCTTTAATGCCACTACTGAAAAATTGAGTTGTGATGGATAAATATATGGCCCACAAAGCCAAACATATTTACTCTTTGGCTCCTTGCAGAAAAGGTTGACCACTCTCTGCTCTAGGGAGTTCCTAATGAAACACATTCTGTAACTTTCTACAATGCATTGCTTAATCTTTCATTTAACTGTAAGTACTGGCACTATGCTCAACAAAGTAATAGCAGAGCACCCCTTCAAGTCCAGAATCTAGTTTACCTTCCTAGGTTTTGCCAAGGGTTCCTTTCTTGATTGCCTATGAATCTCTAATCTGCTCCCTCAAGTACAAGTAGCTTCATCAGGAGGATCAGAAGGGTGTGTTGTCCTTCTATTTTAATAAGCATTTCTTCATACTTTGTGTTACTGTCATATTGCCACATTCTCATGGCGCTTAGCTTCTCTGTACCTCTCTGTGTCTTTGTCTCTGTCTATCTCTCCCTCTCTCCCTCTTTCTCTCTCTAAAGTACATGCATGCATGCACAAACACACGTACTGTATCATTGCCATTGCCAACTTTGGCCTATATAGCAGATAACAAAGGCATGATCAACGT
Organism: Rhinopithecus roxellana; assembly: GCF_007565055.1. Lineage (NCBI taxonomy): Eukaryota > Metazoa > Chordata > Mammalia > Primates > Cercopithecidae > Rhinopithecus > Rhinopithecus roxellana. The sequence continues at coordinate 23,256,382 of NC_044569.1, forward strand.
GATCTTAAAATGTTCAAAGATATAAACCCCCAGAAATATTCAGTAGCTTTGTTACCATGACTTATCCCAACAAGCAACTATGCCCAGAAGCAGACACCACCAACAGCAATGGAACAAATATCTATTTCCTCAGATACTTGTTCACTTTCTGCCTGTTAGGACTTCAATTTTATAGTGACCAAATTTTTTACTGTCTAGAAAAGATCAGGTAATATAAAGTGAAGCAAAAATTTGTCAACACTTTTCTTAAAGAAGCTCTGATTCTCTGAAGCACTGGGAAATCTACCCATGTGTAGAAACTGGTTCTAAATAAGAATAATGTGTCTGTTGTCAGCTGGTCTCAAATCCTCTGTATCTGGCCCCTGGAGAGGTAGCAGTTGACTATAGAAAGATATTTCAGGGATATTTCTTGTAATAAGAAAAGAATTCTTTAAGTCCTGCTCCCTCCAATGACCAGAAGGTCATGTTATCTGGGTCTCTGCTATAAAGCTTACAAAGGAAATCCTCATGACAATCTTGGTGACAGCATGCGATGACCCCACCTCCTTCTAGCCTTCTACCCTCTCATCAAGAAGAATGAACACTGTGAGGGTTATACTCTCTGCTTTGGCAGAAAGCCCAGCTCACCACAGGCACCCTCACAGAGTCCAAGTGTACCCAAGCGTGAAGTGCAAGAACTGTGCTGCATGGTGGGGTCCAAGAGTTTCCATATTAAGCCTTAAATGTTTAAGAAGAATTTTAAAGGGATGTCAAGCCTTAAGTGGAATGATCACTACATGTGGACCCACTTCTTGGTGAGTGGCTGTCAAGTAATTTTGATAATGACCCCCTAATAACTTTCTACTTGATCATATGCATGGGTGCATAAACACAAAACAAAACAACATTTGCTCCTGCTATGAGTAGGCTTCATGATCTATCCTATTCTATTCTACTCTTCTGATCTATCCTATCCTATCTTATATTTTAATTCATCTCATTTTTGTTTATTAAAGCTGGTGTTTAACTACTAAATGTATTGTGTTTCTCCAAGTGATTTGTAATCTGAAGTTTTTAAAAAGTGAGTAGGCAAGGGTCAGTAATGCCATTAGCTGGAGCATTGTTGTTTAAAGAATTAAAATTGTTTAAAAATTTTCCAATTAAAATTGACAATTAGAAAACAATATCTATTTTCCTTCACAGAAAAACATGACAAAGGAGCTTGACCGAGAGTACACGGGCCTCTCTGGGCATATGTAGGTTTTTTTCCTTCCAAAACCAACTTTTAAGAATCCTTCTTTTCTTTTTTATTGTAGTACCAGGCTTTCTTTTTCCATTATTATTTTTTTCTTTCTATTCATTTTCTCCCTCTCTGCCTTTTACCAGTAGCTCATCTGGAAACTGGAAGGGCTCCCATGTTTTCTCTTACCCCTGACCTGGGGTTTGACTATGTCCCCACCCAAATCTCACCTTGAATTGTATCTCCCAGAATTCCCATGTGCTGTGGGAAGACTCAGTGGGAGGTAATTGAATCAAGGGGGTTGGTCTTTCCCATGCTATTCTTGTCATAGTGAGTAAGTCTCATGAGAGCTGATGGGTTTATCAGGGGTTTCCACTTTTGCTTGTTCCTCATCTTCTCTTGTCACCACCATGTAAGAAGTGCTTTTCACCTCCTGCCATGATTCTGAGGCCTCTGCAGCCATGTGGAACTGTTAAGTCCAATGAAACCTCTTTTTCTTCCCAGTCTCATGTATGTCTTTATCAGCAGCATGAAAACAGACTAATGCAGTAAATTGATACCAGGAGTGGGGTGTTACTGAAAAGATACCCCAAAAATGTGGAAGCGACTTTGGAATGGGATAACAGGCAGAGGTTGGAACAGTTTCGAGGGCTCAGAAGACAGGAAAATGTGGAAAAGTTTGGAACTTCCTAGAGACATGATGAATGGCTTTGCCCAAAATGCTGATAGCAATATAGACAATAAAGTCCAGCCTGAGGTGGTCTCAGATGGAGATGAGGAACTTGTTGGGAACTGGAGCAGACGTGACTCTTGTTATGTTTTAGCAAAGAGACTGGTGGCATTTTGCCCCTGCCCTAGAGATTTGTGAAACTTTGAACTTGAAAATGATGATTTAGGATACCTGGTGGAAGAAATTTCCAAGGAGCAAAGCATTCGAGAGGTGACTTGGATATTGTTAAAGACATTCAGTTTTATAAGGGAAGCAGAGCATAAAAGCTTGGAAAACTTGCAACCTGACTATGTGATAGAAAAAAAAACCATTTTCTGATGAGAAATTTAAGCTGGCTACAGAAATTTGCATAAGAAGCAAGAAGCCTAATGTTAATCCCCAAGATCATAGGGAAAATGTCTCCAGGCCACGTCAGAGACCTTCATGGCGGCCCCTCCCATCGCAGGCCTGGAGGCCCAGGAGGAAAAAGTGGTTTTGTGGGCCGGGCCCAGAGTCCTTGTGCTGTGTGCAGCCTAGGGACTTGGTGCCCTGTGTCCCAGCTGCTCCAGCAGTGACTGAAAGGGGCCAATGTACAGCTCGGGTTGTGGCTTCAGAGGGTGGAAGACCCAAGTCTTGGCAGTTTCCATGTGGTGATGAGCCTGCAGGTGCACCAAAGTCAAGAATTGAGGTTTGGGAACCTCTGGCTAGATTTCAGAAGATGTATAGAAATTCCTGGATGCCCAGGCAAAAGTTTGCTGTAGGAGTGGTCCTCTCATGGAGAACCTTTGCTAGGGCAGTGCAGAAGGGAAATGTGGGATCAGAGCCCCCACACAAAGTCCTTACTGGGGCACTGCCTAGTGGGGCTGTGAGAAGAGGGCCACCATCCTCTAGACCCCAGAAAGGTAGATCCACTGACAGCTTGTACTGTGAGCCTGGAAAAGCCACAGACACTCAACAACAGGCCATGAAAGCAACTGGGAGGGAGGCTGTACCCTGCAAAGCCACAGAGGCAGAGCTGTCCAAGACCATGGAAACCCACCTCTTGCATCAGCATGACCTGGATGTGAGACCTGGAGTCAAAGGAGGTTATTTTGGAGCTTTAACATTTGACTGTGCTGCTGAATCTCAGACTTGCATGGGCCCTGTAATCCCTTTGTTTTGTCCAATTTCCCCAATTTGGAATGGCTGTATTTACCAAATTCCTGTGCCCCCATTATATCTAGGAAGTAACTAACTTGCTTTTGATTTTGCTGGCTCATAGACAGAAGGGACTTGCCTTGTCTCAGGTGAGACTTTGGACTGTGAACTTTTGGGTTAATGCTGAAACGAGTTAAGACTTTGGGGGACTGTTGGGAAGGCATGGTTGGTTTTAAAATGTGAGGACATGAGATTTGGAGGGGCCAGGGGCAGAATGACATAGTTTGACTGTGTCCCCACCCAAATCTCAACTCAAATTTTATATCCCAGAATTCCCACATGTTGTGGGAGGGGCACAGGGAGAGATAATTGAATCACAAAGGCTGGTCTTTCCTGTGCTATTCTCATGGTAGTGAATAAGTCTCACAAGATCTGATGGGTTTATCAGGGGTTTCTGCTTTGCTTCTTCCTCATTTTCTCTTGCTGCCGCCATGTAGGAAGTGCCTTTCACCTCCCGCCATGATTATGAGGCCTCCCCAGCTATGTGGAACTGTAAGTTCAATTAAACCTCTTTTTCTTTTTCTTCCCAATCTCAGGTATGTCTTTATCAGCAGTGCAAAAACAGACTCATACACCTGGCATGTCCTGCTGGGGCCACCTCTCTGTCTCCTAGGCCTGAGCCAATCCAACTTATCTTTCAGGTTTACCTTTCTGTGGAAACAGTTCCTAATTCTTCTAGGACTCAGTGACATCTATTTCCAGGTTGTCCAAACAGCATCGCTTATGGTACTTTTCATGCCACCACGTAATTGCTCGTGAGTTGTTTCCCTTAATGGACTGTGGGCCCATGGAGGGCAAGAACTGGGTCTTCTGCTCCACAGTAACCCTGCACTGCAGTGCCAGGCCCAGCACCCAGGCCTGTGATGAAAATCTGTTCAGTCAATGAGTGGACGAATGAATCTATTGATTTGAGGGGGAAAAGGCCATTGGATGAAGGATTTCAATGGGCAAATTTATTAAAATTAGTTCTACTATACTTATCTTCTTTGGCTTAGTGTGCAGGCTGCTCTCTAAAATAAGATTGTGATATTTTTCTCTTATCTCTGGAGAGATAGTCTTTGTAGGTTGATTCAGAACTCACTTGCCCAGAACATTCCACTATTATTGAGTCTGATTTACAGATTATGTGCATTGGTATGCATATCAGGTGCTTGGAGACACTGAGGCCTCCTGGATATGCTTATGAGATGAAAGGAAATGGGAAGAGATTATATGTATTGAGGATACTAGCTGCAGGCACAGTCAGGAGAACTGCATGTGCCAAGGATCTGATTTGCCTTATTTCCCCGCCATCTCTGGGGGAGTGGAGAGCAGAAAACTAACAAGAGTTAGAAGGCCTGATCTTTGTCGACACATTTGATACTCACTTGTTCTGTGGTTTTGAGCACTTTTTAATCTTTTACTTTGCATGTACAAATGTTTATGAGAAGAGTCATTTAATGTGATGATATCTTTCATGAGAGTCAGCAATACCTTCTGGATTCATTTTTATTTCTCGACCACCACTATTTGATCATAAAACAGGAGTTATATAAATATAACAAGATAATATTTTAAAGTAAACATTAAATTTAATTACCTGCATGTTCATAATATTAGCAGAAAATTGTGGATTAAGACGTAGATGACATTTGCCTTGAGGTTAGGTCATATTCCTATTTTTAGATTACATCAGTAAAAAGCCCCCCTTTTACTGTAGATGTAGCATAAAACATCTACTACTGTAGATGTAGCATAAAACATCTACTACTGTAGATGTAGCATAAAACATCTACTACTGTAGATGTAGCATAAAACATCTACTACTGTAGATGTAGCATAAAACATCTACTACTGTAGATGTAGCATAAAACATCTACTACTGTAGATGTAGCATAAAACATCTACTACTGTAGATGTAGCATAAAACATCTACTACTGTAGATGTAGCATAAAACATCTACTACTGTAGATGTAGCATAAAACATCTACAGTTTTACACTAGTACTGTAGTGTAGCGTAAAATGTATTTCTCTAACTGTGGAATTTGGGTGAATTTGGGTTAGACTATAAGGTAGATGAAAATCCTGCTCTGAACTGAGAATGGGCACCATTGCTAATAACATATGAGCCTCTGCTTTTCGTAATCAAAATGCTGACATAATTTTTCTGGGTATTACAGGAAATTGTTGAAAATTCTATGTCTCTACCATGTTCTGTGCTTCAACTTTCCTGCTACTATTTTTTTTTAACAAGAAGAAATAGTATGCTAACAAATGGAAACAACTAATACATCGTCCAGAAAGTAATTTAGTCACTAGAATAAACTGTTCTTAGAATTTCTGCTGGTATTATGTAAGTATTTAATCATTTTCAATCTAAAATGGTTTTGTATTGGAGCTGGTCTAAATATTGTAACATTAAAAAATTGGTAAGTAATCCACTTTTCATTTATGAGAGGATCTAAAAATAGGTTTGTCTTCTTTTAAAATCATTCTGATGAAGTCATAGCCAGAAACTAAATTTGGCAGTGGTCAAATTCATCACGTGCTGCCTAAAGGATGATACTAATCCAACAATTGAGTATCTGATGTTAAAGTTTTATAGAAATATGAAGGACTTACAAAGACTACCTTAAATAATAAAAAGTCAGAGAAGGAAGTTAAGGGCTAAAGAATGAGTTGCAGCTTTCATTGATGCCTTTGACTTGGGTTTAATGAGGCAGAAATTATTGGCCATTGGGTAAAGAATATTGTAGCTACTTTTCTTTTTTTTTTTTTTTTTTTGAGGCGGAGTCTCGCTCTGTCGCCCGGACTGGAGTGCAGTGGCCAGATCTCAGCTCACTGCAAGCTCCGCCTCCCGGGTTTACGCCATTCTCCTGCCTCAGCCTCCCGAGTAGCTGGGACTACAGGCGCCCACCACCTCGCCCGGCTAGTTTTTGTATTTTTAGTAGAGACGGGGTTTCACCGTGTTAGCCAGGGTGGTCTCGATCTCCTGACCTCGTGATCCACCCGTCTCGGCCTCCCAAAGTGCTGGGATTACAGGCTTGAGCCACCGCGCCCGGCCAGCTACTTTTCTTTATTACAGATCGTGTCCTGTGAACATGCAGTAATTACTTTATTAAATCAAGGACATTTCTAATGTCTTAAATCCTAATATTTCACCATGCTATTCTTTGAGAATTCCATGACTTGGGAATGCATTTCAGGCCAATGAACCCAGAAAAGAACAAGTTTGACCTGTGTTACTAAATGGGTCACCGTAGAGAATTGCATTACAATACAATTGTGTAGTATTTCCCAAGTTATGAAAACAGAAACTCTGCATGCCATTTCTATGGTATTAACTAAATTAGAGGCAGGCCCTAGAGTGAAGCTTACTCAACCTTTAGGGAAAAGAAACAAATTTTCCCAAGAGCTGAATTCTTATGAGTGATTATTAACCTGATAGACTTGGATGAATTTTTCTCAATCACTTACAGCAATGGTTCCTAATATCTCGGGTAAAATAATGTGAGGGCAGTGGGATTTGGTTTACTAAACTAAGAAGGTGTTACCACTCTACTGTTCTGTGGGCCTTAGCCCAATTACTGTGTCTGGGGATTTCAAAAACAAATTGTATTCTGACTAATTCATATTCAGATAAACATATGAGTGCCAAAGTGGTTTTGAGCTCTGGCTGTCCCTATCCATGTGACTGCTAAGTGGAGAGTCAAGAGGAAACTTCTCACTCATCTCTCAGGAGGGGCTGTTGCCGAGCACCAAGGCTATTCTTAAGTAACATGTGACTCGATGTGCTTTTAAAATCATAGAAATTAATAATTCCACTAAACTCACTATATTCTCTAGTCAGATATTTCTCTCAAAAAATAAATTTAAAATTCCTTTGGAAAAATTAAATGAGTAGAAATGGTAAAACTGTTTTGAAAATGATGAGCAATTATACAGGACTTTTCCTACTAAACACTGAAACATACTCTTATTAAACAATTTTAATTGGCAAAAAAAAAAAATCGACAGATGAATGGAGCAGAGTGTAGCTCAGAAATAGACTGTTAGATAGTTACAACAGCTTGTGATGAATGGGTATCACACGTCTTTTGGGAAAAGAGAACTTAAATAAATAACAGCGGTATATTTGATTAACCACTATTATTATTACTACATATGTATGTCATCACCTCATATCTAAAAATTACAGAAGGCAAGAAAATAAAACAAAATAAACTACCAGAAGAGGTGAGGAATTAGGCATTGGATCACAAAGTAGGAAAGGAGTTGCTAAACATAAATCACAGAAAAAATGATATATTTTTCACTATGTAAACATATAAATTACATCTATGTAAAAATTACCAGCAGAAATGTAAAAGGTCATCAACAAATTGCATAATTTATTTACGACAAATAAAATCTTCTGAGCTCTCTGTGATTCCTCTATTCTTTCCTTCATAGTCACCTCCCACAACCGTAGATTCAATTATATGTGAATAGCCAATAAGCACCTCAAACTTAAGTCCCCAAATCTCATTCTCTGCAATATTCCATCTCTTAGAAAAATGTTACAAACTCTTGTTCAATTTCCAAAGCCAAAAGTCCAGATGTTATCTTGTTTTTTTTTAATTTTCTTCCCTTTCCTTATAAAATCCATCAATGTAGCCTGAAGATTCTACCTCCTAAATTTATCTGGAGTACATTTTCTCCATCTCTGATGGCACTCCCTGGTCCATATCCCTATTATTTCTGGCCTGGTCTGTTCAAATAACCTGTCTTTAGTTTGTTTGGTTTCCACTCTTGTCCATCTCTGATTTGTTTTCTAGAGCAGTTAGAGTGTTATTTTTAAAAAAGTAAAATAAAAACAAGCCATCTCTTGCTTAAAATCTTTTACTTGCTTCCCTTCCCTTTTAGGAGAAAATTCAAATTCTTTCTGACGGCCTATAGCCTCTACACAGTCCCTGGTTTTCCTCATCCTATGCCACTCTTCTTGTTGTTCTTTCTTTCTAGAATGCTCTCTCCCTTCCTCTCCTGCTCATACACTCCAGCTCCATTCTTATATTTTAGATCCTGACTTAGATTTATTTCCTTAGAAATACCTCCATTGACATTACAATCTAAATAAGTGATTACCATCCCATTATTCTCTTTCTAGAAACTGATTTTTTTCCTTCATAGCATTTATTATTTATAGCATGTGTTTAATATATTAGGATTAATTCGACAGATTTCATGCAGCTGAAAAACAGCATTTTCTCATGTGATTAGAAGTTTAGAGTTAGAAAAGTGGTTGCTGGTCTTGCTGTTAGTGGCTCAAGGCTATCAGGACAGATGTCTCTGTAATTCCTTTGTTCTTTCCTTCAGTGTCGCCGCCCCCCATCACAAGGATGCTGCTCTACCTCCTGCATCCTACATTCCAGGGAAGAGCAGTGAAGAGCATAGGATAAAATGGGCACCTAACAACTGTGTAACTCCTCTCTTGGAAAAGTTTCCTGGAAGCCACAGACAGAAGCTTCTACTTGCATGACTATTGGTCAGAATCTAGACACGTGTTCCTCCCCCATCTGCAAGGGAGGAGGGAATTTTTTAGTTTGTTTTTAAACTGGGCACAATGGCTTCTCCCATTTCCCATTAGTTTTCTTTCAACTAAAAAAAAAATTGGTTTGTTTTAAAAGTAAAAGAGGGGGAATGAATCTTGGGTATTAACATTCTTGGCTACAGTGTGTATGTTTGTTTACCAAATTCCCGTTTTCCCTAACTTTTAAAAGAAGGCATCATATTTTATTTTTTCCAAAAATGTATACACCCATGGCCTACATTTGGGTAAGCATTCAATAAATTGTTGAACAAATAAAACTTACTGAGAATCATGGCATAGCACTTCCTGGACTTTCCAGGTCAGGGATGCTACGTTGAGGTGGCTCAGTTTGCACTGAAGGCTAAACTTTTGCTCATGCCCTTGGAGATCATGTATAGCCCACCTTTTGCAGGAATGTTCTTCTGAAATTATCTTTCTTTTTCTCCTTCACCATCTATTATTCTTCCACCAGATGATTCTCAAAGCAAACAAGATGACTTATCATCTCCCAACTTAAAAAGATATATCTATATGCTGACTGCTACCTTCCCAACCCCAGCCCTGACCTCTTTCCTGAACTGGATAAAACTATCTGTCTGACATTACCATCTACAGGCTGCTCAAACGTAACATTATCAAAACAACTTTCAATTCCCTCTAGTCATCTGCATTTTGGTAAAAAGCAAAGCATCTACTTAGTTATATAAACCAAAGAAACTTGAAGTGATTATTCTACTTCTTTCATTACCTTCCACATCCAATCAGCGAGTTCTGCTAAATACACTTCCGACTTTGTGTAAATCCATTACTTTTCTCCATCTCCATTTCTATATCTTGTTCACAGCATGGTTAGCCTTCTCCTGTCCTATGCTGAAAAGAGTAGAGACTCTCGTTCCAGGCCATTCTTGCTGGATAACCATGGACCTACACAGGTTCAGTTGGGGACTGTGATGTGAAAGAATAGAGGCAATGGAGAGAAAAAAAGTATGCAGAGATTTTCCCCACATTCACTGAACTTTTTAGAGCTCTCTTTTCTGCTACTGAAGCCAGAACAAGAGGGCTTATCTTGGATTTCACTCTGTCTGCTTCACAATACTCAATTCAGAGTTCTGGGGTGGGCTGAGTTAAATAAATAAATGTTATTTGTTCAGGATGGGAATAATAGAGGGGAAAACTCACCATTGTCTTGTTTGTATATAGAATTCTGTTCTTCCCAGATCAGTCTGTTGATATTTACTTTTTAGGGTTTTCAAATATCCATCTACACATTCTGTCCAGGTCTTATAGCTGAGTCTGGGGGAAATAAAAGAAAGACTGTGTTTCCTCCCTCGTCTTTTCCTTGGAGTGTTAATGGATTATACTAACAGGCTTTCTAATATTGAACTGGCCTTGCATTACTAACATAAATCCTTCTTGGTTGTGATGTGTTATAATTCCTTCTTGGTTGTGATGTGTTATAATTGTCTTAATTTAATTTACTGTAACTTAATTTAGGAGAGCTAAATAATTAAACATGAGGCCAAAGTACATAAGAAAGCGGCAGCCCTTTATTGCAAATATGCACACACTCTCTGGCGAGGTTCCCCGGTCCTCAGGTATGGGGGCCAGGGAAGTCCCGCTGGCGCTCTCGGGTGAGGTTCCCCAGCCCACGAATGGGGGGGGCCAAAGAAGTCACGGCGGCTCCTGCCGGCAGCGGACTTTTATGCATTGGTACTGGAAGGGGGAGGGCAGTGGGCGGGATAAGGGCGTGTGATAGGGGCGTCTCCATAGGGGTGGCCGGGTAAGTTTCGATCTCTTCGGATTGACGTCACCTGGCGCATGCTCGGTTGATCTGGGTCTTCTCTGGCACGGGCTGCATTTTCCTGTGGGCGGGAAAGTTGGTGAGGAAGAACCCCGAAGCAACATGGATTGTGCCTTTTTGCTCACCTTCCTCCATCTTGTCCTTTCTCCCTCACCCAAACAATAATTTTTATGTATTGCTGGGTTTGATTTACTAATGTTTTATTGAGGATTTTTCCTTTACATTCATCAGGGATATTTTTCTCTAGTTTTCATTTTGTGTTCTGATTATAGTGTTAAGGTAATGCTGGCCTCATAAATGAGTTGGAAAGTGTTATCTCTCATTTTCTGGAAGAGATTGTTTAATATCAGTGTTATTTCTTCTCTGAATATTTGGTAGAATTCTCTAAGAAAATCATCTGGGACTTGAGATTTCTATTTTTGGAAGGTTTAAAACTGCACATTTAATTTTTAATAGGTATAGAACTATTTAGGTTATTTGTTTAATCTTGGGTGAGTTTTGGTAGTTTGAAGTTTTTCACAGCTTTGTTCTAGCCCTTCTAAGTTGTTAAATTTATGTGCATAAAGTTATTCTTAATGTTTTTTAAAAAATTCTTTTAATATCTGTGGTGTCTGTGGAGTCTGTAGGTCTCTTTCCTTCCCGATATTGAGAATGTATATGTTCTCTTTCTTTTTTTTTGACAGTCTTGTTAGGGGTTAAATCTTACTGATTAATTTAGGAAATTATCTTTTGGATAGATTTTCTGTATTGTTTTTATTGATTACTGCTCTTTTCTTTATGATTTTCTTGTTTCCGTGTGCTTTGGGTTTATTTTGCTCTTGTTCTAGTTTCTTGAAGTGAAAGTATAGATTATTGGTTTGAGACTGTTCTTCATTTTTTTAATTACATAGATCATTCTACCCTTCTTTTCTTGCTTTTCTATAACCTTCCGCTCCAACAGTGAGAAAATTTGACTTGCACCATCTTTCATCCATTTATTTAATCTTTCCATTCCACTATAATGATATCAGAATTATTTACCTGTGCTCCCGTGAGAAACACCTTTATTAACCGGGCCACAGTGCTTACGTGCAGTTTCTTTTGCCTTTAGTCTTACAAACTCCACCCATTTCCAAAATCACTTAGGTTCACTCCTTTTCCCTTTCAGTGAGTTCGTTTCATACATTTGCAATATAATTAGATCTTTTCTTTACATTTTGCATGTCTTTCTTCCTACTAAGGTTTTGAAAAGTCAGCTTTGTTGAACTACAGTTATGTATAACAAATTGTGTCGATTTAAAATGTAATTCAATGAACTCTAACAAATGCAAAAACCCATTGCCACACTCACGAAAGCACTGCCACCATCAATTCGTAGAATGCTTCTATCACCCCCAAAACTCCTCCAGGTCCCTTTGCCATCTGTCCTCCCTCCATGGCTGGCCCCAGTCTACTGCTAAGCTGTTTGTTACCATAGATCAGATTATGGCTTTGTTTTAGTGATTTTGAGATTCATTCACGGTTTTGAGTGTTATCAATAATTTGCTCTTTTAAAAAAATGGACTAGTATTCCATTGTTTGGATATACTACAATTTATCTTTATTTTATTTAACCACCTGTTGAGGAATATTTGATTTGTTTCAAGTTTTTAGCTATCGTGAATGAATGAAGTTACTGTAACGCTTATGTACAAGCACTTTTGTGCAAATAATCTTTCTTTTCTCTTGGGTAAATAACTTGGAGTTAGACTTCAATGACACCATGTTAGATGTTTTATTTTTGTCTCACAAGCCCTTGAAGAGAGATGAATAGAAAATTTGAAATTCAATGAAAAAGAAAAATTGATTGAAAAATTTCTGTTGATCTCTCTAAAAGTTAATTTTTTTCCATCATTTTCATTAGTACATTTTGATTTTTATTATTATATTTCTTATTCTAAAATTTCTATTTGCTACTATTATCTATTTTCTATTTTCCCACTTATTATAAAAGTGTCTGAAACCACTTGTTAGAGCCTTTTTATAACAGCTGCTTTAAAATCCTTGTCAGATAATTCTAAAATCTGTCTCATCTTGGTGTTGACATCTGCTGATTATCTTTTGCTGTATGAATTGAGATTTTCCTGGTTTTTGGTTTGACAAGTATTTTGTATCATGTCCTGGACATTTTGAGTATTATATAATGAAACTCTGACTCCTGTTTAAATCTACTTTTTAAATAGACAGCAATGGTTTTAATGGCAATCGGTGAGTTCTGGTTTTAATGGCAATTTAATTGTCAAAATCTTTGTAGTACTATTCTCATCTGCCCTTTTTTGCACTACCCAGCAGTCAATCTGAAACTATCTCATAGTTTAGTCAACAAAGCTTTTGCTCTATTGATTCTGTTCATTTTCACAGATTAATGGAACAGTGGTGAACTCAAGACTTCATATACAAATTTAAATCTTTCTTTTCTCCATCTCCCACGTTGTGATTGTCCTCAAACCCCCTACCTGGGAGGGGAAGGGGTACTACACTTTTGCTAGTGTCTACTTTCTTCAAGGTGGTAGTTGACAGGATCCCACCTCACGACTTTGTGCACACAGTGTGAGTAGAGGGGAAGGGCTCTATTATCTGTGTGTCCGATCACCATCAAAGGGTGGAGGCAGGACACTGCTGCTTCTGCTTGTGTTTACTTAGTGTAGAGTGGGATTGTCATTATGGTTCTACCCTACAGTTTTTACAGCAACCAGGTCAGTGAGGAAGATAGAGGGTGTTACTTCTCTTGTGGCATCTGCTTGTAGTGGAGTGATTATCATCCAAAGGATTCTTCTTCTTCCTGGACCTTTGGTTAGATTTTCTCCCTGCCCCTGTTAGTATTTTAGCAGCAGGGTGTGGTTTGCAATAGCACCTAGGCTGGAATGTAAAGGAAAACAACAACAACAACAACAACAACAACAACAACAACAACACAAATGTAACACTAGGTGGCCCCTCAAGTCCTGAGATTCCTAGCCAGTCTTCCTTCCTTTCTTCCCCTTTTAGAGTTTTCTCATAGTCTATGAGAAACTTACAAACCTTACCTTATTTTATTTCCAGTCTGTACATGCACACACACACACACACACTCACACAGAGAGATTCCATAAAATTTTATTCATCTTCATTGGAACAAAGGGGGCTGATAGTCTGAGAAGACGTTGCCAGAGTGGGAGAAAAACTGAACTTCCAAAGATGTGCTTGCATTTTGCATGGTGGAGTGGGGTGGGTGGGTCATATGTCACTGGGTGCTGTAGGAATGGGGATAGTATGAACATGTACAAGAAAGTAAGAGACAAAAGGGAAAGGGAGGCATAATTGTGGTGAGGAAACAGTGCATTTGAAGAGAGATAAAAGGACATTTAGTTGCTGATGTGAGTGAAAGTTTGGGGATGGGAAGAAATACTTTAAAAGAATGTAGGAAGTACTTTTGATGTTGGCATGCTTTGTGAAATCCTTAGGGAGGTCTCCTTAAGGAAGCCTAAGTAAATGACATGGGATTTGTGTTTTCTTTGAATATGGTTTCCTGCACAGACTGGATCCTGGTGGTTCCCAGTTTTTATTCTTAGTTTTACTTTTATTTTATGTTTTATTTATAATGAAATTGATAGAATTGTAAATGAAACGACCACAATAAGATAAACTCTTAATAGTTTCCTAATCTTATTAGACTTCCCTTTAGTTTATACTTATTTCATGTGTTCTTGTGTGTTTCACATACACAGAACATATTGTTTTTTTCTTAAAGACACAATTGATACATGCTATTGCAACTTTTGCCCATAAATGAAAGGCATCCTTCTAAGGGTTCGCATAAGTTGGAAATTTATTACTCCAAAAATAATAAGGAAACTACTCTGAGTTGAAAGGGTTTACTTTTGTTTTTGATAAGGTTATATATGGAATTCTCTGTTTCTTATAGACCTTTATGAGAACAGATGGACTGTGATTTTTTAAGCAGATTTTGTGGGGATATTTATGAATAAGTCAAGATAGTAGCCGTATTGTCTTCTGACTTCTAAGGATAAGTTTAAAAGGATGTAGTGGGAGGCAAGCCCAGAAATGATCAGGAAGGCTTCATGGTTCAAAAAGAAAAAAAAAATCATAGGCACCCTAGGATCTATTTCAACTGCTTTTTTTTTTAACTTTTATTTTAAGTTCAGGAGTACATGTGAAGGTTTGTTATACAGGTAAACTGCATGTTGGCGGGGACGCTGTGTAGAGATTATTTCCTCTCTCAGGTAATAAGCGTATACTTGAGGGTGGAGGGCGGGAGAAGGGAGAGGATCAACTGCTTCTTTTTTGAGAAAGACACAAGCTTTCTGAGCCCAACTTTTCTCATGTTGTAAAATGGGAGACTTTGACTTAAATAATGTCTAACGTTTCCTTTAGCTTACTATCTATCTATCTATTAATAAAGGAAAAATTATATATATATATTTACTTTCAAGGCTGCTGAATTCACATATTTAATTAAAATTAAAGTGAGGACTTAAGCATCACTCTGCAAATGGAAGAATATAGGTAGATGTTTTAAAGCTCCCATTTACAAACAGAACAATAATGTTAAAGGATAAGAAAATAGAGGCTTGTAGGAAAATTAAACACATTGTTTATATTGAACTTTACCACTGAAACTGGTCAAGGTAAAACTTAATAAATTTAAAGATTTAGAACATTTACTTTTTCATGACAAATAATGACATTCAAAATGTGGTGATAAAATAATTTAGGAGATGAAATGGGACCAATTATTGCATTTCTTTGGGAAGTTGAAATCCTGAGGTAGAAAGTGAACTTTAATTTGCTTCTAAAATTAGATTTGGATTTTGTTTAGGAAAGCTCCCTGTGTTTGTTCATGAATCTCATAGAACTAAAAAATTCAAATAGAAAAGGTAGCACTGATAACAATAGTGATTCTTCAAGACTTGATTCTTCAAGAATGTACCATTTATTATTCTGTTGTTTGGGGCCATGACAACGTGATGAAATGATGTAGCACAAATAAGTGGAAACCAGCAAGGCCTCCTGCAGTTGGAATTCTGATCAGAGAGATTATAGGAAGTTCCATTGACTGCATTCAGTTTAAATGCATGAGGAGAATACTATATCATGTTATTTATTGCCAAGTGAAAGCTGAGATTATTCATTTCAAAAGTAAAAGAGAAACAGAAGAAGGTGGAGGAACTAAAGCAAGAAGAGAAGAGAGGGTAACTATTTACATGTAAACAAGAGGTGTAGAGTAATTGAATTCCTTTATGTCCTGCCCACAGTAAAACAACAGAGAATACATCAAGAAGTAAAAATAGACCTAACATGCAATCACTTAGAATGAATTCACATGATAGAATGTGCAATTAAGCCATAGAGCTTGCTACTACAAGATTTTATTCAAATAAACAGATAGATTAGAAAGATTAGAGTTGGTAAACACAGTTTATATAAAAATTTCAATGTCTGGAATTTGGAACCAACAACAACAAAAAAAAATCAAGCAAACAAACAAAACACAAATGGCATCAGCTTCCAGGGAATAGGCTTATATATTTAAGGACGTGCAAAGAATATCCCTTAATTTGGAACATGAATTATACCCAGGTCATTTCCATTTTCTGGGCACTACACTAAATCTAGCACCCCTTACCATGCCCTTGCCATTAGTATTTGGTCACCAAAGAGTTCTTAAATCTTCAGCCTAAATACAGAGCTCTATGTAACCAGAGTTCACAGCCTCCTCTACTGACACCTCATGTAATCCTGAATTAATCCCTAGTAGTTTCCTTAAACCCCTCTCATGTGGAAGGTGTTCATTTCTCATGTGCACCTTAATTTAGGCCAAGAAGAGAAAAAGACTTTTCTTCTGGCTCTTTGCCATCATTTTTAAGTCATTTTTTTGTTGTTTTCTTTTACTATTCTTCCTCCTTTGAAGCCCTACACATCTACATCTGCTCCTTCTTTCCAAGCTTGGTCATGACTACCTGCCAAGCTCCAAGCTCTTCCTTCAGAACCCTCGAGGATTTTGACATCTGTACCTCAGTTTTTTCTTCCAGCTTGTCCCTGGCCTGAATGTCCACACTGGATACCATCTACTGTCTAGCCATTTAACCAGTTCAGCACTCCATTTTGTTGGGCACCCCTGGACATTGTTATCTTTTGGAAATGGTTCACTTTTGAAATTCTGAGCTCTTTACCTGCAATCACAGCCTTTGTGTACTCCACCCTCCCATTAAACATGCTTAATAACGCCTTGTGTTCAGGTGTAATGATGTCTATAATCTTAAAGTCGAGCAAGCCTTCTTAGTTTCTTTTATATTCAGCCTATAAAGGCTCACTATGTTCACCAGTTACAAGAGTTTGGGGGTGGGAATCTGATGTGTTGATGTCCATGGTCCTGAAACAATCTCTGGAAGATCATGAGGAGGGTCACGCCCACCTCTTTACTATGCACTGTCCAGGCTGGTCTTCATGGTCTACTATTTCAACTGCACTCTCATTAACGCTAAATTCTAGTCCACCACATCTGCATTCATAATTCGCAATCTAACCATTGATTTTTCTCTACCTTGCTCTTGGACTTTCAATTATGACTGTAGAAAGTCACGTAACCTTGCTACTTAGCTCCTCTACAAATATTGAATTTCTGGCCACAGCCGGTTGTCTGGCCTTTCCAAGTCTCTATAGAAGTCTGGATTATTGTTATGCCTATCCTTTGAGTGTGGGAATTTCCCAAGGGATCTTCCCAGTGTTTTTCCTTTTTTTGCTTTGGACTCTATCTGGAAGTCACATCAAGGTTTTAGCGGCCATCTAGATGTCAGAGACTCCAAACAAGCATCTTTATCACCAGCCACTTCTTTTGCATACAGGCTTAAATATTCAACTACTTTTTCCAAATGAATGTTCTATGGACATTTCAATTTCAATGTATTCAAAGCCAAACTCGTTATTTCCTCTTTCCCCATCGTTCATCGTCTTCCTGCTGAATTCTCTGTCTCTTAATGATATCATCATCAGACAGTCAAGCCTGCAGTGTCCTCACCACTCCACACCAGATTATTAGGTATTTGCTAACTATTCTCAGAACACATCACGTACACTAATTCCATGGGCGTTTGCTCATGCTGTTCTCTCTCCTCTGGGATGCTTCTCATCTTCATTTTCCCTGATCCAGATCAAATGCTAGCTTATTTGTGAGGCCTACTTAAGACTCCCACTTTCAATTATTTCATCCTGAGCACTTCCATTTGCTTGCCTTTCTGTCCTATCACTTGTTTCGTTTTACCCTGGCACATTTCATTAATTCAATAACATTTATTAAGCCCCAAGTATCTTAACAGACACTGTAATACACAAGGGGAAAGAAATAGGAATAAGTTTTGGTTGTTGGACTGAAGGAGTTTATATCTCCTGGTATCTAGAATATAGCCTTGTAATTGTGGGCACCCATGTATTGAATTTGAGTTAATTTAAGAAACAAATCGGCCAGGCGCGGTGGCTCAAGCCTGTAATCCCAGCACTTTGGGAGGCCGAGACGGGCGGATCACGAGGTCAGGAGATCGAGACCATCCTGGCTAACACGGTGAAACCCCGTCTCTACTAAAAAATACAAAAAACTAGCTGGGCGAGGTGGCGGGCGCCTGTAGTCCCAGCTACTCGGGAGGCTGAGGCAGGAGAATGGCGCAAACCCAGGAGGCGGAGCTTGCAGTGAGCTGAGATCCAGCCACTGCACTCCAGCCT
Organism: Rhinopithecus roxellana; assembly: GCF_007565055.1. Taxonomy (NCBI): domain Eukaryota; kingdom Metazoa; phylum Chordata; class Mammalia; order Primates; family Cercopithecidae; genus Rhinopithecus; species Rhinopithecus roxellana. The sequence continues at coordinate 23,274,592 of NC_044569.1, forward strand.
GGGCGACAGAGCGAGACTCCGTCTCAAAAAAAAAAAAAAAAAAAAAAAAAAAAAAAAGAAACAAATCTTGAAAAAATGGTAAAAGTTGTTTAGGTAGCTGGAATATTATCATGAATAAACCTTTTTTGAGATTGGCAGTTGTGATATGATATCTATGTGGAAAAACATCACGTTTCTTTTAGATTTAGCATGAGAATGACTTGTGAAAAGGCAGTGCTTTCCCCTAATTATAATAATTATTTATTATTTTTAGAGAGATGGGGTCTGGCTATGTTGCTCAGGTTGGTCATCCCCTAATTACTTAAAAATCACTCCCTAGTTTTATAGGACACCCAAGTTTTGGAGAAGAGAATAACTTTGGCTGCAGATAAGACCACTTTGCTTTACTTTCAAGGCTTTTGATGGGAAAGGTGGACATTTTAAATTTATTTTATATTATGCCTTTAGAGAGAAGGTATGGCTAGTGGTTCATTTGGGGAAAAGGGGAGAAATACTTTAGACAAAGCCTTCATATAAAACTTTACAGATAGAGTATTTAGTGGTAATAGTAGAAAGGATTGAAAAGTAGTTGGGTGATATGATGGTTTGGAAGTCTCACAAAGTGTCTCCTTACACTCGTTTATTTTAATTGAGTCAAGGAACCTACAAAAAGAATGCATGAGTAATGATTGATAAGGTGGGTGAATGAGGAAACACAAGAGTCTCTGTTATTCAACTGGTCCCAAGGATAAGCATCTGCCACTGGAATAGATGAGATGCCAAGCAATAGAAGATGCAGGGACAATTAGCCTCCCTGCTGGGTGCCTGGTATCAAAAGAGTGAGGAAGGGCTCTTCTTCTCAGTTCTTCATTGGACCAAGCGATGATGCCAACCCTGTGGCTTAGTGTCTATGAGAGCATGGGGAAATAGTATTCTTGGCAGAGACACTGGTGCTCTCTGAAGACTGAGAACATTGATGAGGGCCCAGAGCAGGAGAAGAGAAGCACAGAAGACCCGTGTGGTGGCTGCAGCTGATGAACAAATCTGTTTCCTTGGGAACCCTTAAACTTCTTAGCAAGCTTCATCCCTGGGTAAGTGAGGACAAGAGACAGTAAAATGTAGGTTATTGCAATTCATGTTTCCTCATCTATATGCATGAACTGGCAAGGCCAATGGAAATTTCGATTATCGTTGTATGGCAAGGGAGAATAATTAATGTAAGACACCAATCCACATGACTCCTTTCTTCTCAGACTTATGTCACTTTGGGATTGGTTAATTGTAAATCAACTATTGCAAATACAGTAGTGGGAGGGGTGTCTGAGTTAACGTGAAGAAGAAAACAATGGTGAGTAGAGCCTTAATTATGGATGACTCTTGGTACTTCCAAGAAGATTATCCAGGGTGTGTGTCACTTGGGTCACTTGCTTTTTACCTATTGACCATTTCACCACTTTAAAGTACTTTATGTCCTCAGTAGGTAAGAAATCGAAAGGATGTGGGATTCAAAATATTCAGCCTATGAACATAGCAATTAGAATATGGAGAACAGGGAATCCATTTGTAGGCTCATTTTTTTTTTCGTATTAATAACAACCTTCTCCTTCAGAAAGTTCATCACAACTGCTAAATCAAAATTAAATTTCAGGGATTATCTGCATACTTTTCTCTATGATTATACTACTCATAAACAATCATGGAGGTGAGCAATAACTACTCTATTCAATTTTGGACAAGTTAACAGGATCCCCTCCTGGGAAAGAGGCAAAACTCCACAAAATTGAGAGGCGAGCAAGTGGAAGATGATGGTACCTTCTAATTGCAATAGCTTTTTACAATAGAGAACCCAGTTACTTGGATAAATGTTGGCTGTTTTGAAAACACTCAGGCAGAAGGACCAGGCTTGTAGTCACTTCCGTGCATAGTAGGTGAAGGTAGGTGCAACATACAGCTCAACCTCATGATGCTAGAGCCAGAAACCGAAATGTATTGCTGCCCCTCTGTGGTGTGTTCTGATGGCAAAGGTGTAGGCAACCAACTGGGCCCAACATACCTTTCCCTACACCTGGCCAATTTTCAAAGCGCAAACCCACTTTAACAAACTCTAGCCTCTATTATAGGAGGAAGGATCTGGGTGGTACAGACATGGCTTTCCATTGCCAGATCAGAAGGGTGGAGGAGAGGCTGGCAGGATGACAAGAATGAATGAACACACCAAGTTTCAGCTCCTATCTGAAGCTGCTCAGTTCAGGTAAGCGTTTAGAGAAGTCAGGTGCAATAACTAACAGGGCAAATGTTTCTCTGGAAAATTCCAAGCCAGAGAAAATTGGGAAAAAGAGGGAAGGATGGAAAGCAGTACAGAGAAGCCAGCTAAAAAGGTTAGAGGTCAAGATGAAAATATGAGATTCGAGAATGATAAAAAACATTGTGTGAGATTCTATTTTAGGTCATTATGCCAGGGAAATTTACACAGGATAGGGTTGAAAGAAATTAGGCTATAAGATGAGTGGCAAGTTGCAATAAAATGGCACCCTAAACTCACCAAGTCACTGTTGTCACTGCTATCGTGCCTTAGTTGATTTGATGTCTAGTTAGTCTATTTGTGCATTTTTCACAGAAGAGTATGTTTTGACCCAGGCTGACAAATACTGTTGATTCTGAAATTTGTTTTTTTTGGTTATGTTAAAACCATTGTCATTATAAGAAACAGAGATGGGAATATTGCCTCCTCAAATCTGATTCACATACAAACTGAATGAACCACATAACAACCACCTTAGTCAGATACTATTTTGAAACATGGTCCAAAACCTAAATGCTTATACGATTCTTGAGGGACAGTGCTGTGCTCTGAGTCATAGGGAAGCCATCCCAGAAGCCAAGTCTACCTATCAATAAGCAGCTGCCTGTGCAGGGTGCAGGCTGCACCTTTGGACAGTCTTTAAAACTGAATTCTCAGAATTTTAGAACACATTTTTGTCTAGAAATGCTGACTTTGGTTCATTAGGTAGTGGTAAAACAGGTTCCCTTCAAAGCTCTCCTTCATTACCTTCCTAAGTGCATGGGGAAAAACACCTAGGGCTGAACAGTCTTGAGAAGTGTGGAAACATTTTCTTTGTGAGTGAGAACCGATCACCTAGAGAAAGGAGATCAGATTGCCATCACTGCTTCTGGGTATCAGATGCTAGCGTGAGTACATTGTTGAGTTGCTTATCCAATTATTGATTTGCATTATTGCTCTTATCTTCTGTTGTAGGTGAGAGGTAAGTTCACTAATGAATCTCAAAGAAGATGTAAATGGCCAATGACCATGCTCAGAGGTCTGAAATCTCTCCAGGTCGCCTCCTTGGAGGGGTGCTTTTCTGGTGGCGCAGCTTGTACCACCATACACAAATGTGCTTGGGTTTGGATTCTGCTGGAGAGAACACTGTGACACTTGGTCTCTTCCTTGGGCCATGTCAGTCAGTCTTGGACTTATTTTGCATTCCATTCTTTACTTCACTGACGCCTGTGTATCCTTGGCTTGGAGTCCCATCCCTTTGTCCATCAAAACCTGCTATCAGGAATAGATCAATTATCAGTTATACACAGTGTGCCATGACCCTATCTCAGAAGCATTTGGTCATTTGGCTTCATGGTTTTTTGTTCTTGCTGTTGTTGTTGTTGTTGTTGAGTTTTAAAATAATGAAATATAATGTGGCTACATAAAGGTGCATTCAATAGATGCATACAACTTAATAATGGAACATCGCCAGAACCTCTAAAACCTTCCTCCCCATTCTTTTACCAACAAAACCTCCCGTCCCACTAGGGGTAACTAAAGCAGTTATATCCTTGGCTTAGTCTATCCACCCACGTAAGCATCCTTAAAAGAACAGTTTGTCTGGTTTGATCTTTTCATGAAGGACATCTTACTGTGTGTATTCTTTCGTGCCTGATTTATTTGCCTTCTAAACCTTAACTTCTATCAGTGGTGTGGGAACTGATGGCTACTGCAATGGTGATTTCAGACAGTCTTAAGAAGATGAGGGTAGAGTTTTGTGGTCAGAAACTTTCTTGTGTGCCTTAAGATAGTGCAAACTGAAAGACCATGTGCCGGTGTGAAGCATAGTTTTTGGGTATACTAGATAAACCAAGGTCTGTGAGAAGCTCGGGTAGACAAAGGGAAGAAGTGGGTCCCAGTGGACTTCCAATGAGGACTGGGGGGGTTTAAATCAGTTACGACTATGATAACTTTATCCACAGTTGATCTATAAAGTGTACTATGATATACTTTTCACAATGTAAGCTTTCTCTGGAGTTAATAATTATCAAATTTACTCATTTTTGGATATTTGTTTGGTTTCTAAGTTCCTATCACTAATGTATTTATTTTCTGTTGGTAGATATCCCTCTCCATGTGCTCAATATAATCTAATGCATCTCTGTCTCTGATAGCATCTTCACCTTAGAGAGCTTCAAACAGTCAGCGTACTCAATTTTAGCATTAACCATACAATGAAAATAAAGGCAGTATGGGCAAACACTTGTGGGAAATAATGTGTAAGATAAAGTCAGAAACACTAAGTACAACCCTACTTCTCCTGAGAGGGACAGCTCACTTACCTCCCTTAAATACAATGTTCCCCAAATACAGCATAACTACATGCTGGTGATTATACACATAAATAGCAACACACACATATATATGTGTGTGTGTACTAACGAAAATGTAATTGGTGTGAATTTTTATTTTATGGATGAGAAAAGGCCCACTCTATTCTATAGCACTTTGCTTTCTTCACCTCTCTGGGACGGCAGTGCTACTCCTCTATGATAGTTGAATTTATAGATGTCAGAATATGAATTATTCCAGGTGGGGCTCAGTCGTGTTCATCAAACACCAAAATCGGAGCAGGGAGGAATCAAATAAGCAACAAAAATCAGTAATTGAATTTCCACATGTAGGAAGTGCCAGTTGTGCCTTAATGTAGGGATATGTAAATTTACTACATAAAAATACTATGTGATATTAAATATCAAATGAAATAACATTTCATGCTAAAATTTGATTCATTAAAAAATATATTTGACTACTTTGAATTAGAGCTGTAGCTAATATTCTACAGACTTCTTTTAAATTGCTCTATAAAGCACCTCAACATATTCATTTTAATGACATTATTTAAAACTATCATGGCCATCATAAAAAAAAAAAAAGTAGGGAGTGTCTGAGTCAGAGGCTTTATATTTCAGAGTAATGCAAGGAACTCTTTCAGACTCACCCAACCAGCGGCCAACTTCCTCTATGAAGACAGTAAGGTAAATATTTCTGAAGTTCATAATTTAAAGTCTGGCCAGATCCTTCGAAAAAAGACACACACACACACAGACACACACACACACACAAACACACACACACACACAGAGAGAGAGAGAGAGAGAGAGAGAGAGAGAGAGAGAGAGAGAGAGAGAATCTTGGTTACTTTGTGTCTGAGACATTAAACTCATAAACAATATCCAGATTGGATACTGGTCTTCTTGTCTGCTTCTCCACCTTACAGCTTGTCTATGACTGATTTAAGCGGTGTTGTGGGAGAATGCCATGGGAATCGGATGACAGTTGAAAAATTTATGTTCCATCTTTGAAGAGATAAGTGGGGATTATGTGCAAATCTAGATTCTATATTTCCTGTGTTCTTATTTAAGGCATTATAGGTTGGAATATACTAAATTTTGAGATTAAAATTGAACTCTTTTAAGTGCATAATATACTAATTTGATTAGAGGTTTATCAAAATTTGAAACTATGTTTTTAAAAGAAATACAAAGATTTTAAAATATTTCTCCCAGTAGTATCTGTATAGCATCGTATTTGACTTATTGACAAGAATAAAAATTTATCACATTCAAGTGATTATTCATTTCTTTCCTATATATAATCCTAATTCAGTAAATGTAAAACTTTTTAAAAAAATAATGTATCATGAACTATAATTAATTTTCTATGTATCATAAGACTAGATAATATTTTTATCAAGCATTTAAGGCACATAATTTATCAGTTAGGTGTAATAAGTTTAGGTCCATAAAATAGTATCATAATTTCATGTTTCATTGAATGTGTTTTGTGCCTGAATTTTCTTATGCATTATTTAAAAACTACCATTTGATTTTTATTAAACTTTAAAAAGAAGCTTTAGTGAGAAAATATCTATTTTTATTGTTGTTTTGACACACATAATATATTGACTACAGGATGAAAGGGATAAAAATGTTCTCAGATTAAAATAGACCATAAGGAATCAAATAGGCTTCAGGCTGCCGTGGACTTTTAGACCCTCAAGTCTGAAGTTTGGGATGTAAAAACATCCATTAGTACTTGCTAATTTGTGTTAACTTTAAAATTATAAATTAATTGCTTGCTTGTTTGTTAAGCTAAAATATTTATGCAAGACACAGAGGAATATAGTATATTTTTAGCAAAATGAAAAGTTAGACTGTAAAGCCAAGTTCTTTTATAATTTGAAAAGAACTTTCCTGCATTGCCACGTCCAGACAATGAAACACTGGGTAGTGTCACACTGACATCTTCCTTAGGTAGATTTAATGCAATTTGTTTTCCTTTTTGATTTCCTTAGTTATTTAACTGGGACTCAAGTCAATTGGTAGCTGTTGGTGGCTTGCCTGAACTTAGTTTATTTTTTGTTAATGTTTTATCTATTTAAGTTGCTGTGAAAGTATTTATAGGTGAAAGGAAAAATCACAGTTTTGATCTCATGCTAATTTTTATTTATGTGTCACCTGATGAAAACTTTGGTGTGTAAAATCATCAGTTCAGCCTTAAATATAATTGTTTATTTGCCAATGAGAATCAGACTTTACATTAGATGAGGAGAAACAAATCTTACTTTTATTCCTGGAACTTAAACAGTGCACCTGCATAGAGAAAGATAATAAAAATAATTATGTGAAATGGAACACACTTTTTGGTATTTATTTTAAACATACATGAACATGTCTCTACAAGAGTGTTCAAGTATATACTACGTAGTATCATCTATCATTTTAAGAGTTATGACTTGAGAATTTATAATTATCTAGGAATGTCTTGGCTCATGTTTCTCTCTCATGATTTTTTTTTTTGGAAGATTTCTCTGCCATAAAACTTACCTAAGCTAAACATTTATGTACTCTGTATCCTGAATGAGCACATTTTTGTGTAGCTTCTCTTTTCTTTAATAAGATTATAGTTTCATTAATAATTTAGCATGGAAATAGGATGCCTGAAAGTTTAGAATGTGAAAATTTGTGATTGGTGCTTAGAAAGTGATTAAAGAATACTATTCAAAAGTATAAAATTTTTTTTGCCCCAAAGGTTAAAATAGTAAGGCATAATTTGTAAAACAACAAGAAGAATTGGAACTTCAACAAAGAGAAATGTACCTTAAAGTGTATTTTTGCACTTTGGGACATGATAGCTTCCAGACACCCATTGGCCCGTGCAAGCAGGTTTCTAAACAGGGTCATTTAAAAATCTTTCAGGTCTTATTTTAAAAGCTCTAGCTCACATTTTATCAAAGCACTACAATACACCCAATCTTCTACTAAATATAATTTTCACTGTAAATACTTTGAAAGGATTAATGACTTTGCTTTCGAAGTTACTTTCCTAAGAACAATTGATTTCATGTACTACTGTCTGATTATCAGCAACCAGCATGAAGCCTTGGAAATCCTTTAGGATGGAGAGAATCCAGCACACAATTTTCTTCTAAAATTAATGAAATTCTTACGAATACTAAATTAAATAGAAACATCAGCATAGATTTCGTTTTCAGATATTTAATTGTAAACTTGTTAATTTTGATCTTTTTTTCATGTTTTAGAAGGAATACTTATTTTTAGGTCTAAAATATGATTTGATATACCTGATGTAAATGACGAGTTGATGGGTGCTGACAAGTTGATGGGTGCTGACGAGTGTGCAGCACACCAACATGGCACAAGTATACATATGTAACAAACCTGCACGTTATGCACATGTACCCTAGAACTTAAAGTATAATAATAATAATAATAATAATAATAATAATAACAGTACTATAAAAAATAAATAAAATAAAATATGATTTGAATCCCTTAAAAGTTTGAGGGCCTTTGGCACTGCTAATATCACTCACTGTATAAAGCTGTCCTTTTCCTGCCAACTCCCATCCTGTGTACCCAGCCCTAACTGGAATTGTTTCTCATCTCCTTTGTTGCAAAGAGTTTCTCCTGTAGCTTTAATCACAATTGCCACAGCTTTTTACCCTGGATTACTTGGATTAGATATAAAATCAACATACTTTTTTTCTGGGTGACTTTTGAAAGAACATAGGTGTTCTTTCTTACAGATATGTAGGGTGTGAATGATTTTCTCACCTTATGTGCCTGGGTGTAACTGAGGAGTATGACTTATAACGAATTCTACATTTGTTAAAACGAATGCTAAATTTGACCCTGGAAAACAGCATCATGTAGGGCATCATGCCTCGGTGGTGTTCTCTGTGCTTGGAATTCCACAGTGCAGAGTATGGGTCCCTCAGGGACATTCTTTCTGGAAATGTTTGCTGTCTTTTAGGATAGGACAGACTACTACCACTTCACAGAAAATAGTAAATACAGCAGTTTCAATCCATTGAATGTCTACTCTGGATCACGCATTGTACTAGAAAAGTGTTTTTTATTTTTTAACTCAAACTCCCATTTGACATAATAAAAGTTAAAAAACTTATTTTAATTTCATTCACAATTTAAAAGGCCTTAAGTATTTGCGACTGCGACAAAGCCAACACAATGGCAATTTTAGAATATTCTTCTTTCAGACTGCATGGCTTTCCCTCCTTGTGACCCCCTTCCTCACCCACAGCATGCCAGTCCCCAGATGCCTATGTGTGCTCTTCTTATGGGACAAAAGGTACAAGGAGGTATGATTTTCTGTTGAGAATCACTATGCTAGATCCTGTACATAGATCATTTCACTGAACAAGATGAAACTTAGAAGTTCAGAGAAATTAAAGACTTGACCCAGTTCACACAACTACTAGCAATAGTAGCAACAGCGTTGAGACTTGGATGAAGTCCCCTACGGGTTTGTGACTCCTGGCATCTGCAACACCCGGCACCTGCCACACCATCAGATGTAATATTATTGGACATTCATGAGGAATAATTTGGAGAATTCATGTAAGTACATTTAGTCTGAGACAACCCCAACTGTGATTTTGAGATCAATTTGAGTTGTGGAGAAATTCTGCAAAAAAAATTACCCAAGTGGATCCCTGAAGAATTCCATGGTGGTGGTAGCCCTCTGTATTTCAGAAACAACATTGTGAATTTGAAGACAATCTCCAATTTGTTACTGCGCCCTGGGTTCTCTAGCAAGAAATAGGCCTATGTGTTGAAAAGTCTTGTACATGTTCTTGATCCATACTCTGATAATCACATTTTGCATTCCAAAAAAATCAGAAAATGGTTTTAAACAAATTAATACACTTATGGGACCAATGATGCATAACAATTAAAATTAGGACAGTTTTGAAAGAAAAAAAAGTAGAATGTATGATTGTTCTAAGAATTTACAGAGGCCATATGGAGAGAATGGATTAAAAATGATGTGTTAAACCTCAAAAATTTAACATTGCATTGAATTACAGGTGGTTTAGAAAGCAAAGGCTGTAGTGCCTCAAATAGACTGTCTAACATTGTAATATTTACTTTTGCTCTCTTTCAGTTCAGAAATCTGGGGTGATTTGAGAAATAGTGAGCCCCATGAATGTGTCTGCTTGGGAGTTGGAAACAGGCCACTCACAGGCCACTGAGGATAGAAATGTCCACCAACGAGAAGAGATAGTTTTAGGGTATTAGTGACAAGGATACTGGGCCAAGGGAACTTTTCCCTTTTTGTTAGAGTTATGTGATGATTACCTCCAAGGCTGAAAAAATGAAGTTTTAATTATAAAAAATAAATAAATCTAAAAATATAATATTCCTAGAAAATGTACCAGGAACTAATATCATTTTCTCATTGTCCTCTAGGCTGCAGTCCATTTCACAATGGCCTCCCTTGCTGCAGCAAATGCAGAGTTTTGCTTCAACCTGTTCAGAGAGATGGATGATAATCAAGGAAATGGAAATGTGTTCTTTTCTTCTCTGAGCCTCTTCGCTGCCCTGGCCCTGGTCCGCTTGGGTGCTCGAGGTGACTGTGTCTCTCAGATTGATAAGGTCAGTCTCAGCTTTTGCAGTTCATCATTGGGACAAATTATTTTTCCCACGAGAACATTTCGTTGCAGTGGTCCCCATGTTAATGGAGGTCATCGTGAGGGCACAAGGTGTCACATCTTCACACATCTCCATGAGGTGTCTCATCATGAGGGCACAAGGTGTCACATCTTCACACATCTCCATGAGGCCCTCTTTGGGTGTGAAGAAAGCACACAGCTTGCAGCACTTGTTTGTGAGCCAAGAGGCAGCAGAAATATTCCAAGCACTGCAACTTTGATGTTTTCCCTTAGTGCAGTGGTTCTCAAAGTGTGTTTCCCAGACCAGGATCATCAGCACCGCCTGGAGAACTCGTTAGAAATGCAAAAGCTTGGGCTCTAACCCAGAAGTACTGAATCAGAAACTATGGGTGTGGGTCCCAGCACTCTGGGTTTTAATGAGCTCTCCAGGTGCACCTGAAAGTTTGAGAACCACTGCCTGCGTAGATATGGTTGAGATAGGAGAGTTAGAAGGAGATTCCAATGACGTCCCAGATTCAGGACTCGTTACCTGGGCACAAATAACATCATAGTACATTCCAGATAATAGCAGTCTACCTGAATAGTCCTCACATTGTCATCATCACCACCTTCACCACCACCTTCAGGGAGTGCTTATTAACACACCCTTGCACACAGCTCTGGGTGCACTTTACAGGGAAGTAGAATGGTCAAGGTTTCCCTCCCTTCTCAGAAAGTTGCCACTGAAACTCAGTAGCTCAACAGCAGGTGAGATGCCTGGTCCAGGCTGCATGCAGAGGCCTTGATGTCATCCCTTTCTGCCCCCACCTCCCCCTGCCCACTCCTTGCTGCACTATTCCTCCCACTATTTTAGTTCAGAAAGGCTTGCCAGAGGAATCTGGTGCCTGTTGTAACCTGTCATACCTCAGTTCATATGGAAAATCATTTGTGTAGATAATTTAAGCTAGAATAATTCCTTCCTTTATCTAGATAGCTCAGTAAATATTAATTGCTAGAGAACAACTACAGAGTCTTAGACTGCCGTTTTTTCAAGCGCTAGAGTGGTTTACGACCTAGTACATAGGATACTACACTTCAATGACGTGATAGTAACAACTGTCTGCTGAGAACTTTATCAATGTTCAGGATCCGGGATAAGCCCTAAGAATATGATATTATTTGATATTCATGTTCACACACTGAAGTGGGAATATTATCCTGATTTTGTGGAGGGGTGACCATACTGCGTGCTGGTAGATGGCGGACCTGAGATTCAAACTTAGGACGATCTTCTACAACTGGTCTTCTCACCTTTGGCACTACTGACACTTTGGGCTGGATACATCTTTGTTGTGAGGGGCTGTCCTATGCAACGTTTAGCAGCATCCCTGGCCTCTCATCAATAAATACCAGCAGCATACCCCTCCCTCAGCATGACCACCAAAAACATTTCCAGGTATTTCCAAAGAATACTCTCAAAAGCAAAATCAGTCTCCAGTTGAGAACTGCTCTGAAGCCACCAAACTGAAATTATAGCTCAAAGTACATCATTGTGAAGCTTCAGTATTTTCAAGTCAGTATTTTGATAAATAAATATAAAGCCCTTGAAAAACATTCAACAAATAAAAATGTATTCATTCATAAAAATGCATAATGTTTCAGAACCAAGTGAGATGACTTGGTATCGTGGAAACAGCCTTGGTCCGGGAGTTCGAAGATTGGGTCCAAGTTCTGACCCTGGGAAAATCATTTCATCTCTGTGGGCACTAGGGTCCTCACCTGTGCACAGAGGATGTTGATTTGATGATATAACGAATAAAGACAAAAACCTTACCGTTGTCACTGTTCAGTGTGTTAGACAATGATGTGCAGACGTCTTGTCTATGACTGAAGCTTGATTTTAACGCCACAGAAGACACTGCTTTTACTTCCTGTGTGCTTTCATGTCAGGGGCAATCTTTCAGATCCTGTCTGGTATACCTTCTGAGGTCTCCTTGCCCTGCACCTCGTGCCTGGTGGGCCAGGGTCAACAGCTCATGAGTCACGGTGAACTGAGAGATCTACTGTTCTGCTGGAGTTTGCTCTGTACCCTTTGCTGCCTCATCAATTACTCTCATGTGTGACTTTTTATAACTCTTACTATTATGATCTTGCATGAAAAAATATGTAAGAGGAGAAAAGGCAACTAGAGACACAAAAGCATTCATCTCATTTATCTGTGCACACTTTTAATCCTCTGTAAATGTCTTCTAGGAAATTAATTTTCAGCTTCTCCCCTGCCTCAGTTTGTTTCTCATTGCAACACTCGACCCTCGTCACCATGAATCACACATTTCTATTTTAGATGAATCCAGGCTCAAATTATGGCTTCCAACTGTGTGTCTCTTTTAAGCATCCCCATGGATCTGTGTTTCTTTTTCTTTTTGATGCTCAAAGTGTCATAGCTGGGCCAGTAGATATCTCTTTAACCCAATCTTTTTAAACAATCCTTCCCAGTAACTTTACAATATTTTTGCTTTCTGACAAGACATTCTGGGCTTATCTTGAGTTATCTTGGCTCCAAAAGGAGCTCAGCTATTCCTTATGAAACTCTGGCTCATTTATGCTATTAAATATATATTATAGAGTAAATATATATGTTTACTCGATTAAAGTCAAGAATCAGTGTGCTTGAGGTTCAATGCAGTTGAAGTGCCATGAAGGCTGCTCACCATTTGAGTGAAAGAGCTGGAAAAGCGTATTTACTGACCAAGTCATGGGTTCAGACTGACCCTTTTTTTTTTTCTTTTTTAGCTCTAATAATGCTGTTCTTTCTTATAATGTTTGAATATAAAAGTTTTAAAAAGTGATTTTCCTATTTCGTAAGCTACTCGCTCCTCTCTTCTCTCACATTTCCATTGAAATTCTTTATACATATACATGTATATATATATATATACACACACACCCACACCCACACTTTTCCATTGAAATGCATTATTTTATATATTTTATATAGTTTAGATTACACATGTTTGGATTACATATGTATGAGAGTCATATGTTTGGACTTTCTTCTCTCTCACAAGACTTTCCATTGAAATACATTATGAAATATATATACACACATACATATGTGTTTTTCTGAAGTCATATGTTTGGATTATAATCTTATTTAAAAGTTTACAAATTTGAATTTTCTAAAATGCAACCGAGTTTTACAAAAAGCATTTTAAAATAATCATTTATATATTACTTATTCGACCACTCTGTAAGAAGAACTAATAATTTTATAATTTGGCATGAATATACAGGTAGAAGCCCAAGGATGATTCATAGTATCCTTTTTTGTAAAAATCCTTAATCCAAATGTCCTGAAATTGCTTACACTGTATAGACCCATGATTTTCCTGATTGCCGTCATCTGAATTCATTAACCACTTATCAGAAACAAAAATTCTGATTTCCCTACATAAGCACATGAGGGAACATGAAAGTGTAGCACACTTTGTATTTCAGATAGAAACACCAAAAAATTAGATAAGAAAAGTAAGGAGAGGAAGAATTGTGATAAACAAGCCCTTTGAAGTTTTATCTAATATTTATCACACACAAATATTTACTGCAGGTTGACTATCCCTTATCTAAAATGCCTGGGACCAAGTGTTTTGGATTTTGGAATTTTTCCCTTTTGGGATTTTTTTTTTTAGATTTCAGCATATTTGTTTATACATGAGATGGGATAGGACCCAGGTATAAACATGAAATTTATTTATGTTTCGTATACAACCTATACATATAGCATGAAGGTAATTTTATACAACATTTTAAGTCTTTATTTTTAATGAAACAAAGTTTTGACCGTGACGCATCACATGAGGGCACGTGTGGAATTTTCCACTTGTGTCATGTTGATGCTCAAAAATTTCAGAATTTGGAGCATTTTGGATTTTGGATTAGGATGCTCCACCTGTAGCATCATTATGCATCTTTAGTCATGGTAGTTTTACTGTTGAATCTATAGTTTCTTGAATTTTTGTAAAGATAAAAACAGACATGTATCATTTCAGTATTTGACCTTTCCAGTTTACTAACATTCAATTAGGAATATCAGAAAATCAACCAAATTCATATCAAAAGAGAGTAATACTAGTAATGATCAAAGAATAATGTTAAATATTTAAACTTATTAAAACTTTATTCAAAAAGTTAAGGAGAATGACTTCCGGATAGTCATATAATTTTAAAATTATTGCCTGGGTGCCACAAGCATTATCTCAGAAAATATGTTAGTATGTTTGAATCACTTTAACATGGTTTTTTATATTTTTGTTCCATGCGCATATTCCTAAATAATTCTTTCCAATGGTAGCTTTAGGACTATTTAAAAAAATAAAATAAAATCCGAAAAGAACTGCAGGGAGGTTTTAAAAAGTTACAGTCTGTCTTAAGATAAATTTTGGCCAATGAGAAGGGGAGATTCCTTTCTCTGCAAGGCTTCACATAAATTACTAGGTTCTTTTTACAAGGTAGAGTCACAGGCCATATAATGACATTTTGGTCTATGATGGACCACATGTATGAGGGCAGTACGGTAAAATTAAAATGAAACTGAGATATTACTATTGTCTAGTGATGTTGCAGCCATCATAATATCATAGCAAAATGCATTACTCCCGTGTCTGCAGTGATGCTGGCATAAGCCAACCCATTAGACTGCTAGTTGTATAAAAGCCTAACACATGCAATGACGTACAGCACATAATGCTTGAAAATGGTAAGTGACTATTACTGATTTATGCATTTACAATACTATACTTTTAGTAGTTATTTTAAAGTGTACTCCTTCTACATATGAAAAATAAAAGTTAGCTGTGAAACAGCCTCAGACAGACCCTTCAGGAGTGATTCCAGAAGGAGGCATTGTTGTCATAGGAGATGACGGTGCCATGCGTGTTAATGCTCCAAAGACCTTTCAGTGGGACAAGATGCGAAGGAAAAAGACAGTGACATTGACAATCCTGACTCTGTGTAGGCCTAGGCTAAAGTGTTTATGTCTTATTTATTCACAAAAAAGTTTAAAAAGTTAAAAAATTAAATAAATACAGCTCATAGGATAAGAATATAAAGAAAAATATAATTGTACAGTTGTACAATGTCTTTGTGTTTGAAGCCTAGTGTTGTTACAAAAGAATCAAAATGTTTTTAAAAAATAAGAAGTTTATAAAGTAAAAAAGTTAAAGTAAGCTAAAGTTAACTTATTATTGAAGACAAAATTATTCTTCATAAATGTAGTGTAGCCTAAGTGTCCAGTGCATGTGAAGTCTACAGCGATATACAGTAACATCCTAGGCCTTCACATTCACTCATTACTCACTCGCTGACTCACCCAGAGCCATTTCGGTCTTGCAAGTGCCATTCACGGTAAGTGCCTATACTGTTTTGCAGTTTTCATCTTTTATACAGGTTTTTACTATACCTTTTCTATTCTTGGATGTATTTACATACACAGATATTTACCATTGTGTTACAGCTGCCTACAGTATTCAGTACAGTAACATGCAATACAGGTTTATATTTGGGGAGCAATAGGCCATACCATGTAGCCAAGTTGTGTAGTAGGCCATACCATCTGGGTTTGCGTAAGTACACACTGTAACATTCGCACAATCACAAAATCACCTAATGATACATTTCTCAGAAAGAATCTGCGTAGTTAAGTGATGCGTGATTGTAATGAGTAGAAGGTTTAAAACTTTGAAGAGCAGATACCAGGCAAATTATATTTTATAACATATTTATATAAATTTACATAGCCATGTATATTTTGCTCAAGACATTATGTCATAATCAAATATGACTTCCAATATGTTCTCAGCCTTTACTGGTTAAACTTTCCTCCTTGAACTGTTTCAAAGATTAACGAGCTGGTCCCATCAACTCCTGACCCCTCATTTTAGGAAAGAAGGATACAAAAGGACCACCTAAGTTCCAGCCGGTCACTGCTTATCTCTCTCTTCATCTTATACGGAGACGATGGACAGTGATGACTTTCAATTGAAACTTTTCATTCGAAACTTTTCATTCTGGGAGCCCTTAGAGACAAACTGCATCTATTTTCTGACATAGGATGAAACAATTATAATGATACAGTCCAAAGTATAAAGACACATGCTTTTATTTCCTTTCTTGTAGTAGCCCAAATAAATAATTCCATGGAGTGGAAGGTCCCTGCTGAACCTTACTTTCCTAGTGACAAGTGACCAACTCCACTGTTCACCACTGTTCGCCAATGATGTCGCAGCCACAATAAAATTGACTAAAAAAACTGAGGCAGGATTGTTTGAGGATACAGAGTACTCAGCATATTCTCTCTCTGAATTCTTTCAATTGGGAAGAGATAACTGCCATATTTTTAAAGGCATTGAAAATCTACATTGGCCAAGAGCTTATTCTATTTTCAAGTAGAGTTGTTGCAAAGATGCAAGATTCTCAAAATATAGTGAAAGGTTGAAGACTAAAAGACTTCTTATGTTTTCATCGTCTTTTTATCATAACATGCATAGATGTTCTTGTAGACTGATGTGACAGGTCCTTCAGTACCATCGGCTCACAGTGACAGTTTATCAAATCTACAGATCTAAAGACTAAGAAAGCTCTTCTATAAATCAAATGCTGATGTTCCCATGGGCTGTTGAACCGGAGTTGTTCAAGGGTCTCTGTTACACAGTCGCTGCAGGTCCTAGTTCAAAATTTTGAATTTTGAATTCTTCCATAGGTGAAAACATGCCATGCATAGTCACTATTGAAATAAAAATCACTTGTAAATAATTAGGTGATGCAAACTACAACTTAATAACTGCAATGACTTCTTGAACTTTATTGTAAGTATGGACATTTCTAAACTGAAAAATATTAAGCATTCCAGTTTTATTATATTAGGAATTTAACAAACTTTTCTTTAAACCCACTTAATATAAAAATCCCCAAATTCAACACATTTTAAATTTTATAAACCTCCATAAAATAATTTTGAATTAAAGGAACAGAGGGGGCAAGTGCTGAAAAGTTCTCTTCTTTTGTCAGAAGCTACCACGGTGAGGTTGATACGTGCAATGATGATGGGATGAGAAACAGTCAGCTTTGGGGAGGAAGCATTTAATAACTGTTATTCTGTATATACATTGCTGTGAGAAAATCCTCTATCAGACTAATATGGTCAAAATTGTGCCTGATAGACAAAATACAGTTTTTAAATTTGGTCAGTACAAATGACTACCTTAACTAAATTTGTACAGTGTGGCCTTTGTGTGAGACAATGTGTAGTTATAAACAACAAGACAGAAATATAAGGCATACTATCGAATATTAGAGAAGGAACAAATTCTAATTATGAGTTTGTACTCTCAATAAGCTGAAAGTTAGCGGAAGCTCTACATGTTGAAAACTCCGTAGTACATGGGGTAGGGAGGGAAGGGGAGAAAGAAAGACTTTTAAGTGTTCATATGGATTTGACCCAGCAATCCCATTACTGGATATGTACCCAAAGGATTATAAATCATTCTGCTATAAAGACACATACACACCTATGTTTATTGCAGCACTATTCACAATAGCAAAGATGTGGAACCAACCCAAATGCCCAGCAATGATAGACTGGATAAGGAAAATGTGGCACATATACACTATGGAATCCTATGCAGCTGTAAAAAAGGATGAGTTCACATCCTTTGCAGGGACATGGATGAAGCTGGAAACCATCATTCTCAGCAAACTAACACAGGAACAGAAAACCAAACACTGCATATTCTAACTCATAAGTGGGAGTTGAACAATGAGAACACATGGACACAGGGAGGGAAACATCATACACTCGGGCCTGTCAGGTTGAGGGGACTACGGGAGGGATAGCATTAGGAGAAATACCTAATGTAGATGATGGGTTGATGGGTGTAGCAAACCACCATGGCACGTGTATACCTATGTAAAAAACCTGCACATTCTGTACATGTATCCCAGAACTTAAAGTATAATAAAAATAAATAAATATTTTTTAAAATGATGATGACATAGAGTTTTAGAGCCTATTTAAGTAAAACAGTGCTTTTTTACGTAAAATGACATTTCAAGAAATGTAAGAATAATCATTGGTAGGAAATGTTGATAGGTTCCATGATTCCAAAATTACAAAAAATAAGAGGAAAATCTGGTAGGCAAAACTTAATAAATATTAAATTAACACATGAATTGATGACCTAATTTGTATTGGCCCAAATGTTAAAATTACAGCTGCCCGGTCACTTCAGAAAGAGGCTTATTCATTCCATAAATCACAAAACTCTGTCGCCCAGGCTGGAGTGCAGTGGCTCTCTCTCGGCTCACTGCAAGCTCCGCCTCCCGGGTTCCCGCCATTCTCCTGCCTCAGTCTCCCGAGTAGCTGGGACTACAGGCGCCCGCCACCACGCCCAGCTAATTTTTAGTAGAGACGGGGTTTCACCGTGTTAGCCAGGATGGTCTCGATCTCCTAACCTCATGATCTGCCCGCCTTGGCCTCCCAAAGTGCTGGGATTACATGCGTGAGCCACCGCGCCCAGCCAGTCCACAGGTATTCTGAGTTACACCATTGTATAGTGAAGATGGTGGTCACATTTCACTGACTATATTGAAAACTGTAGAGTTCCGCTGCTGAAATATGCTTTTCATTCAGAGTCAAACTGGGAGAGCTGTGCACTGAGGCATTAACATCCGTGTGTGGACTGACTACCGGACAAGCATGATTTATTCGGAAGCGATGTCACTATAGCATTTATGTAAATTGGCACAGATTCCAAAATCCTGGTAAACCTAAGAGAAAATCAAGTTATGGTAAAGAAAGAAAAGGCAATAAAAATTAAAACCAAGTATGCCTGTTGATGTGCATTCAGAGTCATGGGGAGAATCAGCTCTAAGACGCTAATGAACTTGGAATGGCAATTAGACACATTTATTGGGAAATAATATTTTTATTTTTAAAACCTCTTGCAAACTGTTCTCGTAACCCCTGATTCTAATGATTGCTTTCTTTGTGCCCTGTTTACAGGTGCTTCACGTTAACACTGCTTCAGGATATGGAAACTCTTCTAATAGTCAGGTAAAGACAATACGTTCTTTTAGAAAAAGAGATGGTGAGCCAGGTGCAGGGGCTCACGCCTGTAATACCAGAATTTTGGGAGGCTGAGGCGGGTGGATCACTGGAGCCCCAGAGTTCGAGACCAGCCTGGGCAACATGGCAAAACCCTATCTGTGCAAAATATACAAAAATTAGTTTATAGTCCCAGCTACTTGGGGGGCTATGGTGGGAGGTTAGCTTGAGCCCAAGAGATGGAGGTTGGAGAATGTGGAACTATCCTTTCAAAGCTAAGAAACATGCTTTATTCAGATTTCCAGATTGTGGATTTTTCAAGTAGAATTTTTGATAATTTACTTGTTATTTATTAATTTACTAATATTTTATTTACATATTGGCCATATTTTGGCAAGAAAGGATGAAGTTAAATGTTTTGCCTTTTTCTTTGTATATTCATAGACAACTTACATTGGTAAAATTAATTATTTAATATATATATAAGCAAAATCATTATCTTCTGTTAACACTTTTATTTTAAGGCCAAGTATTTAGTAAATTATTTCATTTGATCACAGACACTATTTTGAGAAAGGGTAAGACATAGACGTATGTGGCCTTGTTTGCTGTTTTTAAAGTATTTTAAAAAATTCTTTTATGGTGTAATATGCATGTTTTATTTTGTGTGTAAATGAGATTATGCATATCTTTGTAGGCAAAAATTAAATTTTTATACATCTTTTTAAATAACAGCCAGGGCTCCAGTCTCAACTGAAAAGAGTTCTTTCTGATATAAATGCATCCCACAAGGATTATGAGCTCAGCATTGTGAATGGTCTTTTTGGGGAAAAAGTGTATGGCTTTCATAAGGTAGGTGAAACTGCCTCTGTTAGAAGGACCTGAATCTCCTTAAATCCATTATCTGAACAAAGGCTTGTGTCTTTTTACTGAGTCATACAAAGATGGTTTTGTTTCTCGTTGCTACTTATTATGTTCTCAGATGTCTTGAAAAAATCACCATTTCCGAAGTTCAACTTTTTACCCAATTAATCCACATATTCAGGTTCACTAGACTGACAGGCTTCAAAACAGAAGAGAATGTGTCCATTGGTAGGGATGTCGAGCTGTAAATGGAATGGAGGAGCAGTCAGCCCATTTAGGGGTGTCCATGGCAGGAAACACATTCTGGGCTCAAGCAGTAATCCCATCTCAGCTTCCTGAGTAGCTGCAACCACAGGTGTGTGCTACTATGCCCAGCTAATGTTTTTGTTGTTGAGAAAGGTTCTCTCTACTTTGCCCAGGTTGGTCTTGAACTCCTGGGCTCAAGTGATCCTCTTGCTTCAGCCTCCCAAATTGCTGGAACTACAGGCATGAGCCATCTTGCCTGGTCAAATTTTATTTTTTATGTCACTTAAGTTTTATGTATTTTTTAAGGACATAGACAAGTCTTAGAAGGAGATCAACATGACATACTAGTTGGACTTTTTAAAAGTATAAATGCTTAGTGGCTTCTAGCTCTTCTAGACTTCCTCTCTCTCTCTCTCTCTCTCTCTCTCTCTCTCTCTCTCTCTCTCTCTCTCTCTCTCTCTTAGAGTCTGGCACTGTTGCCTGGGTTGGAGTGCATTGGTGTAATATTGGCTCACTATAGCCTCTGCATCTCGGGTTCAAGCAATTCTCCTGCCTCAGCCTCCCAAGTAGCTGGAATTACAGGCATGTGCCACCACGTCCTGCTATTTTTTTTTTTTTTTTTTTTGTATTTTTAGTAAAGACAGGGTTTTGCCATGTTGGCCAGGCTGGTCTCGAACTCTTGACCTCAGGGTATCTGCCCACATCAGCCGCCCAAAGTGCTGGGATTGCAGGCATGAGCCCCTGTGTCTGGTCTGAGTTTCTTGGAAGTGGTAGAGAATAGCAACATCTACGTAACTATCCTGTCTTTCTGGGCCATGGACTACTTAAAACTACTCTTTGTGTCAAAGTGGATGGATGAATGGATGTGTGGACAGAAGAATGAATTAATCAGTAGATGAAAAGAGCTGTATCCAAGGAAATCACACACAAAGCTTGCATTAGAGAGCTAGTCTTACCCTGTGGATAGACAAAGGACAACTAGTGAATCTTCATTATTAGGATGAAAATCCTATAAACTTTAATAGGAAATCCACTAACAACACCTGGTTCGTAATACATCTTTTTCTTCTAATTCTGAACATCTTTCCACAAAGATATATATGTGTATATTTGTTGAATTACTAATGTATTGATAAATTATATCATTATGATTTTTTAAAAATTAAAAACAGCAAGTATTTCTTAGGCAACTATTATGTCCAAGGCAATGTGCTAGGTACTGGGAATAAAATCATAAGCAAGGCATATATAGTCTTGACTTCACAGAATTTGCTGTTTTGTGAAGGACTCGGACAATCTCAAAGCTAAAAAGGATGTATTATGATAACAGCTGTTAAGAAAAACATCAAGGTAAACAGACTGTTAGAAAATGTAAGTGGGACCGGGCGTGGTAGCTCATGCCTATAATCCCAGCACGTCGGGAGGCTGAGGCGGGCAGATCACCTGACATCAGGAATTCAAAACCAGCTTGACCAACATGGTGAAACCCCATCTCTAAAAATACAAAAATCAGCCGGATATGGTGGCAGGCACCTATAATCCCAGCTACTTGGGAAGCTGAGGCAGGAGAATCGCTTGAACCCAGGAGGCAGAGGTTGCAGTGAGCCGAGATTGTGCCATTGCACTTCAGCCTGCAAGGGGACAAGAGTGAGACATCATCTCAAAAAAAGAAAAAAAAGAAAAAAAAGAAAATGTACGTGGAACCTAGAGAAAATATCTGTCAAGGAGAGACAGCCATACTTGGAACTAGAAAATGGGTAAGACACAATTATGAGGTATATGGGCCATTTCGGGCAGAAGGAATGTTGTTCAAACACCTCTAGTGAGAGATGACACATGGCATTTTTGAGAAACTGTCAGGAATGTGGTATGGTGGGAGAGCAGAGTAAGGAGAAAGTGGCTGTGACGTAACCAGGGTGGGGATCAGCAGAGCCTTGTCGGCAAGGTTCAAGGGCTTGGGCTTTGTCTTGAGTGCAATAATGTAGCCTTGAAAAATTTGCAGCAGGAAGGGATGACACAGGCAAAGGAGACTAGTTAGGAGGCTATTGAGTTATTTAATATGAGAAAGCAGTGGTAAAAGTGTGGACGTTATCTATTCTCTATTAGCCTCCTCAAATCCATTTCAGATAAACTTAAGTTTAAACAGAGTATTTGCTGTGCAAATTCAACTTCAAATTCACCAGATCCCCTTCCAGCCCAATTTCCATATATCCCTATATTTACATACTTATCTTTGAGGCAGAGTTGAACCTTTGAATAAAGCAGTGAAAATAAAAAGTTCAAAAATACATTTCTTATATACTTAGTTGGTGATGATTTGTAAATACAAGACCTGTATTCTTCTTTGCAGGACTACATTGAGTGTGCTGAAAAATTATACGATGCCAAAGTGGAGCGAGTTGACTTTACAAATCATTTAGAAGACACTAGACATAAAATTAATAAGTGGGTTGAAAGTGAAACACATGGTGAGTATTGAAATACCCTATTTTTTTTGGCCGGGCGCGGTGGCTCAAGCCTGCAATCCCAGCACTTTGGGAGGCTGAGACGGGCGGATCACGAGGTCAGGAGATTGAGACCATCCTGGCTAAAACGATGAAACCCCGTCTCTACTAAAAAATACAAAAACTAGCCGGGCGAGGTGGCAGGTGCCTGTAATCCCAGCTACTCGGGAGGCTGAGGCAGGAGAATGGTGTGAACCCGGGAGGTGGAGCTTGCAGTGAGCTGAGATCTGGCCACTGCACTCCAGCCTGGGCGACAGAGCCAGACTCTGTCTCAAAAAAACAAAAAAAAGAAATACCCTATTTTTCTACAAGATTTGTCAATTATATGTTAATACTGAGAACAAAAGCTGGGAGTCTTTTGTACATACATGGAAGAGCTTCTAGTTCAAAGTAATGATTGCTGCTACTTAAAATTGCTTTAGTATTTGTCTGCAATGTGGTTTTGAATAATTTTAATAATTTGAATGCTTTGTACTTTTCAGAAGTTCAGTCTTTTATATTATCTCATTTCATTGGTAAAACCTTCAGGACAAACATATTATTGTGACCATTTCATAAATTAATAACAAGCTGAGTTAATTTGATAAATTAACCTCAATATCTCACCCTAGTTAGTGAACAAAAACTAAGTTATTATTTTATTGACATTACTTTCAATGACCACATTATTATTTTCAATGACAACAGCATAGCATTTCATTTAATAATCAACCTATTTTTTAAAGATAGGGTTGATTTTCATACTTTATTATTCCTTTATGGACTGAATCTTATTAAAGTTATAACATTCTACTGTCAAAGAAATGTATTTTCATGACATTGCTTTTTCCAAGGATGTATAGTATATCTCTCATTTTAAAATGTTCTTTAATTACCAAAATAATTTATGTAACAAAGGTAGTACCTTCCAGAAAAAGTACAGCTCTTTATTGGTAAGTCTCTGTCACAACTAAAAACTGAATTCCAGCTAATGTTCTGGTTTAGTGCAAAGCAAATAAAGAAATTTATTAATCCTTGCTTTGTTCATCAACCAATTCCAAAGCTACTAGTTGTTTCATTACCTAAGGGTTGGTCTTGATTTGTAATCTAATCATTGTACCTGCATTTACTGAGCCTAGCTATGCCTCAGAAATAGGAGATAAATATATCTTGCACTTTAAATGCAAACTTTGAGCAGCATACACTTAGTCCTGGGACTAAGAATGCAGTGTATAAATTTTCTTTTTATTCATTCATTCCTCATTATATTCAGAGTGGGTTACTTTGATGTTTAGTCATTACATGTTTCAAATATAACACTTATAAATCAAGAGAAACTATGTAATTATTACTTTTCTAAAAGCTAGGTGAGATTCTATTTAGTATTTAATATAAGGGTATCAGATCGCTAACAACTTTTTCTATTTAGAGTATTTATTTCTCTGTCTTCCTTTCTCATGCAAATCTATGCATAATTACTCTAATTTTTCATAAGCATATGTACTCAATATTTATTTGAGGAAACCCTTTAAAATGTTGCCAATATTCTAAACAACCCTACCCAGGTCTTGAAGCCCACATCCTCTACACAATACCAGAACCATCCTTTTGAAAGGCAAATCAGATCCATCATGACCATGACCTTTCTTGTCTTTCAATGAATCCTGAGCAATTATTTTCCATCACCTTCAAAATAATACAAAATTCTTACCAGACATTCAAGCCTCTTCATTATCAGGCCCTTGCTTCCAATCTTGCTAACTTATTCTCCCCGACAAATACACTTTGCTCTTCCAGGCTTCTGTGCCTTTGAATAAATAGTCTCTGCTTTATGGAAGCTCTCCCTGCTCCCCACTGTCCTTCAGCTAAAGCAGATAACCACAGAAAAAGTTGGGTGCCTTTAATCTGTGCTCTCACAGTGCACTGAGATCAGACCTCTATGTTACTGGTGGGTTACAACTGCTCTTCGGATGTTGACTCTTCTGTGCTGGACTGCGAGCTCAATGATGGCACAGGCTATGTCTTTCACATTTGTAATTCAAACATGCAGAATAGTGCATAGCATCCAGCAAAAATTTCGTTACTGTAGAATGAAGGAGGGCATTACCCTTTCAATGGATTGAAGTACTGTAGTAGCAAAAGGTGGCCTAGTCAATGCAGTAAAGGCACTTTGGTAACTATGAGCAGGGACACTGGGGTTGTCTTCCTGGGTTGGAATCCTATTGCTATCATTTTCTTGCTGTGTGTCTTAATCTCTTTGTGCCTTAACTTCATCAACAGGAAATGGAAGCAATAATAGTGCCTACCTCACAGGGATTATGTGAGGATTGAACCAAAGATTGCATCTAAAGGGCTTAGAAAGTGCTGGACACATTAATTGCTCATAGGTTATTCTTAATATTCTTATTGGTGTTATTATGTGATAAGAAAAAAAACTTCATATCAATTAATGGTCTTTTAAATCATTTTAAAAATTATATTAAAATAAACCTTTCTCCCCTCAATTTTTTTTTTCAAAAGGCAAAATCAAGAACGTGATTGGTGACGGTGGCATCAGCTCATCTGCTGTCATGGTGCTGGTGAACGCTGTGTACTTCAAAGGCAAGTGGCAATCAGCCTTCACCAAGAGTGAAACCACAAATTGCCGTTTCAAATCTCCCAAGGTATGTTGTCAATCTCCTGCTTAATTTAGAATTTTTCCTCAATAGTATTCCTTTGCAGGACTGTGATAGTTACATAGTAAACTCTGGATTCACCGTTTTTGACTCGTTTCTTCTTTTGCATTACCAATATTGTATGGTCAGTTGCTTTACAAAGCAAACTTTCTATTTTCCCTGTCATGCAGGCTATGAAACATTACCAAAGGTGTCTTGTAAATTGGTATTCTTTAAAATACATTCAAAATTGAAAGAAGTGACATGAATGTATCTTAAGATATTATCATTGGAGGCCTATAAGAAAACATATGACAAAAGTGTATTTTTCTTTTTTCATTATTTTAACCATGGGGTCTGCACTTAAAATCATTTACCATCAGTGATTTTCCTGAGTCGCCGTAGAGAATGTGTTTTCTTTTACAAGGGGAAAAGTTATGTTTAGTAAAGGTATGCATTTCCAAGTATAAGCCATATGTATTTCTTCACTTAGTTCTGTTTTTGGTCTAAAACATCTTACTACCAACCTTTATAAAACATATATTCTTGGGTTTTAAAATCAATTTGTACACAGTAATCTTTGTACAGCAGAAACAACAAAGCTCTTGCAGTCAGGAATATCGTGTTGAGGCTCCTGCCTTGCTTCACAGAAGCTGCATTCCTGTTTCCTGTGTTATTCTTTTCTCCTATATTTCTTTTTTTTTAAAAAGCATTACTATACAATAACATTGTTTTAAACACTCTTCCTGCTGGTCCGCACACCCTATGTAATGTAGCTGTAACAGACAGCTTGTAACGTAACACACTATGGAATCTGGATCTCTGATGTCAATGTTTGTTCTATCATATTAAAAATTGGTAACATAATCTCTCCAGCATAACCCAGATATGTGATTCTTCCCCTGCCCCAGTGAGACATCCTGTCTGTCACATCCCAGTCCCCATGTGTATCAGGCTCAATTCTGCGGACCTGTCTCACTAAGCAGATAGATTTCATGTATGTTCTGTCTGAGGATTGGACTCTAAGTCAAAAAAGGCAACCTTTCCAGAGAGAGAAGGACCTTCGGTTCAAGGACATGGGTCGTCCCCATGTAGGATGTTTTTTCTTAAAAGGGGATATTACAGAAATATTGACAAGTTTGCAGATTATAACCTCACTAGGAGAAAGTTTATTGTACCTCAATGGTGTCTCTAAATCTATCAATGATATTCTCAAGAAAAGAGCTACTTTTTTTTTTTTTTTCTTTTGCTCTGGTGAATTTGAGGGACATTATCAAATACCTTGCAGGAGTTTTTATTTTTCCAAGACCTCATGCTTAAACTGTGTTTTGTTGTTGTTGTTGTTGTTTGTTTTTTGAGACAGGGTCTCACTGTGTTGCCCAGGCTGGAGTGCAGTGGTGGAATCACTGCTCACTCTAGCCTGGACCTCTTGGGCTCAGGTGATCCTCCCACCTCAGCCTCCCAAGTAGCTGGGACTACAGGCATGTTCCACCACACCCAGCTATTTCTTTTTATTTTTGGTTTTTAGTGGAGATGCGGTCTCGCCATGTTGCTTAGGCTGGTCTTGAGCTCCCAGCCTCAGGTGGTTGGCCCGGACCTCCCAAAGTGCTGGGATTACAGGCATGAGCCACAGCACCTGGTCTTAAATTGTGTAATTTTGTTAGTACTAGTCTGTATTTTACTTCTGAGAAGAGAGAAAAAAACCTATAGCATTCATTTTTCACTTTAATGTTATTTAGTACATTTTCATTACTTATTATAGAGACTTTTCAGTTAAAAGACTAAGAGCAAGGCAATGTTCCAAGTGCTAAATATATTAATTCACATAATCCTCACAACAATCCTGTATAGCAGGGATTATAGTCACTCCCATTCTATAAATGAGGAAATGGAGGCACAGAGAGGCACAGTAACTCACCCAAGGTCACACAGGTAGGACATTTTAAACTCAAGGAATCAAACTTGAAGTCTTGGCTTTACCACTAAGATTTGCACCAATGCAACCACTGTTGGTAACTTGTCAGGAAAAAATCTGCAGGATCAACTGAGCAATAATTTATTGACCAAGTACAATATTCTTGTATGTATTTGGTTAATAAGTACAATCAAGTGGGATTATAAATAATTTTTTGTGACTTGACTTTCAGTGCTCTGGGAAGGCAGTGGCCATGATGCACCAGGAGCGAAAGTTCAATTTATCTGTTATTGAGGACCCGTCAATGAAGGTTCTTGAGCTCAGATACAATGGTGGCATAAACATGTACGTTCTGCTGCCTGAGAATGACCTCTCTGAAGTAAGTTACGACTGTCATTTTCACTACTGGGAAATAAGACTTTTAGGATACTGCTGATTCAGTTTTCATGGATAAACTGCAAGATTTCAGGGTATTGAGATATTACAGACTTACCTGCTTGTTAATTTATTTGACAGATATTTAAGGAGTACCTAGTACGAGCCAGACACCATTATAGTTGCTGAGATTGACTTAACTCAGTTTAGCATAATTTTAGTTGAATACTGATCAAGTTAGAACCCTCTCAAATGTCAGTTATGGAATTAAAAATACAGGAGTTTAGGTATTTTTGGTGTTCAGTCATGAATACAGTCTTTTATGTGTTATTGAAATTTTGCTAGACTGAGCATCTTTAGGCAGGTATGATATGATAGAGACCTGAGCCTTTGAGAATTAAAATGTATGGTCTCACTGTAATTGCACAAGAGGGTCTCCCTGCCTGCTGCACAGGAAAAATCAAGTCACTGAGGGCACAGCATTGTAGTAAAGAGAGTTTAATTGATGCAAAGCCGACCACGCCACCTGGGAGATGAGATCACTACTACTCAAATCACTCTCCCTGAAGGTTTGGAGGTTAGGAGTTTTCAAGGATAGTTTGGCGGGCAGGGGTCTAGGGAATAAGTGCTGTTGATTGGGTGGGGATGCAATCACAAGCGTGTGTAAAACTGTTCTCATGCACTGAGTTCACCTCTGGACTCTGTGGGGGCCACAGGACCGGTTGAGTCATGAGTCATGAGTCCAAGTGGAGTTAGTGTCAGAAATGTAAAAGTCTGAAAAGACATCTCAAAAGGCCAGTATTAGGTTCTACAATAGTAATATTATCTACAAGAGTCATTGGTGGAGTTACAAATTTTATGGCCCCCATAACAATGATTGGTTAATGCTTACTATGCCTACATCGTGGCGGAATTCAGGCCTCTCTCATAATCATAACCGTGCGGTCTTTCATTAGTTTTACAAAGGTGGTTTAGTTTTGGGAAGGGCTATTATGATTCTTGCTTTACATTTAAACCATAAACTAAATTTCTTCCAAAGTTAGCTTAGCCTATGCCAAAGAATGACCACCAACTGGGAGGTTAGCAGCAAGATGGAGTCAACTATGTCAGATTTCCTACTGTTGTAATTTTGCAAAGGCAGTTTCATCACTCCATGCTGCTGTGTCTCAAGTGAAAAGCAGAGTTTAGGGACTGCCCTGTGACTGATGTGGCAGGAGAAATGGACCAACACAGTGCAATGGGAAGATGGTGGGGGCCATGCAAGCCAGACACCACCACTGTATCTCAGAGCCTGATCTTTTTTCAGTCCTTTTTCTGCTTTTCCTCCTCCTGAACTTGGCTCTTTGAGTTTGATCTGCAGTCTCAGAGGCCTGGACTCATCTCTCTTCTCTATTCTCTCATTTAAAAGGAATAATAGGTGCCATTTATTTAGCACCTACTACACCCCAGGTCATGTGCTCTGAGCTTCATTTACATTATCTTATTTGATGTTTACAGCAAGCATGGGAGATAGGGAAGGGAGGTTGACAGAATTTAGTCAATTTTTCTGATAGATGCATATGTGTAGATATGCATATTTGTGTGTATATATGTGCACACACATATGTGTATGTCACCTACACTGAAAAGTTACAACTACACTTAAAAGTACTCGTTTTGTTTTGACTTGGAAAATAATGAATATTTGCTGTGGAATAACAGGACAGTGGAATGAATATAAAGAAATAGACATGCGTACCATCCAAGGGACATTACTATGATTTAAAAACATGACTTTAAAGCTTTGGAATGGCACTTTCTACATAGACAAAGATTACTAAATTTTAGCAATAACTTTCTTTCATTACATTTTCATCTAAATTGTTTTGACATGAGAAGCAAGAGAAATGTCATAAAATTGGTACTATTAAATCTAAAGTATGACCATATAAAATATTGGTCCTCATATTAAATTTATTATTCACTTGATCATCTTCATAATAATCAGATTTTAGCATACAGCAATTAGTTTAACTTGAAATAATCTGCAACAGAAAAAGTAGCCAAGACAAATAAGCTAATAATATAGTTTTGTTATTGCACTTACTGTCTGAATTTTCCTTTTCTGTGATAGTTTACCTAATAATTTTTGAATCTGACTCTTATAAACCTACATACTATGCAATCTTAAATACCTGCATAATCCTTCATAACCAGATAATGATGAGGAAGTTGGATCTCAGTGCACTAAATGAAAAAAAATTCCAACAGGGTAAAATTATATTACAGATTAAGCACAAAACTGGATAATTAACACAAAAAATTCAAATTAGACTAAATTTGATTATATAAATTTAGGTCCTTGATAAGAATACAAGTTAAATTTAATATCAGTAAAAAGTTGTTTAAGATTGAAGTTGAGCCTGAATTTGAGAAGAAATGTCCTTATGTAAGATTTCTAAACAATGTTTATGAAAAATCTTCTTATTATAAATTGAGAATTTATGATCAATTCTCAGTATTCAAGAGCCGGTGAATTGGCTTTGTGAATTGTTTGTAGGCAGCGATGCTGCTGGAGAGAGAGATAAGGACTCTTCTAGCTGTGTAACTAAGGTTGCTTGCTTTGCCTTCAGGCATATTGAACTACAGCCTCCTGCACTTCAGTTGCCTCATCTGTTGAGAACAAGAAATTGATTTGAATTCAAGCCTCCCAGACAGTATGGGTAACTGTACTGGGAGATATTGATCACCCAAATCTTTGAGGCTGGAGCTCTGGGCTCCTTGCCTCAGGCCACATGGGGTCCCTTTGGTTTACTCCACTAAGCTCTGCAAACATTACTTTATCTGTCTTTCATGATGAGGAGATGGCTAGGAAACATTAATTTAAATGACCACTGGGCTCCTTTCTCCCTCTAATGGTCTCAAATTCTCAGGTTCCTTCACCTGTCTTTTGCTCCACTTTAGTTGTATCTGCTCATGGGTGAACAGAGAGTGGAATTGCCCTAAAGTGCAAATAAATCATGCCTTCTCCTAGTAGAGCAAATTAAACTTTGGATTTGTTAAAAAGTACTTGAACTATTCATTTTAATCATATTCTGTTTCAAAACTTCCAAGGACCCATTCATGTACTTGAACACAAATATCCAGGAAGGGATAAATTATAGAAAACTATGTATCTTTGTAGCTATTGTTTCATCTATCACTTAACCATATGATTCTAAATTATCTTTGAATTATTTTTACAGATTGAAAACAAACTGACCTTTCAGAATCTAATGGAATGGACCAATCCAAGGCGAATGACCTCTAAGTATGTTGAGGTATTTTTTCCTCAGTTCAAGATAGAGAAGAATTATGAAATGAAACAATATTTGAGACTCCTAGGGCTGAAAGATATCTTTGATGAATCCAAAGCAGATCTCTCCGGGATTGCTTCAGGGGGTCGTCTGTATATATCAAGACTGATGCACAAATCTTACATAGAGGTCAATGAGGAGGGCACCGAGGCTACTGCTGCCACAGAAAGTAATATTGTAGAAAAGCAACTCCCTGAGTCCACGCTGTTTAGAGCCGACCGCCCATTCCTATTTGTCATCAGGAAGGATGACATCATCTTATTCAGTGGAAAAGTTTCTTGCCCTTGAAAATCCACTTGGTTTCTATTACAGCAGTCCCCACAACATCAAAGAACTACCACAAGTCAATAGATTTGAGTTTAATTGGAAAAATGTGGTGTTTCCTTTGAGTTTATTTCTTCCTACCATTGGTCAGCAGATGACACTGGTGACTTGTCCCTTCCTCGACACCTGGTTGATTGTCCTGATCCCTGCTCTTAGCATTCCACCACCATGTGCCTCGCCCATTTCTAATTTCATTGTCTTTCTTCCCACACTCGTTTCTATCGTTCTTCCCCATGACCCATCTGGAAATTATGGAGAGTGCTCAACTGGGAAGGAGAACGTAGAAGTAGCCCTAGGGATCCTTTTTGAAACTCTACAGTTATTGCAGATATTCTAGCTTCATTGTAAACAATCTAGGAAATAAGCCCAGCTGCTTTCTAGAAATAAGTGTGAAGGATAAATTTTCGTTGTTGACCTATGAAGATATTAGAGTTTACCTTCATACATTTGATTTTAAATCAATATATAATCTAGATGGTAAAAAATATGGAATTGGGATTGAGGACCAACCAAAATATTTCATTAATGCTTTCAATTGACAAATTTTGGCCTTTCTTTGACAAGACTTAATATGTACATAGTTTTTTCAAATATTAAAGATCTTTTAACTGTTGGCAGTTGTGATTTACAGAATCATATTTCATATGCTGTGTAGTTTATAAGTTTTTTCTCTATTTATCAGAATAAAGAAATGCAACATACCTGTACAGTGTGATTGTTTTCCTCTGACCAATTGTAGGACAACTAGGGCTTTCTTTGTTTTCTAGGCAAAGCAAGCAGCAAACAAGCGAGAATTCTTTTATAATATGCTTGATTTGATTCAATGTGGCTCATTTATTACACATAAAATTGCTTATACAGATACATAGATTGATGAACTAATTTTAAATAGTAGGATTTAAATTCATGAGGGAAAATGATTTGTGTATATGAATATTTATAATAAGCCATCTGTAATTTTATAAACAGAAGAAAAATAAATTTGAGAATCAGTGGATCATGCTGAACTTACTTATGAATTTATAAACAATGAGAGTCCACTGAATTATATTTTCATCAAAAAAGACCTTTACATGAATAGGAACCGTATAAATCAATGATAGCCTATTGCATGGCTCTGCAGTGCTTAATATCAGACCTGGCAGATACCTAATTTTCAACAAATATTGTGGAATCTAAAAATATGATATAAATGAGTAAATTTGACATGACTTGAAATATGTAGAAAATCTCTTGACCAAAATAATTTAACCACTAACCTGCAGCACCCGAACTATTACGCCTTTCAGGGACATTTATGGAGAGTGAATTTAAGTGGCATGTTTTGAGACAGGAATTGGTTTTTCTGATTATCGTTCCCATCTACTACCAGTTCAAAGCATGACCTTAGGAAACAGGTGATGGGAACATGTATTCAGATGGTGGCCATATTGTGTTGGGCATTAGGTATCAACACAGGGACTTGGGGAGATCACAAACGTTCACACCATAGCACTATAGACAAACTAAATACAAACTTTCCTTGCAATTTTCATTGGTTGGTCCTGCCCATATGTCCACCTCATGTTTAAGGCTCCTAACTTATTCAGAGAATGGCTATATTGTGTAGTCATGATCTAGGCTTTAGATCATGAAAGTGGAACTTTCATAAGCTTGAAACAGCTTCTGAAACTGTGGTGCCTGTGGAATCATCGACCTTTTCTGTTAAATGTTGTCAAACATCAGGTTCAATGGTAGCAAATGTAACATCTGTTCAGCTCCTCTCTTGCCATTGAAATTTGTGCTTCTTGGGACAGGATTCATGTCTGACTTGTTTTTTATCCTCACAGTCCCAGAGCAATACTTGATATATGGTAGGCGCTCAGTGTATTTTTAGAGTAAATATAGTCATTAGTTTCAGAAACATGATTTGAGATGGAAAGACCACTTTAGTATAAGGCCATGTCACTGACCTTGTAATGGATTCCTTTCTATACAAAGATGACTTTTCATCTTTCAGGGTCATAATTATTTAATCTGTTTATTAACCACAGGTATTTGTAGGGTTCTTCTCCTTTTTCAAAATTCCTTCTATATATAATTCCATGCAGTCACGTGGCTTCAATAGTTGCTGATGACAACTACCTATATGCTTAACTTCATCCTCATTCACAATTGCCTCCTGGTAAATCCACCTGAATGTCCTAGAGTGAAACTAAGCATATCTAAGAGGAAATACTCATTTCCTTGAATTTGTTAGATGGTCTTTGGTGCTCATTTTGGTCCATTGTTTAAAACTCAAGCATGAAACATCAAGATGATCCTTGTATCTTCCTTCTTTTTCACAATGGAACTGTTTATTGGTATTACCATGAAAATTACTCTTGAATATATCCCCTTTTCTTCTTTTTCATCAACACTGACCTTGTTGAGGCTGCATGTCTTCTCTAGATTGGTCTTGTATCTGATCTACCTGTCTCTTGTGACTCTTAGTTTTCTCTGACTTTTCAACTTAAAGTTGTGAGGATATTCTATGTTTTCATCTATAAATGCCAATTTTCTACCTAAAACACAGATCAGATTAAGTTCATATTCTTATAAAACACTGACAGCCCTTCACCCTCTCAGGATAGAGTCTAAACTTCCTAGTACGATATTCAAAGCCTTCCACAATGTTACACTATCTTCCTTTTCCTATTTGTTTTTGCCACCCCCTGCCAAAGACTCTAACCTGAAGGTACCTTGTACTATTTGGAAACCAAATCCACTATTCTCACATTGCTTAGCTTGCCCCATCTGACTGGGATGCTCTCTCTATCTTTGTTTGATAAGACTCGTTTAGTTGTTCAAGAAACTGGCCATGTTCATGTTCTCCGTATAGCTTTCCACTTGGCTGGACTCAAAGAACACATTGTGCATCCTTGCATGAGATTTCTTGCCATGTCCTGTTTGTGTGTGTGCATGTTTATATGTGTATGTGTGTGCATGTGTGTGGGGTGGTATCTCACTAGATAATAAACTCTTTAAGGACAGAAAATGGCATGTGGTAGGTATCCCTTTCTCATTTTAAATGAAAAAATTCCCTTAGAGTCTTAAGAAAGGAACAAAATCAGAGTACAAGTGCAGACTGTATCCAGCCCTATCTCCCACTTCCACCACCAGAGGCTCCTGAGAACTTTCTATGTTCTGCTAATCACATGCCAAAGCCCATATGAAGGCATAATCTGGATTTCTGAGGTGAGAGAAGAAGCACTACTGGATCTTCAGTTATTAGAGGGGTAGGAAGAAGTGTGTTTCATTCCTCTCTCAATGCCCAGGCAAAGTATTACTGTCATCATCTTCACCATCATTTTCTTCATTGCCATTCCTGCTTCATCACTTATAAAACACTTTCCCAGGCTTCATCCCAATTGTCAGTATACTTGTGTAAGGTGGGAGTGACTATGATTATTATTGTTATTCCTATTTCATAAGAAAAATAATGTTCAGAGAGGCAAGGCAATTTCCCAGGATCATGTGTGCTGTTTCCATCATAACATGCTCACTTGTGCCTCAGCTGTGCTCAGAGTCCTCTCATCTCATGCCCCAGATGTCACATGGCTCACTTCTTCCCTGGCATTCCTACTTGGTCATCAAGCATCACTGATGACCTCAGATTTTCCTGGAACACCACACCTCTTACAAACTTGGAGAAGTCCATAATGGTTATGTGTTCTTATGTTTGGGTCGCTTAGACATTTAGGTGATTTCCCTTGGCTTGATATTACTTATAATAATCTTCCTGAGAGGTTATATAACAAGAATAATATTGCAAACTCTCCAAATAATAAACTCTTAAGTATAAACTCACTGAGAGAAGAGACAGCTTCTGCTCCCTTTGTTATCTCTGGCACATTGTAGATAACTTCACTGACTGATTGATGCTAGTTATCCAGGGAAAGGCAGTATATGTATCTTTAACCATTTGGACATTTCTTGACACTAATGTTTTATTTCTATTCCTGCAGACAACCCTAGAATGTGTGAAAACCCATGGCTAGAATAGTATTTATAAACATAAACCTCCTCTTAGATATCAGCAGCACCTTCAAAAGAGAAAGCCACAGAAGTCTTACCTAATAAAACAGGTAACAGCCTGGCTAAAAAACGTAATTGCGTAGTTGGACATTCCGTGATACTCTTTGTTCCTTGCCTATAGCATTGTGAACCAAAACAAGAATACTATTGTCCTTGAAATATAAGAATACTTTAGTGAAACTAAAGTGACTAATAGTTTGAGTCTAATGAATGATGTATAATTTAAACAAAGCAAAATAACCTAACTCTATATTATTAGTTCTTTGAGAAGAAAGAAAAAGTGACCAGAATGGAAAGGGAAATGTGGATGGAACAGAAATTCTTTCTAGACATTTTAAAAGCAATCTATTTTACATTATACCATTCTCCCACCCCGTGGTTGTGCCTCTTCAAACCATACTCTTCAGTGTGACTAAGAGTCTTAGTCTCAGGCTAGAAGGAGCAGTCACAATTTCCACAGGTATAGCAGGGAGATAAATGTGATGAGTAAGGGCAGATGAGCTATGGACGTGTGAAGCAAGGATTTCTACACCAGTCCTGAAGTTTGGGAAGACTTCCTGGAGGAAGGGATGCTGTGGCTCAGATGTGGAACAATGAGTAGAAGTAGGAGGAATGGGAGGAGAAGGAGAGAGGGTTCCAGTGGATGCAACAGCATGATTCAGGGCCCACAGCAAGAGACCACAGGCTCCTCGGACTCTGCAAGGATGTAGAGGGCATAAGCACAGTGAAAGGTGGGCTGGGGAGGGGCAGCAAGCAGGCCACAGAGGGCCTTGGACAGCAGGATGAAGAGTTTGCTGTGGTTCTAAGATGACTGCAAAGGCATTGAAGGGCTCTAAGGAGAGGAGTGAACCTGTCTGGTTTGAATTTCTGAAGGCGTGTGTTTGCTGATTTCTGGGTATGGGGCTAGAGTGTTACGAGACTTGACAGGGAGAACTGGACAATGGTCCAGGTGAGAAGTGATGGTGGCCTAACCCAGAAGATGGGTCTTGGGAATGCACATAGTGAATGACGGTGACAGATTTGGGAGGCAGCCTGACTGGTCAGAACTTTGTGAATGACTGAATGAATGTGGCACTAAAAGAGGAGGACTTCTTGAGTTTCAACTTCACAATCTTTAAACAACCGTAACATCACCAGCCAGAGCAGAGGGGAGGGGATGACAGAAGAAGGGGAGAAGCTGGATGGCAGGGGCATCCCGCAAGGCCACTGGAGCTGTTATTGTAACTCTTATTTACTTTTGAACTAAGCACTTCTTTTGAAAATCAGATTTAGGGGTATCCAAAAATGCACACAGAAAGAATTTATGTATATAATTTTAAGAAGTTCAAAGAGTTCCTGAATCCCATTCATAGCTTCCCTAGGTTACAAATCCCTGTCACTTATACCTAAATTAGGGCATACCGGATGGGAGCCATCCATTGTAGCACAAGTGTAAGAACCATGGACCACTAGATAGATGCAGTTTCCATGGGACTAGGGCTCTAGGGGTGACCATGTCCGGTGATCTGTGCCTTTAAACATCCTGTACAATAGGAAGAGATGTACCACCTCACTCCTAACTATTAATTAGAGTCCTTTATAGATAATAGACTTTATAGGCAAGAGAAACCTGTAAATGTTTCATTAAAGATAATAGCATAGATGTCATTGACCACACCCAGCCACCTCTTTGCAAATAACCTCTGGTTCTGTGACTAGACATTTAGTGAATATTAACTTTTTAAAAAGTGTCTCTTCCTTGGGCCTATCAGTGAACAGTGTCTCTGGATGCATCAGGGTCTCTGAGAAGTTGATAGCATTTATTCTTTCATTATGAATTCCTTTTTTTTCCCTCCTCCTCCTTGAATCCAAATCCTCCTTAAGACTGTAGATGAGAGAGAAGTCAGGTTCTTCAAACTACTGGACAACCTGATTCAAGGTGTGTTTCTTTGAGCCTAGAGAAGATTTTAATATTCATTTTATAGTTCACCTCTCTCCAGAGCAAGATGAATACTGTCCCCTTCTCTCACTCAAGTGTTTCCACACAAGTCCTTAGCTCCTCAATGAGTGATCCCACGTCTCCTGTCTCTGTTTCAAATGGTTCCTTTGAGTGAGGTGATTTGGCTCTCGGAAAGAGCTAGGTCTTCTTGAGAATATAGACCATGCATCCTGGATGTCTCTCACTAATGTCATAAATGATTAGGTTGTTTCATATTTTTCCCTTCACCTTTTGAAAATTTCAGAAACAAGAAGAACCATCAGGCATTTTTCTACTGGCTTCTGTGCCGTTTCTTTTCACACTCCTTAGGGTAAATTCAAACACTGCTTGATTGTCTGAGAGGGAAGGCATTTGTCAGTTCTGTTTTCTGAAAACCGTAACTTAAGCTTTTACTCTTGTGTGTACAATAATTTTGTAATATTTACTATCAAGTGACATAAAGTTTTATAAAGGAAACTATTGGGTTAGTTTCCTTTGTAACTATATTTGGTGCCTATTTTTACATTATTTATACAAATCAGGCTCTTTTTGTGAAAATACAAAGGATCTAAATCTTGCCTTTTCTCTTTATTTTTTACTTCCATGAATCTTTTTATTCCATTAATTAACCTCTTCTTCCTCTGTAGATGTCCATAGTTTGGACTCCCTTTTTAAAAAGTAGAAGCTTTTCTTTCCATATATGTTTATACATACACAATTTGATTAAAAGGAGTTAATCTGAGTGCCTGGCTTTGATTTTAATTACACCCAATTAGTGTTAGCTAATAATTTGTTGGGGATATTTTTTACGAGAAAGTCAAAAATATGTCTCTTTAATTTTAGAGAAAAATACGTTCAGGATATAGTTGTTTAATTTGCATGGGTCAAATGAAAGACAAAACTTCTTAAGGCATACAGATGCAATGAAACAATCAAGATGCCTAATATCAATATACAGACGGGATCTTCTGTTGGTTAATTGGACACAAACACACAAAATTATCCCTTATAGAAGTTACTGCTATGCACTGAACAATTTGAGAAGACTAATCTTTTCTTTTTTGTGTTTTTTATTAAGACAGAGTCTTGCTCTGTCATCCAGGCTGGAGTGCAGTGGCACTATGTCAGCTCACTGCAACCTCCACCTCTCTGGTTCAAGTGATTCTCCTGCCTCAGCTGGGATTACAGGCCTGTGCCAGCACACCTGGCTAATTTTTGTATTTTTATTAGAGATGGGGTTTCACTATGCTGGCCAGGCTGGTCTTGAACTCCTGACCTCAGGTGATCCAGCTGCTCTCAGAGTGCTGGGATTACAGGTGTGAGCCACCGCACCAGGCCGTCCTTTCTATCTATGCACTGTGTTAAAGGACTTACCTAGTGCTTAATTCTTCTTTTGAAAAATGAGGTTAGTCATGGTGTCTCATAATCTCAGCACTTTGGGAAGCCAAGCAGGAGGATTGCTTGAGGCCAGGAGTTGGAGACTAGCCTGGGAAACATAGAGAGACCTCGTCTTGACAAAAAAAAAAATTTAAAAAGTACTCTGAGTATGGTGGCATATGTCTGTAGTCCCAGCTACACAGGAGGCTGAGGAGGGAGGATTGCTTTCAGGAGCTCAAGGCTGCAGTGAGCTATGATCATGCCACTGTACTCCAGCCTGGGTGACAGAGCAAGATACCATCTCTAAATAAATAATAATAATAAGCAAAATACATGAGGTAATTGGGCCATATCAGTGTTCTGTAATGTTGGGATGGAACCTATCTGTAGGTTGTAAAAACAATTTAGTGAATTGCCACCCGTGTTTTAAAAATATAAAGGAATACAGTTGAAAAGGAAATATCGGAATGCATTATTAGTAGTAGTTAGCGGAAGTTTTTTGTGAAACACTTGAATATGTATTCTGAACCACAGTTGGAATTTCTTAGTTGGAATAGCAAATCCCTGAGGAGATACTTTCTAAGGCCTTTAGTTCTAATATTCTAAGATACAGTATTGCCTTCTGTGTTGGGGCTACAGCTGATTTGTAGTTTGCTTTAAGTGGGAATCCTGCCTACATTAGTTGTGAGATATGTTTGAAACCCTTACGCAACAAAGATTTCAGGGAAAGAAATTTGTTACCAGTTCCCAAGACAAAGTGCTTCCTCTCTGGCTTTTAAACACCGGTAATTTATTGTCATAGGCAGAGGTTGTACATAATGTAATATGTATGTATCTGCATGTGTGTATCACATTAAATTTTTAACACCAAATATATTTTATAATTATAAAATAACATTTGATTTATTGTATAAAATGCATGACATTAGATGTTTCATTTATATTCTTCTACGCTTTTGGGCCACTGTTTTGACCCAGGGAAACTGTGTGCCTCACAATGTATGCGCTAGCTAGCTCGTGCTCTACCCTGTTGTATAAATACTTTAAATCGCTTCACAATGCAAGGAAAAAAGACTTGTGGAACCAAATTCTAAGAAGACAAGGGAGGAGCCGGCTGAGTGCTGGTGTAGCTGTGTATTTCAGACTCAACTCTGGGCTCACCAAGCAGAACTTGGGCCAA
Source organism: Rhinopithecus roxellana (assembly GCF_007565055.1). NCBI lineage: Eukaryota > Metazoa > Chordata > Mammalia > Primates > Cercopithecidae > Rhinopithecus > Rhinopithecus roxellana. Next base: position 23,314,678 of record NC_044569.1, read on the forward strand.
CGTGAAGATGAAGTAAAAATGCAGACACTAAATTGTACTTTCTTTGAGGTGATTTTTGTAACTGGTGATGATTTTATACAGAATAAAATATTTAGTCGTAACCAAAAGAAAAGGGCAATGTGAGGCACCTGGTGTGGGGGGCTACAGGTGTGGAGAGGGAGACACAAATATATAAGAATGCTGTGCAGTTCACTTTCAAGCTACTGAATGAGCTTGTTGATGTCATGGTTTCCAATATTGTAGAGAGCTGTTCCTGTTGCCAATCTTCATTTTCAAATTAAGGTGAGGATTTAAAGGGTGATAGAATTAAGACTGAATGAGCAATTTTGTAAATGCCTACAAATACCCAAAGGAGAAATTGTGCCATGCAGTACCAAAATTTAGATTCTCTTTTTTGTCTCTTCAAGCTTTATTTTAGATTCAGAGGGTATGTGTACAGGTTTGTCACATGGAAATACTGCATGATGCTGAGGTTTGGGGTATGGATCCCATCACTCAGGTAGTGAGCATAGTACTCAATAGGTCATTTCTCAACTCATTCTCCCCTTCTCCCCACTACCCCCAGAAGTCCCCAATGTCTGTTGTTCCCATCTATATCCATGTGTACTCAACGTTTAGTGCCCACTTATAAGTGAGGACATATGGCATTTATTTTTCTGTTTCTGGGTTAACTTACTTAGGATAATGGCCTCCAGCTGAATCCATGTTGCTGCAAAGGACATGATTTTTTTTTTTTTTTTTTTTCTGTGGCTGTGTAGGATTCCATGGTGTATATGTACCATGTTTTCTTTATCCAGTCCTCTGTTGCTGGTCATCTAGGTTGGTTCCACGTCTTTGCTTTTGTGAATAGCACTGTGATGGACATTTGAGTGCATATGTCTTTTTCGTAGAACAATTTATTTTCCTTTGAGTATATATCCAATAATGGGATGGCTGTGTAACGGTAGCTCTGTTTTAAACTCTTTGAGAAATCTCCAACATGCTTTCTACAGTAGCTGAACTAATTTACATTCCCACCAACAGTGTATAAGTGTTTCATTTTCTCTGCAGCCTCATCAGCACCTGTTATTTTTAATAATAGCCATTCTGACTGGTGTGAGATGGTATCTCATTGTGGTTTTGATTTGCATTTCTCTGATGATTTGTGATGATTAACATTTTTTCCTGTGTTTGTTAGCCATTTGTCTTCTTTTGTGAACTGTTTGTTCATGTCTTTTGCCCACTTTTAATAGATTTATCTGTTTTTTCTGTAATTCTGTTTATGTGATGAAGCATATTTATTGATCTGTGTATGCTGAACCAGCCTTGCATCCCAGGAATCCCTACTTGATTGTGGTGTATTAACTTCTTGATGTGTTGCTGGATTTGGGTTGCTAATGTTTCATTGAGGATTTTTGTGTCTATGCTCATCAGAGATATTAAACTGAAGTTTTCTTTTTTCATTGTGTCTCTGCCAGGTTTTCTCTCAGGGTGATGCTATCTTCATAGGATGAGTTATGGAGAAGCCCCTCCTTCTCAATTTTTGGGAATAGTTTCAGTAAAATTGGTACCAGTTATTCTTTGTACATCTAGTAGAATTTGGTTGTGAATCTATCTGGTCCAGGGCTATTTTTAGTGGGTAGTTTTTATTACTGATTCAATTTCAGAACTTGTTATTGGTCTGTTTAAGTTTTCACTTTCTTCCTGATTCACTCTTGAAAGCTTGTGTGTTTCCAGGAATTTATTGGTCTCCTCTAGATTTTCTAATTTGTGTGCATAGACTCATTTACAATAGCCCCTGAGGATCTTTTGTATTTCTGTAGGATCCGTCATCTTTGTCATCTTTGTCATTTCTGGTTGTACTTACTTCAGTCTTCATTGTGTTAATCTGGCTAGTTGTCTAGCAATCTTATTTATTCTTTCAAAAAACCAACTCTTGGTTTTATTCATCTTCTGTATTCATCTTGGATTCTTGCATCTCAATTTCATTCAGTTCCTCTATAATTTTAGATACTTCTTTTCTTTGGCTAGCTTTAGGTTTTTTTTTCTTTTTCTTCCTCTTTGTCCTCTAGGTGCAATTTTAGTTTGCTAGTTTGAGATCTTTCTAACTTCTTGATGTAGGCATTTTAGTGCTATAAAGTTTCCTGTTAACACTGCTTTAGCTGCATTCCAAGGATGTTGGTAAGTCATGCCTCTATTTTCATTATTTTCAAGCAATTTTTTTTATTTCTGCCTTAAAAGAGTTATTCAGAAGCAAGTTGTTTAATTTTTGTGTATATGTGTATGTTTGAAAGATATTGATTTCTATTTTTAATGCACTGTGGTCTGAGATTGTGCTTGTTATAATTTCAGTTTTTTGAATTTATTGAGACTTGCTTTATGACCGAGCATGTAATTGATCTTAGAATATGTTCTATGTGCAGATGAGAAGAATGTGTAGTCTGTGGTTGATTGGTGGAGCATTCTGTGCATGTCTATTAGGTCCAATTGGTTGGGTGTCGAGTTCAAATACAGAATTTTATTGTTAGTTTTCTGTGTCAATGATTGGTCTAACAGAGTCACTGGGGTGTTGAAGTCTCCCAGCATTATCGTGTGACTGTCTAAATCTTTTCATAGGTCATGAAGGACTTGTTATGGATCTGGGTGCTTCAATGTTGGGTGAATATATATTTAGGATAGCTAAGTCTTCTTTTTGACTTCAACCCTTTATCATTATATAACACCCTTCTTTGTCCTTCCTGAATGTTGTTGATTTAAAATCTGTTTTATCTGATATAAGAGCAGTGACTCCTGTTCCTTTTTTTGTTTTCTGTTTGCATGGTAGATCTTTCTCCATCCCCTTACTCTGAGCCTTTGGAAGACAACAGACAGTTTGGTATTGCCTTTTTATCCAGTTACCATTCTATGCCTTTTAAGTGCAGCATTTAGACCATTTATATTCAGGGTTAATATTGATTTGTGAGAGTTTTATTTTGTTATTGTGTTTATACCAGGTTGTTTTGTAGGCTTGATTGTGTAGTTGCTTTATAGTGTCTCTGGGCTGTGTGTTTAAGTGTAGTTTTATGGTAGCAGGTGTCATTTTTTCATTTCCATGTTCAGCACTCTCTTAGGACCTCTTGTAAGGCTGGTCTAGTTGTAATGAATTCCCTCAGCATTTGCTTGTCTGAAAAGGATTCTATTTCTCCTTCACTTAGGAAGTTTAGTTTGGCGGGATATGAAATTATTGGTTGGAATTTCTTTCCTTTAGGAATGTTGAAAATAGGCCTCCAATCTCTTCTGACTTGTTAAGGTTTCTGCTAAGAGTTCTGCTGCTAGCCTGATGGGGTTCTTTTTGTACATGACCTGCCCCTTCTCTCTAACTGCCTTTAAGATTTTTTTTTCTTTCATGTTTTCCTTGGTGAATCTGATGACTATGTGCCTCAGAGACGGTGGTCTTGTATAGTATTTCACCAAGGTTCTCTGTGTTTCTTGAATTTGTATGTCAACCTAACAAGATTGGGGAAATTTTTGTGGACTATATGTTCAAATATGTTTTCCAAGTTGCTTACCCTCATCCCTCTTTCAGGAATGCCAATGAGTCTTAAATTCTATCTCTTTACAAAATCCCATATTTCTTGGAGGTTTGATTCATTTTTTTAAATTACTTTTCTTTATTTTTGTCAGGCTGCATTGATTCGAAGAACTGGCACTTGAGCTCTGAAATTCTTTTCTTGGCTTGGTCTATTCTACTGTGCTGTTAACACTTCTAATTATATTATGAAATTTTTGTAGTGAATTGCCCAGTTCTAGAAGTTCAGTTTGGTTCTTTCTTAAAATGTCTATTTTGTCTTTCAGCTCTTGGATTGTTTTACTGGGTTCTCTGGATTCCTTGGTTTGGGTTTCAACTTTTTCATGAAGCTCAATGAACTGCCTTGCCAGCCATATTCTGAATTTGATGTCTGTCATTTCAGTCATTTTAATCTGCTTAAGAACCACTGCTGGGAAGCTAGTGGAATCATTTGTAGATAAGGGGATACTTTGCATTTTTGAGTTGTAGAGATCTTCGGCTGATTCTTTTTCATCTGAAAGGGCTGGTGTTTCTTTAACTATGGCATAAGTTGAGTATAGTCAATTGGCTTTATTTCTGATGCTTTCAGAGGGCTAAGTCTCTGTACAAGATCTTTATTTGTGGTTGGATTCTTGCCCTGAGTGTCATGGGAACGTCTATTGGAAGAATAATTTTTGATGTGATTTGGGCTGTGATCCAGTGGATGTTGCTTAAGAGTGATGGCTAGCAGATAGGCCCTTACTCAGTTGCATGGCTATTTTGTGTTTCCACATGTTTGTAGCCATGCTCTGTGGTGGGGATGCAGAGAGATGACCCCCTCACTAGGTTCACTCCTGGGCCTCAGGAGAGACCCCTCCAAACACTGGTCCTGTATCTGTGTTTGTTTATTGGGTTAACAGGGCTGTGGGGCTCCCTCAGGCCGATGCCATGGCTAGGAGACAGGCCACACTCTTCCTGGTCTGGTCTTATGTAGGGAGGCATATCCTGTTCCCATGCCAGCCTGCAAACCCATGAGTCTCACCCCTCTCAGTATTATGAGAGTGGGGGTGGGGTGTCCTTCTCCAACTGAGTGTTAGCCATAGATCACTGCAGCCCTGGAGTGCCAGGACTGGCCTGAAGCTCTGTCTTCTGGACCCTTGGAGTCAGGCAACAGATGTGAAGTGCTCCTTGGCCACAGACAAGTACTCAGGTGGAGCCACTGGTAAAACACTCATACTAAGTAGTTGAGGCTGTATTGTGCACCTGCTTCTGTGGGAGTGGCCAGGCAGCGTCCCTGGGAAGGCCTGTCAGGCATGAGAGCCTGCAGAACAGAAGTACCCCAGTCCTGTTGGGAAACCGGCCCCACTCTCTCTTGGCCCTGCAGTCAGCTGGGGCTAGAGCTACTCAGAGGGAGATGGGGTCCCCTTGGGGATTGGCACCTCTGACATCTTGCTGCTGCAGCTGCAACATGTGCAAAAGTCCCTGGACTCTGCCCAGGTTGGAGCTGGGTTTCTGCCTATTCTCCAGGGAGCTCCTCCTGCCAGCTCAAATGTTTATAAGGGGCATGAGATCTCTTGTAGCTAAGATCCCAGAGGTCTGTGGCAAGAGGGGGATGCCCCTCCATCCCTACACTCACCCCTTCCCTAGAAACTGCTCAGGCCTAGAAATTAGCCCTAGCATTGAGCAACTCCATGCAGGGTTCCTAGCTTCCTCCTCTTCAGGCTTGGTGTCTGCATCTTTTCTCTATCAACTGTTGGTGTTGCTACTCCAGAGATCTCCTCAAAGTATGTCAGTTTACTGAATATTTTGTTCTCTCTTCGTGGGGGCAATGCTTACTGGCTGTGTTTAGCTGGCCATTTTGTCTCTATCTGTCAAATTAGAGGGAAAGGTGCTGGAAAATTAGAGGAAAATTGGCTCTGAGAATTCTGAATTTGGTGTTTTCTAGATGTGTGGACATGAGCAAGTCAGGTAGCCCTCCTAAGCTCCCTTCAGTTTCTCCATTTGTAGGATTTGGGGGCAGATCCTTTTCTTTTCAAATCCATGACTCCTCTTTGGGTTAAATCTATATTTCTTAGAAGGGCAAAAGAAGATAACATTATTGAGTGACTTTTCTCTTTGGAGGCTGTCTATTCATTGTCACATTTAACAAACACTGTAGAAGTGTAAGGTATCTTCTATTATCCCTAGTTTATGTATACAGGTGCAGAAAAGTTAAGTAAGTTGCTACATACATAGCAAAAGACAGGTTTTGTATTGGAACTCAAATTTGTCTGATTTAAGCTTTCCATTATAAGGACCCAAGACTGCGCATTTCAACTGATTGTCCCTACAGCACAGCAAACATGCTTCTGGGATTCTGTGGGTCTAATTAGAATGATCCATATGAGTTAGCAAGGGACAGGCTTCTCAAACAGTTGAGTGAAGAGGAAAAACTAATAAGTCGGTATCTTGCAAGCTCTTAGAAACATGGCCATGCCTTTACCTTTATTTCTATTTTCTTGTGACTTGAACCCTATCTGACCCCCACTTTTCCTCCTCTCCCATTTCTTCCCAGTTGCGAGACCTTCTATTCCTGGGACAACTAGGCAATAGAGACACATGGTGTCTTAGAGGCTTTTATTTCTGTGTTGATGTGACCAGAGTGCTAGCTTTCCAAACAAGTGGTAAAATTTCTGGTCTCTGTGAAATGTCAACCACCCAGCCAGTCAAAGTATTTAAGCTGACTCTTGTCCGTGTAGTAATTCTTAAGGCAGTTTTATTGGAACCACATCGCTACGCTGAGAGAGTTGCTGCAGGGCCTCTGGATATTGGCAAGACACAACGTAAATTAAATCTTTCAGAAGAAAGGATTATGACTTTCCCATTAATATTCTCACCCAAACCCAGCAACCACAAGTTTTCCTTTTCATGTTTTTTTTTTAAAGGAATCTTTCATAATGAGTGTCTTCCCCCTTTTAAAACCTGCAGTATGAACAAGGCATTTTCCTGTTTTCCTCAGACTTTTTGACTTTGCTTGACTGAGGTGCTCCATTTGCATCAACAGCAGAGGGCAGAAACACTTTAATTCTGATACTTTAGGAGCTCTCTGGAGCTGTGATGTGATGTAAGACAGAAATACAGCCACCAAAAGACTTGCTCCCTGCTGTATCCAAAGACCTGACCAGGTGTCTCAAGCAGGGCCAGGAATAGGGTGAGGCAAAGGAGGCTGCTAAGGTGCAATCCTTAAGGAGACACTGACTCTCAGGTACCAGCCCTGTACTCTATGACCTTGAGTGTTAGTGCCTCCTTAAATGTTATACAAAGTGTGACTCATTCTTAAAGAGAAGCTCACTCTTGGCATCTCAGGGCCCTGCAAGGACAGAATCCACACAGTACAGCAGGGACTCCCTAGGGTCTCCCCTCATCTTAGTCCCAGCACTAATCCCCAGGGGCCATAGACCCCACCATGGTTCTTTAACAGGACAGCCGCAGGCAAGGAAGGGAGATGCAGAACACAGTACATGGGCTCCCATTGCCTGATTCCATCTGCAACTGACTTCAGTGCAGGCGCCAGGCAGCAGCAGCAATGTTGAACTTCCCGAGTTGTTATCTAGCCTTATTCCTCCAGACAGTGCCCAGTGCAAGGGAGGATTCAGTGAATGGAGGAAGGCAGGAATGAAGGAATGTTCTTCCTGGAATTCTCTCACATGGCTTTGTGTTAGCTCTTTGAAGAGACTCAGAGTTCCAAAACCCTAGTTTGTCTGTGAGCAACCACTTCAGAAAGGCATTAAGCCCAGGTGTGCTCTGCCAGTTCCAAAAACCTTAGACCAGGAAACTCTGTCTCTCAGTAAATATTTGAAGATGACTCCAAAGAAGAAAGTAGAATATTCATTCTATAGGATAGTAATATGCTTAGTTATATTTTCCCCACCTTAAAAATATAGATAAAATAGTATACTCCTTTATTTATGTTGATGGCACTGCCAACCCACTGTGAAAGGATGTGCACTTTTAGATGTTTTTCCAATGGGAAATGAGGATGGGAATTGGCTTTGGCTGGTGCATACTTACCCTCTCTTTCAGCCCCTTTTGTGTACTTCTGCAAGATGCAGTGAGGTCATGTGTCTATTGGAATCAAAATTATAACATTGTCTTTTTTGTTACTACTCTGACAAAGGGAAATAAACTAAGCTGACAATAACAACAGCAATAGTAACAAAATGGCCATACTTGACCACCATTTGCAGGTACTGTCCTGAGAACCCCGTAAACATCACGTGATTTCATCATTGCACTAATCCTACAAGGAAGCTGTTATTTAAGCACTTTTCCAGAAAAGGAAATAAAGGCCAAAAGATCTTAGGTAACTGGCCATAAAATTAGAATATGGCAGAGTTGGAAAATGCATTTGGTTATAAAATCTGCGTTATTTTTGTTTCCCCAGAGTCCCTCTCTGAGCACTTATGTTGACAAAATAAAAGTAAGTCTTGCCCTGATTTGAAATAAACTGTTAAATAGTGGTGTTTCAATTTATATTTTTGTTGTTGTTGTTGATGTTTGCCTTTGTATTCCAGATGCAGGTAGAGAAAGAGGCTCTTTCAGTGCAGCAAATGCACAATTCTGCTTTGATGTCTTTAAAGAAATGAGTTATGGCCACACAACTGAGAATCTCTTCTTTTGTCCCTTGACTGTCCTGTCTCTCCTGGCTGTGGGGCTCTTTGGAGCCAGAGGCAGCAGTGTATCTCACACGGAGAAGGTGCATCGCAACACACTTTCAGTCATGTCTAGAAGACAATCAGGTTACAATTTCAAACATTGTCATGGTATGGAGATTGCATGGATGCTGGGCTCTGTAAACACAGGAGAAGGTCCACTCTCACCTAAAGTTTCCTAGGAAATTGCCTCCTTCGAAAAAGGGTGTAAAAGGTAAGAGTGTCCCTAGCTTTCTTCTGTGGAGCAGTTGAAGAAGGGATAGCCAAGGCTGGAAGGAGGAGACACACTCAATGAGGCCAACCTGGCCCATGGAAAATTGGGAGTCCCCAGCTCCATCCCTTCCTGTACATTCTTAGCTCCCAAGTGCCATCCAGCTGTGAGTCAGCAGCCCAAAATGCTTCCCAAAATTCAGGCCCTTTTAACTTCCTCTCTTCTACTTCCTCTTATGTGTTCCGTTTTCTCAAAACACAATCTGGGTGCCAGGTGGACTGAAATTAATGTGTTTTAAGACACAAGTGGATAGCCCAAGTCAGATGATAAGTATACAATGTTCAGGATTGTGCAAAATTGTGCTCTGTGCATAGTAAATGACCAATGCCTCTAGTACCCAGCACTAAGAAGCCTTTAAAAAACTATTTTTGCCTATTGACTAAATAATTGCTGGATGAATAAACAAATGGCTACAGATCACATAAAGAATATTTCACAAAGCTTCTGTCCCCAAGAGGCTTATAATCTAATGAAAGAATTTACAATCCACACAATTACACTTCTAAGAGTAAATAGTGCTGCAATGCAACTCAATTGAGAATTTCAGGTGAGTGAAGATATTTCTTAGTAGGGATCTTTCAATTTGCCTTAATTATCTCTCTACTTTATTTTAGAGGGAATAATTAACTAGTGGAACAAGGCTTCTCCCAATTTGGGTTTTAAACTGGAAGTTAATTGAGAAGCTGTAATCGAATACGGCATTTAACGTTATTTTTAAAAACAAGAAAAATTGGCCAGGGGTGGTGGTTCACGCCTGTAATCCCAGCACTTTGGGAGGCTGAGATCAGGAGTTCAAGACAAGCCTGGCCAACATGGTGAAACCCCGTGTCTACCAAAAATACAAAAATTAGCCAGGCAAGGTAGCAGGCACCTGTAATCCCAGCTATTCGGGAGGCTGAGGCAAGAGAATCACTTGAACCCAGGAGGCAGAGGTTGCAGTGAGCCGAGATTGCACCATCACACTCCAGCCTGGGGGACAAGAGCGAGACTTCGTCTCAAAAAAAAAAAGAAAAAGAAAAATTAAATGTAAAAGCTGTTGTGTGTTCCATTTGTTTCTCTTTCTGTGCATTCGAATAGCTCCTGAGTGACTCACCCATAATATGTGTTTGGTAAGTATATATTTGTGGAGATAGAGACATAGTTGAGAATGAGGAAGCTGTGGGAATCTTTGCAATCATCTTGGGATGTGGACGCATAGGGTAGAATCCCTCTGTCCTCACCCCCTTTCTTCATCATGAGAGACTGGCTGGAAGCCTTGGCTGCACTTGAGCTGCCTCAGGTTTTGCAACCAGAGATATGGTGTGGCCTGCAGTGCTGCGGGCACAAGTCAGGCAGAGTCTGGAGTGGAAATAATTCTTTGTCTCTGACAGCCAAGCCGACTGGGTAAGAACAGAAGCAAATAACATAAACTTTTCCTTCTCTTCTTCCCATGCAAAATGAAGAAAAATTCTCGTATTTTTCTTCTTAATGATTCTTCCCCAAAACATTCAAAGATTGAGCCAAATGCTTAAAATTGCAGGCTTCATTATTGTACTTTTCTTTTGATGGTGGCGGTGATGGAGCTGATGAAGAAGAAGATGAAGATGATGATGATGATGATGGAAGCAACAGCAGGGAGCGCCATTCATGCATTCCCTAGATTATGGAGCAGTGTTGTGTCTTCTAACACTTAGGAGCCTTTCAACAACATTCAGACAGATCTAAAGGTTACAAAGCTGTTCCTCACATTGAGCTAGTGTCTACCTCTCTATAACTATTGCTCCATTATAATTTTCTTGTTCTTCAAAGACACATGCACACCAAGCTCTCTTTCCTGTTTGTTTTAATATCAGTTATTATATCTGTTCTGTATCTGCTGCCTGTGTATTTCATTTCTACTCTTAAGAACTACACAGAACATGATAAAAGCACTCAGTGTTTAAATATTTGAAGAGATCTGCAGGTTTTTGATTTAGCTGTTCTCTGATAGAGACCGTAGGAAATTATGCTTATACCTCAAGTAAGCCAAGTAGTTGTGTATTAGTCCATTCTCGCACTGCTGTAAAGAAATATCTGAGACCAGGCCAGGCATGGTGGCTCACGCCTGTAATCCTAGCACTTTGGGATGCCGAGGCTGGTGGATCACCTGAGGAGTTTGAGACCAGCATGGTCCAACGTGGTGAAACCTTGTCTCTACTAAAAATACAAAACTTAGCCTGGCATGGTGACGGGCACTTGTAATCCCAGGTACTCAGGAGGCTGAGGCAGGAGAATTGCTTGAACCTGGGAATTGGAGGTTGCAGTGAGCCGAGACCGCGCACTGCACTCCAGTCTGGGTGACAGAGCAAGATTCCATTTCCAAAAAAAATTACCTGAGACTGGGCAATTTATTTATTTATTTATTTATTTTTTGAGACGGAGTCTGGCTCTGTCGCCCAGGCTGGAGTGCTGTGGCCAGATCTCAGCTCACTGCAAGCTCCGCCTCCCGGGTTGACGCCATTCTCCTGCCTCAGCCTCCCGAGTAGCTGGGACTACAGGCGCCTGCCACCTCGCCGGCTAGTTTTTTGTATTTTTTAGTAGAGACGGGGTTTCACCATATTAGCCAGGATGGTCTCGATCTCCTGACGTTGTGATCCGCCCGTCTCGGCCTCCCAAAGTGCTGGGATTACAGGCTTGAGCCACCGCGCCCGGCCTATTTATTTTTTTAAAAAAAGGTTTAATTGGCTTACAGTTCTGCAGGCTGTACAGGAAGCCTGGCAGCATTTGCGTGGCTTCAATTATGGTGGGAGGCGAAGGGGAAGCCAGCACTTCGCATGGCCAGAACAGGAGGAAGAGAGGGTGAAGGGGAAGCGGCCACGCACTTTTAAACAACCAGATCTCCTGAGAACTCTATCACAAGAACAAAACCAAAGGGGAAAATCCACCCCCATGATCGATCCAATCACCTCTCACCAGGCCCTATCTCCAACACTGGGGATTACAATTTGATGTGAGATCTGGGTGGCGACAGAGATCCAAACCATATCAAGTTGCCTTGTGACTACAGTACTACAGGAAACATGTTAATAGCAGTGAAGAAAAATCATATCAACTTCTGGAGTCTCAAAGAGATACTGTGCACAGCAAATCAGATAATATTTGTGAAGGTAACCTGAAAATAATTACTGATTATGTGAATTCAAGACTCTGTGTATGGTCAGGGAATAATAAGTAATATTAACTGCCTGCAAATGACATTAAAATGCATTCATTTATCCATTCAATATTTATTCATCCTTCATTCATCAAATATTTATGAGGTTCCTACTACGTTTTACAACTAGCAAAGCACAGATGAACAAATTTAAGTGAAACACAAATAAGCAACCCTGAATTGGTTTTAAAACATGTTTTTAAACCTTCAGTTTGCTTTTTCTATACCATCATAAATTGGGTTGCCTATTCTAAAATTTCAAATAAATGGAATAATATAGCAAGTACTTTTTCTTCTGTCCTGTTTTTTTATACCCAGCATATAATTTTGAGGTCAATGTGAAATACAATTAAGCAAGCCTGAATTTATTTTAAAACCTTTTTAAACCTTCAGTTTGCTTTCTCACACAAGGGTTATAATGGTGACTATACATATATATGAGTTAATGCCTACCTCCCATTCTTAACTTTCCAACACTCAGAACACTGCCTAAGAGCACTTGAAGGATTTTGTTTTCAAACTCACCTTTCTTCTTTAAAATAATATGATTTTTTTAAAATGAGGAACAAAAGTAAGAAACAGAAAAAAGACAAGTGGAATGAATAACAGAAAATTCATAAAAATGTAAAAAGTGTATCATTTATGGCAAGAAAATGGCCTGCTATGTCACTATCTGGTCTTTTGGCATAACATTTGCAAAGCCTTTGAAAATGGTTCTTTGTTTTCTATTGCAGGTGCTCCACTTGGATGAATTAACAAGAACTTCAAGTTCTTCAAATGAGGAGGTAGATCTTGTTTCTGCTTTCATTTTTACTTCGATTACAACAGTCCATCTTCAATCCATGAGGATTAAATGTTTATGGAAATAAACAATATTTCTTCTAGTATTTGTCCTTTGTGTCTAGAATGTAGATATATACACAAACTCCTACTCTGCTTCTTTAAAAGGATTCATCATGTTGAGATTTGGAAATAAGAGGTGACAAAGTAAAACACTCAAATAGTTAAGCTGGACACAATGTGCCTTGAAGAAAAGAGCTATTCTCTCCCATAAGCGGTAAGTGCAAAAGGGAGATTATTCTCACAGACATTTCATAATGCAATCCCAAAAGCCACCCAGAAGGTGGAATTGCTTCAAACAGTCCCTGATGATAGTGAGTGTTCGACAAATACAAGGATCAAAACATATAGATGAATATGGGAATGCTAGCCACAAAGAGACAAATATATCATATTTTGAAATTGTAACTATATAAAGATGGTTTGACTTTATGAGTTTTATTGATATATGTTAATTTCTGGGGAAAATGTATAATATACACCTTCATTTGTCTATAGCCATCTGTCACTTCATAAAAGATGTGGGCTTCCCCAGTAGCATCCATGGTGGGGGCTGATAAGACCAAATTTTATGGCTCGTAATTCTTATTAAAACACACAGCAAGTACATATTCCTGATGTCAACGGTACTAAAATTAATATGTCAGTATTGTTTGCTCTGGGCTAGCTGGTGGGGAAGATAGGATGAATTCTGTCTAAGGCAGGGATGTGCCAAGTCGCCCTTTACTTCTCTGTGATTGTAACATGTTGCTCTGACGCCTGCTCTCCACGCTTATTCAGATGGTCAGGCTGCACATTTTGGTGAAAAGCAAGAATTTAAGTTACTTATTGCAAACTGGAAATAAAGTCAGGTAATGAGAAATAATGACAATGGACAACATAGAGAGGAGCTGGCAGGCAGGTCACCTGTAAAATGATTATTATCTCTTTCAGAAGCGAAGCAGAACTGGTCAATGAAATTCACAGCATGAACAAAACCCTCTAGGGTTACTACCCTTCTATCACCCTCAGCCTTCCCAACCTCTATTTCTAGTGCCCAGAAAGTGTCCTAAATAACAGACCACAGCCAAAATAAGACATGCTACTTAATACGAAAGAATGGATCTGTATGTAATAACTAAGTCACTGTGCTATCAAGTATGTTCATTCTAGCTCACCAAGAAATGCTTGAAATTATAGGTAAATTTAAAATGTGTTCTTGTCAAGTGTAAAATTAGAGTTTCTATTTCTGAATAAATACTTTTCATATAAAATAAGTATGTACAAATAGTGGAATTAATAGTATTTGATTATTATTTTGTCAACTTCAGTTAATACTAAAGTACTAGATACCACAATTCCCATTTTCAAGCATTTTCTAACTCTATCTTATGTGATCAAGATACAAGAGTCTATTCATATATTCAAGCATTCCTGTCTGAAATCAGTAAGTCCAGCTGCAATCAAGTCCACATGGTAAGTGGAATTTTTGCAGAAGCAGCTCATCCACTGCTCTTGGTAAGTTACAATAAAACACGTTTCCATAAATAAAGTGGAAACCTTTTCTTTCTGTCTTTATTTAATCTACTCTAGAATTGTCTGTGCTATCAAAACTGTGGCAGAATAAAAAAAGATATTACAGATAGATAAATGCATGCAAAACTGTGGGAAAACAAAAAAGATATTACAGATAGATAAATACATGCTAATATAGAATATAAAATATATTTTATACATGCATTTTGTTTCATAGAAAATACAAAAGAGTTTAGGATTCTAACTTTCAGGTGCTAGTTTGTAACAATTTCAATTGTATTTTAGGCAGACCCAACTGAAGCATGAATTTTTCATAGTATATGATATAGTTTTGATCTGTGTCTCCACCAAATCTCACGTAGACTTGTAATCCCCAGCGTTGGAGGTGCAGCCTGGTGGGAGGTGATTGGATCATGGAGGCAGTTTCTCATGAATGGTTTAGCACCATCCCCTTGGTGCTATTCTCACGATAGTGAGTTCTCATGAGATCTGATTGTTTAAATGTGATTAGCACTTCCCCCATCTCTCTCTCGCTCCTGCTCCTGCCATGTGGGACGCCTCACTCCCGCTTCGTCTTGTGCCATGATTGGAAGATTCCTGAGGCCTCCCTAGAAGCAGAAGCCACTGTGCTTCCTGTATAGCCTTCAGAACTGTGAGCTTGTAGTCTTGCAGCTTAATTCATTTATCTCTTACAAGTAATCCTCAAAATTTTTGTCCTTAAGAATTGCTAAATTATTTCTGGCCTTAGGGAGGCAAATTAATTTCCAAGTGGCTATCCTAGCTACATACGCAATAAAAAGTAGATTTTGATTTATAAAATATTTATTTTGTTGTTGAATCTTTCTTTAAAAATTTCCACTGTCGGCCGGGCGCGGTGGCTCAAGCCTGTAATCCCAGCACTTTGGGAGGCCGAGACGGGCGGATCACGAGGTCAGGAGATCGAGACCATCCTGGCTAACACGGTGAAACCCCGTCTCTACTAAAAATACAAAAACTAGCTGGGCGAGGTGGCGGGCGCCTGTAGTCCCAGCTACTCGGGAGGCTGAGGCAGGAGAATGGCATAAACCCGGGAGGCGGAGCTTGCAGTGAGCTGAGATCTGGCCACTGCACTCCAGTCCGGGCGACAGAGCGAGACTCCGCCTCAAAAAAAAAAAAAAAAAAAAAAAAAAAAAAAAAAAAAAAATTTCCACTGTCTTTTACCCTGTATAAAAATAGAAATTATATTTTAGCAATACAGTTGTACAATTAAAAAATGATATGAAATATAGAACTTGAAAGTATTTAAAATAAGCCTTGGTTAAGACTGCTTAAACTACTATCAAGCCACTTACTTCTTGCTAACTGGAAATAAGGTCAGGCAATAGGAAATAACAAGAGACAACTGAGGAAGTAACAGGCAGGTCACTTTTTAAATTATACTTTAAGTTCTGGGATACATGTGCAGAACGTGCAGGTTTGCTACCTAGGTATACATGTGCCATGGTGGTTTGCTGCACCAGGCAGGTCACTTCTAAAATGAGTATGATCTCCTTACAAAGCCAAGCTGAACTGGTGAACAAAATGCACAGTCAAGGTGGAAGGTTCCAGGCTCCCTGCTCTTCTACTTAGCACCCTCAGGTTTCCCAACTTTTCTGAGTGTCCAAAAATGTCCCAAATATCAGGCCACAACCAAAATAAGACATGTTATTTAACAAGAAAGAATGGATCTGCATGTAATGACTAAGCCACTGTGCTATCAAACGCATTTATTCCAGCCCACCAAGGAATGCTTGAAATTACAGGTAAATTTAACATTTGTTCTTGTCAACTGTAAGAATAGCCTTTCTATTTCTGAATAAATACTTTTCATATAAAATAAATAGCCAATTACTTTAAGGAGAAACATAAACCTCTAGCCAAACACATGAGTCCTATCTGGACATATGTAGTAATGCCCTTACCAATAATATTACTATCACATTCACATTTTGAGGTTATAAAATGAACAATAAATTAGATAGATGTCATGGCTGTGATTTTTGAAAATGCAGATTCTAGGGCCACCTTCCTGGGGATTCTGATTTGTAAGATGAGCTTCAGTATACATATTTTTGAAGAGCCCCTTCAGGTCCTTCCAAGTATCAGCCTGGTTGGGGAATCATAGTGTGTAGAAAATGGGGTATTTTAGCAGGATTCATAAAGAGATGCTGAAAGGGGTCAGCATACCCCACAGCAAATAGATTTGCTAGAGAAAGCAGCTAACAAAACAGAATATTTTATTTCACAGAAAAATCTCATCCATTTGGCTTATATACACAATGCAGGTGTATATACCTGTTAACCAGCATTTCAAAGAGAAAAACAAAGGATCATTATGGTCATAACAAAATTTCCCTAAAGTAGTCCAATTATGAGAACTCACCTAGTGCATTGTCACATTCTTAGCTATTTAGTAACTCCAGAAATTATCAGAATCAGCTCAATGTTGCAGACTGGTTAAGATGAGTCAGATTTTACTTGAGCTGGAGAGACTTCTAAATTATGTTCTTGAACGGACGGATTTGTCCTTTAAAAATGATTATCCTGATAAGATCTTATGGTGTGGGTATTTCCCAGCCCTTTGAAGTGAATTAACTGCACCCGGAAGTCAAAAAAGTACACTCGAATGAAATTAATATATAAGGGAACTTGAATACTTTGGACTTTAGTAGCAGCTTTGTTTAGGTTCCTCCCCTCTTTAGGTCATCACAATAACATTCAATCACAGATATTTCTAAAGATGGATGGATGGTTTTGTTTTGCCGCCAACTGTAGGCAATTTTGGAGGATGACTATAAACATAAATTTTCTGTGTCCTAAATGGCAAAAGAAAAAGAGATTGGCTTTATTATTTCACTGTTTTTACTTTTGTAGTCTCAGAGCAAACCTGTGGAGATGATACATGCTCCATTTAACTTTAAAAGGAGGCTCCATTAAGGACCTTCCTGTAAAAGTCCTCGAGATGCCCAGCATGGAGGATCACCTGAATGTGGTCACTGTCTTACTCAGCAAGGACATCCACCTGGAACAGATAAACCACTGAGCTTCCACAGCTGTAGTTACAAGAGAAAGGCTCTGTGCTTGAGAATGACACATGCAGAAAGCTTGAGGTTAAAGTAACTGCGTGCACTCCTACTTCCTGTGGTGGTCTGTCCATTTAAAAAAATAAGCAGAACCCCCAAATAAAGTAAATACCCACATATTAGAATTTGTTGCTTTTTAAAGCTTAGGTGTTCCAAACATAGTCAGGTGCTTTTCTCCTTTGGTCCTCACAGGTTTTGTTGTTGTTCTACATGCATTTTTGACATATTACATATTGGCATCTCCTTCGGACCTGTTGCCAACCAACTGAATCTATTTCCATCAACACTCAAGGCTGCAACGTGCAGATGCAATGCTCATCTTTGCCCCTTTCTTGCTTCTCCGACACTTTCCTCTGAGTCTCATGTAGCCCCAGCTGTGCCACATTGTGTGTTCTTGCACTGGGAAGTGGTGATCTAGACCAACCTAAGCATTCCTCAGCAGCTTTCTTTAAATCCCTGCCTTCCTTTCATTTATTCTGCTTTTTGTGCTTCTCTTGGGTTCTTCATTGTTCACACCTGTTTCTCTCCTGCTGGGAACATCTCATCCTCCCCTCCACCCTGTCTCCATCTTTGGTCACAGGATCCTCACTGAGCCTGTGAGGCAGGCTGGGCCAGCACTACTAGCTCATTTGGCAGAGAAAGAAACCTGGAGACCAGGCGACTCTATGATTTGCTTAAGTTTTCATAACAAGTTAGTGTCTGTGACATCCTAGAGGCCTGTTTCTGGCTTCTCAGCCCCCTCCAGGCTTGCTATTAAAACGTCTGCTCAGACTCACTAAGACCATGGCTACAAAATCAAAATCTCAACTCTTACATGTAAATAAACATATTTATATATGAGCAAATAAACAGTTGTAGAAATAATATGATTGCTATATGTTATGAAAATAAAAGATGGACATGGGATAGTGACAGGGTTGGAAAGCATTTATTTTACGTAGGATGATCAGGGAAAACCTCTTTTACAAAGTGATATTTGAGTTATTATTGGTAATTAATGATGATTAATGTTAGATGTATTATTACTATTGAAAGCTTCTTTCCCATAGTTATTATAGGAACACTAAATTTGTTGGTGGCACAATTGGAATCTAAGCACAATTTTGCCACAAACTCATATTACCTACATAATTACATTCTCAACACTCTGGGTGCACTTTGATACCCTTGGGTTGAGTCCTGAAAATGGAACACTTTAGAACAATGTTAAGATCTCGGAAAAGTAGGTAAATTCTCAAGTGTGAGCACAGTTTGATACAATGATCTTAAAGAGTGAAGAGTAGGGTGGAGAGATGAGTATAGGTCTTTATGGCCAATGAATTTTTTCCTGTTAGAGTGCCTAACATTGATTCACCACTCTGAGTGAAGACAGTCATCCCTGGTTTCTGAAATGATTATGAGTTGCAGTTGGTTACTCACTGGTATATGGTGAATGTAAATTCCATGCAAATAGTTTTTTATTTCTTGATGCTGCTTTGGTTAATGTCTAAATGCCTCTCTCCCAGTAAATTCCATCCCCAAAAAGGTCTAAATGAGTCACTGCAAACATGAACCTCCTTCCAGTAAGGACAAGCAGAATGAAGAAAAGCCAGAAAAGATAACATGTGGAGAGTGGACGAGAAACAGGGCAGTCTCCTTCCCAAGTGGCTGGTGCCACAGGCGTGCTACCACACCTGGATATTTTTGTATTTTTTCAGAGACGATGATTTGCCATGTTGCCCAGACAGGTCTCAAACCCCTGGGCTCAAGCAATCCTCTGGCCTCGGCCTCCCAAAGTGCTTGGATTACAGGCATGAGCCACCACACTCAGTCTAAACTGTGCTTCTCAGCAGTGTTTTTCTTTCAACTGTCTCATGTAGGTAGCCCTCCCATTTTTCTTTGGTTCGTTTTCCAGGGATTAAAATTAGAGCATGCTATTAATTGCATTTATTTAAAAATTAAGATCAACACAATTTCTTAGGCAGTTTATAACTTACTCAAAACCTCATTTATAGGTTGTCAAAATTCAGAATGACTTTTCCAATAAAACAATATTATTGTGTGATTAGATTACCAAGTTCGTTCACAAAAACTTGTTTACCTAAGCTAGCCCTCACCGGGTGTATTGTGTCTACCAGGCACTCTGCAAAGGATGTCACAGAAATGACCCGATTTAATTCTCACCCAAACCCTGAGAGGCACTATTTTTTTTTTTTTTTTCATTTTAAAGATAGGAAACAGAGACTTAGGTTTATAATTTAATACACAAGTGGAAAGGGTCAGATTGAATTGTCAAACTCAGAAGTCTGGATGAAAGACCTCCACTCGTGACCACAATCCTGTCCTGTTCTATTCACCAGTTCCCCCATCTTCATTTCGAGGCCCAGAGCCAGGGCTCCTATGGCAGAAGATGAAGCAGAAAAAAAGGCAGGGGAGTGGTTGCCCTCGTTTTCCTCATATAAGACTGGACATCATTTACAAATACATTTGTGAAACATTGTCAAGTTTACAAAGAAGTTCCATACTTGAAATCACTTAAGGGGCAAAATGTGTTTTTATTTTATGCTCATTCTTTTTTTGCTTGTGCTCTTCTTCTCACTTCCTACCTTCTTATCATCCAGCTCTGTTTACCTTTGCCTCCAGGTATTTGTGGTTCCCCTCAGGGGATTCCCACTGAAAACATGATGGGAAAAGCGCTGGATTTAGTGTCAGCAGATCCAAGTTGAAATTCTGAATCAGTGCATTTAGTAACTGACAAATTTGGGCAAGGCAGTGACCTCCCAGAGGTGAATTTCCTCCTCTGCAAAATAGACGTTCAACATTGCCTCCTTCACAAGGTGGTTAGGAGAATCAAAAGTTTCTTTCTCATAAAAGAAAACGCTAAGTTGTTAACATTATAATACGCAGCCAAAATGTGCACCTGTCTAGGAGCCCTGGGCAAGGAGTCCAAAGAATCTTCTTTGGGTCATCCCTTCGTTTGCTGTGTCTCTCCTCTTTTTCGTCTTTGCTTTCTATCTGTACGGGAAGAATTTTATTCCTGCGTCATGTTGTCTGCAGGCTTAATTATCTAACGACAATTACTTACTTACCCTTGCGATATCATCTTGCTTCATTCTGCATTTCTGATTTTATCAGATGGGAATGATTCAGAGAAACAGTTTTGAGTATTTGCCCCAGATTTTAAAAATCTGAATTATATCTCTCCTTTTAAGTGAGTTGCGGCAGCAGGGGCAGTCACAGTTCAACTCACAACTAGTTCAATCTCTGCTCCTATCAGAACTTTAAAGAAACTTTTTTTTACCATTCGGCTTTAAATTTACTGCTACAATAAATTTAATGTTAACCACTTCCTTTAATCCATTTCATTGGTCACTTTGGTCAGGTGAATCATTCCAGTGATGCCTGCGCAATGCAATGAGATTGTTTGTCAATTTCCTCTACCTCATATTTAGATTTTAATGGCTTTCGATGGGATATAGCAATTATATTTTGACATAACTAAACAATAATCTGTATTGTGTGACTACTTGGGAAGTATTGGTAATGTTGTACTATTAAACATTTACTAGTTGCCTAGATTATTTCTCATTGAGTAACTCTGCATGCCCCATGCTATACAAATGACTCAGTAGACTCTAATAACACAGTCCCAGAATTTGTTGTAAATTCCCCCTAGTGCTTAAGCCGATATCTGCATCACCATAGTTTCCAAATTAAGTACTTCCAGAAGCAACCAAAGAGATACAAGATGACAATTAATGCTGCTCAAGCCAAGAAATTAAAAATATAAAAATAAAAAAATAGGACTGGGGAGCAAGGGGAAAGTATATAATACATTGAAATATTGTAACTTTTTGATTTTCTCATTTTTATGCTGATAAAATTTTTTCTTTCTTTCTGCTTTTATTTATTTATTTTTTAATTTACACCTATGTCCCTGGTCTGGTCTGTAGGAAAATAAGGAAAAAAAGAAAAATGTTGCTGGGGGAAATGAGACTCATATAATTATAGAAACTATTTCTGGCAAAAATAAAATTCTGGAATGGTTAGTTCAAATGGAACACACAGAGACTGAGCACAAAGCCATTCTTTCTCTAATGTAAACAAAACAAACAAGAAAAAAGAATAAACAGATTCCCAATAACTGAATGATGTGAAAAATTAGATCCTCCTCCCAAAGGCTCTTCATTGCCAGGGACATGTTTCTGGAGGGCCAAGCAGCCAGTTCTGCTGAAAGGAATATCGTTGGTCATAGGATGCTAGTCCTTTCTACTCCCAACAGGTAGAATCATGAAAGTTAATTGGCCATGACTTTTTATGTGGTGCCTTTGGTTCTAGTCACAGAAACATGAATGTTGTCGATAAGAAGAAGAGATGTTGAAATAATTTTAGTACTTCTTTCATAAATGAATTCCCTAAATGCATAGATTTGTCCCTGAATGAATCCACTGATTATCTTCTACCTGAATTCTGCATGGGCTATGCTACCACTTAACTGATCAGCTGTATTATTCCATGAGTACGTTTTTTCTCTTCTGAAATTCAAGCCATTCTCATTTTTTTTTCCTGGACTTGCTTTTCTTTTCTTTTTTATTTTTTTTGAGACAGAGTCTCACTCTGTTGCCCAGCCTGGAGTGCAGTGGCACAATCTTAGCCTATTGCAACCTCTGCCTCCAAGTTTCAAGCGATTCTTGTGACTCAGCCTCCTGAGTAGCTGGAAGTACAGGTGCCTGCCACCACGCCTGGCTAGTTTTTGTATTTTTTTTTTTTTTTTTTTTGAGACGAAGTCTTGCTCTGTCACCCGGGCTGGAGTGCTGTGGCCGGATCTCAGCTCACTGCAAGCTCCGCCTCCCGGGTTTGCGCCATTCTCCGGCCTCAGCCTCCTGAGTAGCTGGGACTACAGGAGCCCACCACCTCGCTCGGCTAGTTTTTTTTGTATTTTTTTAGTAGAGACGGGGTTTCACCGTGTGAGTCAGGATGGTCTCGATCTCCTGACCTCGTGATCCGCCCGTCTCGGCCTCCCAAAGTGCTGGGATTACAGGCTTGAGCCACCGCACCCGGCCTAGTTTTTGTATTTTTAATAGAGACGGTGTTTCACCATGTTGGCCAGGCTGGTCTCGAACTCCAGACCTCAGGTGATCCGGCTGCCTCGGCCTCCCAAAGTTTTGGAATTACAGACATGAGCCACTGCGCCTGGCCTTGGACTTGCATTTCAATGGTGATTGGACAGTGTGGGTTGTAATTTTGTCTTTACATTCATTATTTTATTCCTCGAGTTCCTCTGCCTTCTCCCTCTAAACTCTGGTTCACTTCACCCGTCTCAGTACATTTCCATACTCTTCATCTTTTATCCTCCTACTGCCATCCTCCACTCTTCCATTTTCCTTTGTTTTGCCTTTTTTTTTTTTTCTTTTCTGCTTCTCCTTGGAGGAGAAAGAAATTGTTCTGTGTCTACTCGAATATCACTAATTCCGTTATAGACCTATTTTCCAAACTGAAATTTTACTTTACGTAAGAATAAGAAAATTTTCTTTCACTGTAACCTGGTAGAGTGTAACTTTAATCACAAACTCATTGCTGAGTATATAAGTAGTTTAACATCTTTGATTAATATATTTTGTTTTAAACAGCACGGGATTCATTTGCTAGAAGGAAATGCAATGTAATCAAAATTAGACTGCAGTTTCTCCTTCCTGAAAACAGGCATAGATAAGAACGTTGCACACAGGACACGCCAAAAATCACATAAGCTAACCACCACATATGAATACACCAAATTTATTAATTTCCAAAGACTAAAATTGTAAATAGAATTCTGTGAATTAAAATTGCCTAATGAGGGCAAGTAAAATGAAACAGAAGAAACATATCCACCCAGTAAAAGAGAGAGAGAGAATCTGTAAAAGGCAAAAGAACAGACCCCCAAATCAACCATTAAAAAAGCAAAAAAGAGAATTTAGAAAGTTAAGTATTATTTAGTATTATTCCTAACAAACACTGATTTTTTGAACATAAATGCTTCTTTAAAAACTAACAGTGGCGTGTGATAGATAGTATAGATTTAGGAAAAATGCCTTTACTTCAAATAAAAAAAGATATATTTCACTGGGCACGGTGGCTCATGCCTGTAATCCCACCACTTTGGGAGGCTGAGGCGGGCAGATCACGAGGGCAGGAGATCGAGACCATCCTGGCTGACATAGTGAAACCCCGTCTCTACTAAAAAATTCAAAAAAATTAGCTGGGCATGGTGGCGGGAGCCCATAGTCCCAGCTACTTGGGAGGCTGAGACGGGAGAATGGCTTGAACCCGGGAGGCAGAGCTTGCAGTGAGCCGAGATGGTGCC
This sequence comes from Rhinopithecus roxellana, assembly GCF_007565055.1. Taxonomy (NCBI): domain Eukaryota; kingdom Metazoa; phylum Chordata; class Mammalia; order Primates; family Cercopithecidae; genus Rhinopithecus; species Rhinopithecus roxellana. Next base: position 23,338,098 of record NC_044569.1, read on the forward strand.
ACTGCACTCCAGCCTGGGCAACAGAGCAAGACTTCTTCTCAAAGAAAAAAAAAAAAAAAAAAGATACTTTTTTTTTTTTTTTTTTTTTGAGACGGAGTTTCGCTGTGTCGCCGAGGCTGGAGTGCAGTGGCGCGATCTCGGCTCACTGCAAGCTCCGCCTCCCGGGTTCCGGCCATTCTCCCGCCTCAGCCTCCCGAGTAGCTGAGACTACAGGCGCCCGCCACCTCGCCCGGCTAGTTTTTTGTATTTTTAGTAGAGACGGGGTTTCACCGTGTTAGCCAGGAGGGTCTCGATCTCCTGACCTCGTGATCCACCCGCCTCGGCCTCCCAAAGTGCTGGGATTACAGGCTTGAGCCACCGCGCCCGGCAATACATTTCAAAAGAGTTTAAAATGTATGAAAAATACACAGCCAGGCAAAAGCAGCTATGAAGCAAAATAACAGCATGATGTTTTTAGTTCATGCCTGTGGTTCAAAGAAATTCCTTTCGTTGCACTTGCATAAAAATGCCTTATCAACATTGACCTCTTTAGGTGCTGCATCTTGTATGCACCCTACTCACTCTCTGAATGTGTAACTGTACCTGGATCTGTACAATGACAGATAAAAGTGTGAATGAAGTTTGTTGGGAAGTCAGTCAGTCACATCCTGTAGTTTGAGCATTTCTAAGGAACATGGCGCCACCCAAGGATCTCAGCCTTCAACATGGCACCAGGAGACTTCATCGCACGGGAAGGAAAGCCTCAGCTCCCTGAAACAGCTGTTATTGCTGGGGTAACGCCCAGAGGCTGCCTGAGGGCAGTTCTGTGTGCAACTCTGTTCTGGCAGGTGTATGCTGAATCATTGTGAGTGTCTCAGTTTTAAGAAAACTTTGGCATAAGATGAAAGAGAAAATTTGAGATGAAATATTTTATGAATTAATCTCTCTGATCTTGACATTTAAAGACTGAGAAGAAGGAATGAGGGGAGAACAGATGCCCAACATAATAAATCAATCATTAAATTGAACCCTTAACACAAGCTTCACCTGGTGCTATCAAAGACCAAGAGACTCCTGAAGGATCAGTAGTAAACCCTGGTAGTCAATTTTAGAGAATAATTAAAAGTTCAGAGTAGAAAATCATGTATTTCTGTATGAGGGAATAATCCAATTTGAGAAATAAATAACAGTACATTGTCTAGAAACAAGTAGTCTATTTAGGATTGTTTTTAAAACAGAGAGTCATAAAAGCGATGGGCTTTCATTGCAACCTCACTTTTATCCTAATGAAGCATAGAATTTTCTAGAAGCCATCCCTCCACTCCTGTAACTGTGATATGGAATTGTAACAACCCATGCCACATATTCTACCATTATACTAATGAGCAATTCTAGTGTAGGTAATAACTATAAGAATAAGCAGTAAAGATAATAAACCAAAAGTAAGAGGAATGGTATTTATTTGCTTTTGATTTTAATTAACAATTTCATCTGTGTCATGATTTGCTTGGATCAGAGGCTGGCACCAGTTTTCTAACACTGGGTAAGTCCTTTGAAGAGACACAGAGGAGATCAAATAAGGGTGAAATGAGCAAATACCCTGGGATTCTACAGCTCCCTTGAGGCGGTGAAAGCACTTGGTTGGTGGCCTGTCATCTTCACTTTTAAAGAGAACCCAGGCTTGTAAGTTTAATTTCCAAACTGACTAGGGACCTTTATTTAAGTTACAATGTTCTTTTCATTATGTTGTAGCTCCCAGTGAATTAATAAAATGCTAATTAATGAAGTGAGGAAAGAGGTTTGAAACTACAATATGAATCCTTTAGCATACGGATTTCAGAGATAATTCCCGGTTTATAAATGGTTTAATTTTTGTGTGGTTCTTTTTTATAAAATGCTCTAGTAGGATCTGTGAGAATCCATATATTCAATCTTGTGATATCACCTATTACTATAGTATATTATATAAATTATTGTGCAATGTGTACATTATCTATATTTTGTTAGTACAGTATTATCATATCTTTTGACAAATTAGTTAGCAAACTGAGTGGAATCAGGTGTATAACAAGAGGAATCAGTGGGAAAACCCAGTAAAATTTTTTTTTCTCAAAGTATTTATCCACTAAGTCTATACTTAAGGTGGTCTATTTCTTTGTAATTATGACCACTTCCATTTTAACTGAAGACATATCCTTTTTCAATGTGAAAAATCATTTCAGTTACAGCTTATATGCTATTTTTAGAAAATATATAAACTGAGAGGAGAGATAATTTTCTTTTTTCTTTTTTGAGACAGAGTCTCCCTCTGTCATCCAGGCTGGAGTGCAGTGGCGTGATCTCGGCTCACTGCAACTTATACCTCCTGAGTTCAAGCGATTCGAGGAGAGAGAATTTTCAAATACACAATCCATTATTATTATTATTATTATTTCTTTTTTTGAGATGGAATCTTGCTCTGTCACCCAGTCTGGAGTGCAGTGGTGCAATCTCGGCTTACTGCAACCTCTGCCTCCCAGGTTCAAGCAATTCTCTTGCCTCAGCCTCCCTAGTAGCTGGGATTATAGGCGTGCGCTGGTATGCCCGGCTAATTTCTTTTTTTTCTTTTTTTAGTAGAGACGATGTTCCTGTTATTCAGGCTGGTCTCCAACTCCTGACCTTGTGATCCGCCCACCTTGGCCTCCCAAAGTTTTGGGATTACAGGTGTGAGCCACCGCGCCTGGCCACACAATTTATTTTTATTCAGGCTCTAATCTCTGTAGTCCTGGTTTTGTTTTGCTTTGTTTTTGTTTTCTGAAGACAGGATCTCACTCATTTACCAGGCTTCTGTGGTGCAGTGGCATGATCATAGTTCACTGCGGCCTTGAACTCCTGGGCTCGTGATCCACCTGCCTTAGCCTCCCAAGTAGCTAGGACTAGAGGCGTGTGCCACCACGCCCAGAGAGTAGTCCTGTTTTTAATCATATGTTTCAGGTGTCTATCACCAGTAGTAGGGCGTGGTCACACTTGCTCATAAACACAATCTGGACTCAGACAATGTTAGGGAAGATTAGGAAAAATGAATGACAACACTAGCTAAAGACTGGATTTCTCTTTAATGAAGTATTGTTGTAGCATCTGGGTCAGAATAAGAGAAAGCTGCTTCTGTGTAAAATATCTTGTCAGGACTCTTTTCCCCATCCCCGCATCATACACAGAGAATCGAAAGGGTGTCCAAAGTAATCCTATGGGCTTTAAGCCAGAATGTGTATACACTTTTCATTTTCATTCACAAAACAAAACAAAAACTTTATGCTGTTAATTTATATTCCTTCTGTTTATCATAGCAGTCCCACTGAATATAAACTATGCATCTAATTTATTTGATACCTGGAAAATGCCAGATCCAGAAATGTAGCAGGGTTTGTTTGTTTGTTTGTTTTTAATGGTCTTAGGCTCAAAGAATAAATGGGCAGAGACCTCGCACCCCAAAAATGGCCTACTCCAGGAATTCTTTAGTGCCCCGAGTCTGAGGATCCTTCAAATTTACCAAATCATAAAAAAACCCCAGCCATCTGTACAATGGTGGACTGAAATTCCAGTACATAATAAAATTTTAAAATGTTTCTATTTTAAGGGTAACAAAAAGACACAATGATTTTATTTCAACGAGCAGCAACATATTTTGTTCAAAGAGTTTCCGTGACTTAAACAGTGCATCTACATATTCATGTAGCAAAGTGCTTAAACCATCAAACACACACTTAGCATAAATACATGGAGCTATGCATTAATGGAATGCTCTTGATTCCGATGGACTTTTTAAACTCACAGACTCCTTTTTACAGTCTTGTGGAGGCTATCGACCTTTCCCCCATAAAAGGCACACATGCACATTCACATACAACTTTTCACATGGTTTCCCAGACCTCTTTAAATTGTTCATGGATCCCAGGCTAAGAAGTCTTGAAGGGCATACATATACATTTGTATTCATAGTTCTCAAGCCCATCCAGGTGGCAGTGCATCTGAACATTATGATAATTTTTGTGGGACATCTTCTCTGTGTATTCCATCATATACTCTAAAAAATGAATACTATGAGTACATACATATGTATATGACAATATTATATATATACTAAAATGTATGATATCATTTACATTACTAAACAGCAGTGGAATTAAACACAATTGGCTGCCTCAGTTCTTTTATTAATAGTTCTTTGTTACTGTTTTAGGCAGTGGTAAACCCCAAAATGTTAATATATGTATACGTTTCTAGGAGAAAAACTTTAACATTGATAGAGTTTTATTCCTGCATTTAACGTATGTTGGCTTGCTGGTTTGTTTTCTGATAATTTTTAAAGACTGCCAGTTTCCTGAAGAACATACTGGTCTACTTTGCAATTGTAGCTTCTATGAAAGCCTGGCTGAGGAACAACGAACAAATATAGAGAGCAGTGATTTCCTAAGGAAGAACGGAGATGTACATTTGAACATTGAGTAAAATCATATGGAATTTTATTATCGATCCTTTGTCTTTTGGAGTCTGTCCCTGCATTTCAGCAGTTTCACTTGCATCTTGTGGCTATAGATGTCTGAAGGTGGCTTCCACATCTGGGAGTCTGGAGACCCTTCAGCTTTAAATTAATGTCTCTGCTCACCTGAGGTCTCAAACACACCCCTTTGGGAGCATCCTGACCAACCCCCAAAGTCATTCGGTCAACAGATATTTATTTATGCCTGTTGGGTGCCAGGCATAGGTCCCAGCACAGGGCTGGGGACTGAATACACAGTGAGAATGAAAAAGATCTGACCCCTGCCCTTGAAGAACTTAGAAACATTTTAAAAAGCAAATACAGAAATGTGTATACCATTGTATGTTTTTATAAGCATTATGAAGGAAAATTAAAGTGTATTAGGAAATAAATCAAAAATGGAATCTTCTCAGAGTGAAATCTCAGAGAAGCTTCCCTGAGAAAAATAAATGAATTAGAAATGGGACCCTAATTTGGGTGAATATCAGAATTCTGTCTTGTACAGTGTGAAGATTACCATAAAATTGCTTCCCCTGTGTGGAAAGGGAGCCATGCATAGCAAGCAATGGATCATGTTAATCAGTTAATTTGAATGTTCTCAGAGTCGGTAGCCTTAGTTGAGCATAAATCCTGGCTCAGCGGCTGCAGGTGTGCCTGGACCCCTTCTGGAGCTTCTTCGGCCATTCTGTCTCCTTCCATTGGGTAAGTCACTGCAGACTGTCATTGTTCAAGCCATGAACTACCCATGAAAATGACTGGAAAAGCCATGTGTCTCAAATGGAGCGTTTGAAACTTCCTTAAACGTCAGGAGTTTGAAAATCTCATTTCATATTTTAAAACTTAAGACCATTCATCTTTGGCAGAATGGGGTGGAGGCAAACCACTGTCTTCTATGTTAAAATGCATTTATGTAGACACTAAAGTTCTTCCAAAGCTTATAGAGCTTAAGAAAAAAAAAAAAAATACCATTCTAGTAATGGTAGTAACGAAAGTTAACAACTTTCTTCATTTTAAAAAATTGACATTGAATGGTGTAAAAACCTTGCGTTTTCTTTATTTTGAAAGTTTTAAAATGGCAGAGTAGTTGAAAGAACTGTATAGTAAACACTGGCACACACTTTATCCGGATTCAGCAATTGTTAATACTTTGTTACATATGGTTTATATCTATTATCCCTCTGTCATCTATCTCCTGAACGATTTGAATGAAAGTTGCATGCACCATGATACTTTCCCTAAATACCATAATATGCCTCTCTTGAGAATACGAACATTTTCCTCATACCACAATACCATTACTTCACTTGAGAAAATAAGCCTTAATTAAATATTTCATATAAAATATAGTACATACTTAAATTTTCTATATTGTCTTAAAAACGCCACGTGCAGTTATTTTGGGAGAATTTGGGATCCAACAAAGATTTTCGCATTGCATTTGTTATATATTTCACTAATCACTTTGATCTGGATCTGTCCCTGACTTTTTGGTTTTCCTTTGTTTTTCCTGGCCTTGATCATTTTTGAAACGTTTGGACAGCAGTCTTGTATAAAGCTCCATATCCTAGATTTATCTGATTGTTACCTCATAGTGAGATTCAGGTTAAACATTTTGGCAAGATGATTACATGGGTGATGTGGCATCCTCAGTGTATTAAATCAGGGACACATGATGTCAGGTTGTCCGCTCTTGATAGAGCTAAGTTTGACCACCCAGTGCAGGGATGACTGGCAGATCTTTCTGTTTTAAAAGAAAAATTTTCCCTTTATCATTAATAAGTAACCCATGGGGTTTTGAAACAGTGTAGTACTCTCCCCCAACAACATTTCGCCTAGTGGTTCTATCATCTG